>NC_064836.1:29338165-29641195 GCF_024166365.1 Elephas maximus indicus | reverse complement strand
ATGTCCCAAAACAATATGTGTAAATTTTTGAATGAGAAACTAATTTGGGGTGTAAACTTTTACCTAAATCACAGTAAAATTAAAAAAAAAAAGTTGACATTGAGTCAACTTGACTCATGATGACTCGTGTATCAGAGTAAAACTGTGCTCCATAAGGTTTTCAGTCGTTGATTTTTTCGGAAGTAGCTTACTAGACCTTTATTCTGAGGTATGTCTGGGTGGACTCGAACCTTCAACCTTTCAGTTAGCAGCTGAATGCGTTATCCGTTCGTACCATCCGACGACTCCTTGAAAACATTACACTTTAAAATAAGTGAGACAAAAAGACACATATTGTATGATTCTCACTTATATAAAATTCTACGCTAGGCGAATGACAGAGACCAAAGCTTATTAGTGGTTACCAGGGACTGGGGGGAGGAGGAAATGGGGAATTAATGCCTTAGGGGTACCCAGTTTCTGTTTAGGGTGATGGAAACAGCGGTGAATGTAATTAATGTCCCTGAATTGTGCTCATAAAAACAGTTAAAATGGCTAATGTTTAGTTGTATATATTTTACCGTAATAAAATTAACAAACAAAAACAAAGGAAACGTTAAATGCTGAGCACACAGTTTATCTCTAGTTGGTTTGCTGACCCCTGTTGTAGGTTCTGCTTCTTCACCATGGAGTCTGGGCTGAAGAGTTTAGGTGGGTGCAGAGCCAGAGAGAGTTTTCGGAGCTCTGCTTGGATGGGGCTCTATTTTAGAAAAGTTATTTTGTGATGCAACTTAAGCCGAGGACGCCTGGAAGATCTTTTTGGCATGGCATCTCGATCCGTGGCGTGTGAGTGACTTCATGGACTCAAAGCTCGACCCTGTTCTGTGTTATCCCTTTTCTGAGCTTCCCCAAAGCTTAAATAGATGCTCCATTTTGCAGGTGGAGACACGTTTGAGTGCAGGAGAAAAGTCAATAAGGAAATTAGGTATAAATATTGCTGATTGAGGAAAGACAAGGTTTTTGTGCAAGACTTTGGAGGCAGTCTCTCATCACAGCCCCTTCCCGATTGAGCCTTGTGGCCCAAAAGTCTTGTCTTTGGGGGCACGGGGCCATAATATTTACATTGAAGTTCAAAGAATGAACCTTGATTTTAATTCTGAGACAACAAAGATGGAGGAAAACTATCAGATAAGGGCATACATACCACTAACACCGCTCTAATGAGCTGTGTTAGTGGTATGTATCTTTAAGATCAGAAGAAAACAAGCCACAAAAGGCATGATGGACCCAGAGTAGCTTTAGATGCATAGGGGTGCTTCCTCTTCCCAGTTGCCTTAACCGTCCAAGAATGAAGCAATGCCACAAGGTCACCTAGTCTCACTCACATTGCCACCTTTCCAGGATTCGGTTTTTAGGCCAATATTTAGTGTTGTCTAAATTGTTGGGAGGGCCCCTGGGTGGCACGAATGATTTGCAGTCAACAACTAAGCTAACGGTTGGTGGTTTGAACCCACCCAGTGGCACCATGGAGGATAGGCCTGGCCATTTACTTCTTCAACGATTCCCCCACAGCCAAGAAAACCCTGTGGAGTGCAGTTCTACTCTATAACACATGGCGTTGCCATGAGTCAGAATAGACTTGACAGCAGTGGGTAAATTATTGGGCGTTTTTTTTTCATGTTCAGATCACCATATGTGCTGCAAGGATTGGGGAAATTTTTAGGAGACTTGCACGAAATGAAAACATTCAGCTGAAAAAGCCCACTGTAAATGGCTGAATCGCATGTCACCGAGGGTGGCAGGGGCACCAGCCAGAGGAAATCAGTCTTCCTTTAGCTTTTCCCCCACTTGGCCCCTGGAAGCCCAGAGGCTGACTTTGCATCCCTGGCCAGGTTTTCTCGTCCTGCCCCAGTCCTAGAAAGCAAAGCCTTTCCTTCTCCTGGATGACTCATTTGCAAGATTTGATGGAAATATGCATTTTCGTTCAACATACTTTTAGCTCTAGCTGGATTTTACGGTGAGGTTTGCTGTAAAATGTTTCTGGTTAAGCAAGAAAGCTGTCACCTGACAACCTTCCTCCCCTTTTGTACTGAGACTCATATCCAGGGGTTATGGTTTGCAGCTGTGGCCTGGGTTTTCTTTGGATGTGAAATTATGTGTTAGCCTGAGAGAATGTTTCCTTTCCTGCTGTCTCTTATTTTTCCCTTCCTCTTCATTTCCACATTTTCTAATTCGGAGTCGGTTTTGTCCGCCCCCTTTTTACAGACTTTGGTTTGAGCAACTGCGCAGGGATCCTGGGTTACTCGGACCCCTTCAGCACACAGTGTGGCAGCCCTGCCTACGCCGCGCCCGAACTGCTTGCCAGGAAGAAATATGGCCCCAAAATCGATGTCTGGTCCATGTGAGTTACTGAGCTTATAAAAGTAAATTGTCCCTCCTGTTGTCTCCACGGTCACTTTTGTATGTAATAGTGTTTGCATATTTGGTGAGAATGTACTACAGTCTAGGCTCTGAAATGCAGAATATGGACCCTTTGGGGGTTTTGCATTCCTGTCCTTCCCAGTCTTTTCTTCACACACTTGCTGAACAGCCTTTACCAAAATTCATTTTAGCCCTGGGGGGAGAAGAAAACAAAGTCTTTGCATTCAGGTAGCTCATAGTCTGGTTTCATGAATCACTACATGTCCTTTGCTTGCTGAAGATCTTTCTAGAACTTTCCGTTGCAATCTGAATAAAACCCTACCTTGGTGCCAGGGTCACCATCCTTTTGGGGCTTGCCTTCTGCTCACCTCTCCTGCCTCATCACATGCCATCCCACCATTTGCTCCTGGTTCTTCAGCCATGTTGGTCTCCATGTTGATCTTTTTCCTCTCTGGGCTGTGCACTTGGTGTTTCCTTTGCTGAGGATGACATTTCCCAGCTCTTCGAGTGGCCCACTCATTCCCGTGTTACAGTTTTAATCCAGGTGTCACCACTGCAGGGAGGCCATGTCTGTGTTCCCCATCACAGGGCTCACCCATGACTCTATCCCCCTCACCCTTTAATTTCCTCTTTGGCCCCCATCACTGCTTGTAATCTGTATACACCTCCCTAGCCCCCCTCAAAAAAAAAAAAATGGTTTTGGAGAAGAAGGAGCCAGAAAACCCAGAAGATTTAGGGATGAGATTTAAACCTGGTGACAGGGAACGGGGAGGAGACATAATGGCCAAAGGATTGGGAGAAAGTGAAAGAAAAGTTAGTGGCTTGGTGCTGTGGATTGAACTGTGCCCTCCCAAAATGTGTGTTAGAATCCTAACCCATCCCCCTCTCTTGGGAGAAAAAGGAAGGGAGGAACCGAGGAAGGATAGGCATTTTATCTAAGTATGGTTCAGTGGTAGAATTTTCGTCTTCCATGAGGGAGACCTGAGTTGGATTCCTGACCAGTGCCCCTCAAACACAGCCACCACCCTTCTGTCAGTGGAGGTTTGCATGTTGCTGCGATGCTGAACAGGTTTCAGTGGCGCTCCCAGACCTAGACAGACTAGGAAGAAAGGTCTGGAGATCTACTTCCGAAAACCAGCCGATGAAATCCTGTGGTTCACAGCAGTCCAATCCGCAGCTGATCATGGGGATGGCACGGCCCTGGCAGTGTTTCTCGCTGTGCATGGGGTCGCCATGAGTCGGGGCCCAACTCTGTGGCTGCTAACAACCACCACAGGTGAACAGAAGATGTGGAGCCAAGGGCTAAGTTGGCGTGGGAAGCAAACTGAGGAGCATGACCCACCACGAGGGCCTAGAAGTGAGAGGCATTCAGGAAGTTCGGGATCAGAAAGGAGCCAGTGACCAGATCAAGATTCTGAGGGATACAGAGTCTCTGTGACCTCTCCAGAAAGGGCTGGTATTCCCCGGAATCAGGGCTAAGAGGACTCGCCCAGCTGATGGGGAAGGGGTGGAACGGGTTAGTAGACGTCAGCTTCCACTCCTGAGCCTGACACCACCAGGCCCGGGCTGCTTGCTCTGCATTCATCGACCCCTTCACCCCTCAGGACAGGCCTCTGGGCACGCCTCCCAGCCCACGTTAAGGACAGAGGCCTATGCGGAGGCTTGCTCAACCTGCAGGTGGTGGAGCTGTGTCTGCGCTTAGGGCTCACGGGCTGAAGTCTGCGCTACCGGGCAGCGGCCTTGCCCAGCAGAGGTGTGAGCAGTCAGCAGGCTGCGGGTGGGGTGTGGTGTGTGAAGGTATAGAGGGGGTGGGCCGGGGCTCACGGAGAGGGTGCAGATGGCAGCAGCAGATGACATCTGTCTTGGTGTTCTGGAGAAACAGAACCAGAGAGATATCTTATGTTGTTGGGTGCTGGGAGTCGATCCCAGCTCATAGCAACCCATGTGACAGAGCAGAACCGCCTCATAGGGCTCTCTAGGCTGTGATCTTTACAGGAGCAGATTGCCAGGACTTTCTCTTATGGAGAAGCTGGGTGGGTTCCAACTGCCAACCTTTCTGTTAGCAGCCGGACTCTTAACCGTTATACCGCCAGGGTGCCTTGAGGCATTTTATGTGTGTGTGTGTGTGTGTGCGTGTGTGTGTGTATACACGCACACATACACATAAACATACACATACATATACATATATATGTAATAAATCTGTTTTGGAAGAAGTACGACCAGAATATGCTCCTTAGAAGCAAGGATGGAGAGATTATGTCTCAGATACTTTGGACATGTTATCAGGAGGGATGAGTCCTTGGAGAAGGACATCATGCTTTGTAGAGAGTCAGCGAAAAAGAAGAAGACCCCCCAGGAGATGGATTGATACAGTGGTTACAACAGTGGGCTCAAGCGTAACAATGATTGTGAGGATGGCGCATGCCGGGGCAGAGTTAGGTTCTGCTGAAGATCCTTCTAGAACTTTCCATTGCAATCTGAACAAAACCCTACCTTGGTGCTGGGGTCACCATCCTTGTGGGACTTGCCTTCTGCTCACCTTTCCTGCCTCATCACGTACCATCCTGCCCTCTACTCCTGGTTATTCAGCCATGTTGGTCTCCATGTTGATCTTCTTCCTCTCTGGGCAGTGCACTTGGTGTTTCCTTTGCTGAGGATGGTATTTCCCAGCTCTTCAGTCAGAATCGACTCAACAGCACCTAACAACAACTATATGTAAATCTATATATGTATAAAACCAAACCAAACCTATTGCCATTGAGTTGATTCCGACTCATAGCGACCTTATAGTACAGAGTAGAACTGTCCCAAAGAGATTCCAAGGAGTGCCTGGTAGATTCGAACTGCCAACCTTTTGGTTAGCAGCTGAGCTCTTAGCCACTATGCCACTGGGGCTCCATATATGTATATATATACCCCCCCCAAAAAACCCACTGGTCTTTTCTATTTTGTTCATTGATCATTGATCAATTATTTGATTCATCCGTTCTATGTTCGTTTAGCATGTATTGTGTTTGTTACCTATTTTCTATATAGCAAACCACCCCAAAACTTAGTGGCTTAAAAAGGGCCACCATTTATTAGCTCAAAATTGTGTGGGGGTGTCAGTTTGGGCTGGGCTCAGCTGGGTGGTTCTTCTGCTGGTTTTGCCCGGGTTCATTCATGGATGTCTTGGGATGGCTTCACTCACGTGTTTGGTGGTTGGGCTGCTGTCAGCTGGGGCACTGTCATGTATGTCTCATTATTTTGTTCACATGGTAGAAGAGTCCCCAGGAGCAAGAGAGTGAAAGACTCAGAGCACGGTCATTACTCAAGCTTCCTCTTGTCACATTTGCTAATGTCCCATGGGCCACAGCAATTCACATGACAAAGTCCAGAGTCAAGAGGAAGAGAGAGAGATTTCATTTTTTGCAGGGAACTTGGGGCTGTTTTTTATAATCACTCACACATTTCTGCTGTGTAAGAGGGGGCATTGGTGGTTCAGTACAGGTAATCCCCAACTTATAATGGGGTTCTGTTTCAACAACTCCGTCATAAGTTGGTTCTGACTCAAGTCAAATACCTCTTTTTTTTTAAGTTTTCATTATTATTGCCATTTATTATCAGTATCTTTATAAATCTGATCTTTATTTGTCTTTGGGAGTTGGAAATATTACATATAAATTTACAGATATATTTTAATATTATCGTACATATTACTAACAATAAGATGTACAAAAGATTTGATGAAGGGAAAGACAGTACATAATTCTGGGGAAGCCAGCACAACTTGTACAAGACAAGGTCATGGAAGCTCCATAGACACAACCAGACTCCCTGAGGGACCGAACTGCTGGGCTGAGGGCTATGGGGACCATGGTCTCGGGAAACATCTAGCTCAATTGGCATAACATAGTTTATACAGAAAATGTTCTACATTCTACTTTGGTGAGTAGCGTCTGGGGTCTTAAAAGCCTGTGAGCGGCCATCTAAGATACTGCACTGGTCTCCCCTCTTCGGGAGCAAGGGAGAATGAGGAAAACTGAAGATACAAGGGAAAGATCGGTCCAAAGGACTGATGAACCCCAACTACCATGGCCTCCACCAGACTGAGTTCAGTACAATGAGATGGTGCCCAGTTACCACCACTGACTGCTCTGACAGGAATCACAATAGAGGGTCCCGGACAGAGTTGGAGAAAAATGTAGAACAAAACTCTAACTCACAAAAAAAAAGACCAGACTTACTGGCCTGACAGAGATTGGAGAAACCCTGAGAGTATGGCCCCTGGACACCTTTTAGCCCAGTAATGAAGTCACCCCTGAGGTAGACCCTTCAGGCAAAGAATAGACAGGCCCATAAAACAAAACTAGACTGAAGGGGCACAACAGCTCAGGGGCAAGGACTAGAAGGTAGGAGGGGACAGGAAAGCTGGTAATGGGAGCCCCAGATCGAGAAGGGAGAATGTCATGGGGTTGTTAACCAATGTCATAAAACAATGTATGTAGTAACTCTTTAATGAGATGCTAGTTTGTTCTGTAAACTTTCGTCTAAAGTACAGTAAAAAAAATAAATAAAAGTTGTACAAAAGGAAAAAAAAGACCATCATAGGTGCGGTTTGTCGTCACTTGAATACACTGTAAGTCGGGGACTACCTGCCTTCTGTACTGGAGACCTGAGTTCAATTCTCAGACAGTATACCTCGTGCACAAGCACCACCCATCTGTCCATGGAGGTTTGCATGTTGCTCTGTTGCTACAGAAGTTTCAGTGGAGCTTCTAGACTAAGACACAAAGAAGAAAGGACTGGTGATCTGCTGCCAAAAATCAGCCAGTGAAGACCCTATGGATCACAGTGGTTCAGCCTGCAGCCAGTCATGAAGGATGGTGTGTGACCAGGCAGCTTTTCATTTCATTGTGCACGGGTCACCAGGAGTCGGGCCAACTCAACAGCAGCTAACACCACTGCCTCGTGGGAATCACGTCTCTTTTGTAAATAAACATTGAATGCACAGGGGAGAGGGCACAGCTGGGTTAACTCGTGAAGGCCCCAGAGGGAGAACGTAATTGGTCCTGAGGGATGACTGGAGCTTGCTACGTGGAGGAGGGGAGAGGTTTGCAGGCAGAGGGAACAGCATATTCAAAGTCGGGGCCGTGTGAACAGTCTAATTACTGTTAATCTTGGAGAAAACAAGAAACTTCAGAGCCTTCTTGAAGAGATTAATTTTCCGCTGCTTTGGGGTGTTGTGTTTGGGATACTGGTTAAGTTTCTGTGTAGTGCCCGTGACTTTGGTGGCGGAATTGGAAACGGAAAACCCACAGAGAATTTAATTTAAAAGAGTGTTTAAAAAGAGAGTGGAAATGGAACCTGTTTTCTCCCCGGGTCGGATCCTTTTATTATAAGATGCCTACTTCTTTCATTGCTCTGAAGCAACGACAGAATGAAGAGCTCACTTCCAAAATCAAAAGCAAGCTCTCCTCTCTGGAGGTTCTGGCCCCTAACAGACAGAGCCTTGCTCGAAGATTCCTGAGGCTGGCTTTGGAAGAAAACCAGCATGTCATTCAGAGAAACCTTGGGAAAAAGACAGCTCTTCCTACAAATGGCCTCAGGACCCCCCTCCTCCTGGTGAAGCAGGAATTAACTCTGTAGTGGCAAAGGCTGCACTGTTTCTTGGGGTCTGTTTTATTATTTGCAACGGTAGTTATTTTTAGGACCATGAAAAATATCCTTAAAATCACTCTCTTCTTTCCTGACTAGAAGAAAAAAAAGTGTATATATATACACACACACACATATATATAATAAAAGTCATTGCTGTTGAGTTGATTCTGACTCATAATGACTCTATAGGACTGCCCCATAGGATTTCTAAGGCTGTAATCTTTATAATCTTTATGGAAGCAGACTGCCACATCTTTCTCCTACAGAGCAGCTGGTGGGTTCGAGCGGCCGACCTTTCGGTTAGCAGCTGAGCTCTTAACCACTGTGCCACCAGCTCTCTCTCTCTCTCCAGTGAATTTTAAGATTTGAGACTCAAAAGCAAAACTACCCATTCTGGTACAGTTAGCCTTTGTTGTTGCTACCTGACTTTAACTCAGAGTGGCAGACGTTCTTTTTTTCCAACCTTCACTGCTCTCTGTGTTTCTGCGGTTAACAGGAGACTCTGAACCCGTCAAACATTGCTGCTCCCTTCCGCTCCCCCACCCCAGGTAATCCCTAACCTACTCTCAGTCTCTGTATATTTGCCGAGTGTAAGTGGGGTCATACTATCTCTCTCCCCTTGTGTCTGGCATATTTCACTCAGCATAGTGTTTTCAAGGTCAGTGCGTTTTGTAGCACGTATGAAAACTTCATCTCTCTTGATGTCTGAGTAGGGTTCCTTTATGTGTGTGCACCACATTTTGTGTACCCACTCCTCTGGTGATGCACACGGGTTGTTTCCACCTGTTGGTTATTGCAAATAATGCTGCAGTCAACACTGGTGTACAAGGATCTGTTTGAAGCCCTGTTTTCAGGTCTTCAAGTGTGTACTTATGTCTTAGTTTCCTAGTGCTGCCTTAACAGAAATACCACACGTGGGCGCCTTTAAGGACAGAAATTTATCTTCTCAGAGCTCAGGAGGCTACAGGTCTGAATCCAGGGCATGGCTCTCATCTGTTTCAGCTTCTAGTATCTTCTAGAAATCTGTTTAGGTACACCTGTCTGTGCCACCTGCCTTCCTCGTCTCCCTGTGTGTGTCTCTGTGCATTTTGCTCTCTTTGTAACTTAGAAGTGATTAGGTTCAGAACCGCCTGACTCCAGTATGACCCAATTATATGACAAAGAAAAGAAAGCCATTATTTCCAAACAGTGTCATCTTTATAGGTATAGGGGCCAGGATTTGAATATGTATTTGGGGAGGACACAATTCACAGCCTAGAGTGGAATTGCTGGGTCAGTGGTTAAGAGCTATGGAGAGCCACAGCTGCTAACCAAAAGATCGGCAGTTCAAATCCACCACCTGCTCCTTGGAAACTCTATTGAGCAGTTCTGCTCTGTCCTATAAAGTCGTTACGAGTTGGAATTGGCTTGACAGCAGTGGTTTGCTTTTTTTTTGGTGGTAATTCTGTGTTGAACTTTTTGAGGAACTGTCAAACTGTTCTCCACAGCGGCTGCACCATCTTACATTCCCTCCAGCAATGCACGGGGTTCCAGTTTCTCCCCACCCTTGTCAACACTTATTTTGCAGCGATACTTTTTTAAATGGGAAGGATCAAAATTAACATCATTTTCAGAATATTAAAGTGCTCGTTTGAGAACTTTGGTGAATCCTTTAGGGTGTAAGGAAAACAGAAATTGAGAGTTCTCTCCACAAAGGATTGAGGATGCAACAGTTTTTCAGCCACAGTTACTCTTTGCTGTCCTGGGGACACCTAGGGCAGGTGAAGTATTAGTATGAAGACGTGGTGCCCAGTGGAGAGTGGTGCACAGCACACCCTGGCCACCTTCTCAGCCTCACTGCATCTGCATGAATGTTGTGGGGAGAAAATCTCTGTCCCCAGTACCATACCCTTGGGTAGACAAGTTGGCCAAAGGGAGCCATTTTGTTTCCAGCCTAGCTATCTGAATGTAGACGTAGGCACTCAGGAAGGGAAAGAATTTGCTCCAGGCCTCGAACTCCATTTTCTAGTCTCTCAGACACCATGAGCTACTGGCAGGGGTCAAATACAGAAGGATAGTATTTTCTTCCCTCAGACTTCCTCAGATATGAAGAATGGAAAGGAGAAGGAGGAGGGAAAAGGATACACATGCCTTCTTTTGGGAGGTTTAGGGCTTTCAGCTTCTAAGAGAGAAACTTCCCTTACCTTCTGAGATTTTTTTAGTTATAAAATCTAAGACTTTTATTTATTTATTTGTAGCTAGCGTGTGCATCTACAGCAGAAGAGCGGAAGGAGGAAAGGAAAGGAAGAAAGATGTACAGGAAACTAATTTCTGGCTGAACACAGACCATTTAATGGAGCAATAGTGAAGTTGAGATACTACAAGTGGATGGAGCTTGTCTTAGTTCCCTGGTGCTACTGTAATTGTAGAAATACCACATGTGGGTGGCCTTAGAGAGGAGAAATTCATTTTCTCACAGTTCTGGAGGCTGAAAGTGCACATCAGGTCTCAGCTGTGTTGATTCCTAACCTCATAGGCAGCCCTGGATGTTCCTTGACTCCTTGGCTTGTAGTCAACCTTCATGTGACATGCGTGCACTCTGGGTCTTCTCTAGTTTTTTTTTTTCTATGACTTAGAAGTGATTGGGATTAGAATCTACTCTGGTTGATCTTATGAACATAATAAAAAGAACACTCGTATTTCTAAACAAGATCACATCCTGTTTGGTACAGGTACCAAAACCCAAACCAACCCACCCCACTGCCGTTGAGTCGATTCCAATTCATAGTGACCCCATAGGGTTTCCGAGGCCGTAAATTTTTAAGGATGCAGATTGCCACATCTTTCTCCCGAGGACTCGCTGGTGGTTTCGAACCGCTGACCTTTCAGCAGTCAATCACTTTAACCACTGCACCACCAGGGCTCTGGTACAGGTAAAAGGGCCAGGAATTAACACATAGTTTTCGGGGGCACAATTTAATCCATAGCAAATCTCTTCCCACTAGACCTTAAATCAGAAGTTGTAATGAAAGATGATCTGAATGATGAAAGGATATTGTTTTTAGGGGGAGAATTATTTTTAACTATTCCAAGGCATTTTCTGACTTGAAGAGTCACATAGAAGCGACGTGTGAAGCTGAAGAAGGTTCTCTCAGCTGCCCTGGTATAAACTGGGCTGTTTCGGAGACTCCTGCACACACCTGCTGTGAGAACAAGAAATCACACCCCCCACCTGCTGGTACACAGCTCTGTCGATGGCTTTGTCCCCTGAGTTGTACGAAGTACACCAGCCGACTTCTCCAGGGAGCGGTGACGCTCTCTCTTTCAGCTCTGGGATGACCAGTCATGTTCCGCTTCTCCTCCAGAGAATATTTTTGTGTCTTAGACTAAATATCCCGACCACCGCTTGACTCCTGATTGAATTCCGATGAGTCCGCATATTCCATGGGGCCCCTTCCCTCTCTCTGCTTCCAGCTGCTTTTCTGTGTCACTCCTTTTTTTTTTTTTTACACCAGACGTCTTAGTTTCTTAGTGGTGCTGTAACAGAAATGCCAGAAGTGCATGGTTCTAAAGCACAGAAATGTGTTTTCTCATAGTTTAGGAAGCTAGAAGTCCAAATTCAGGGCACTGGCTCTGGGGGAAGGTCCCTGTCTCAGGTTCTGTAGCCCGGTGTTCCTTGGGTCCTTGGTGGTCTCCATGTGTATCTGTCTCCCCATTTGTGCTTGCTTGCTTCTGTGTGGATGCTACTCATTGTATACCTCAAAAGTCATTAGGGCCAGTGTAGCAGGGGCCGGGGTTTGGGGACCATGATTTCAGGGAACATCTAAGTCAATTGGCGTAATAAAATCTATTAAGAAAATGTTCTGCATCCCACCTTGGAGAGTTGTGTCTGGAGCCTTAAACACGGGAAAGCCATCTAAGATGCATCAATTGGTCTCAACCAAACCTGGAGCAAAGGAGAATGAAGAACACCAAAAACACAAGGTAATTATGAGCCCAAGAGACAGAAAGGGCGATATAAACCAGAGACTACATCAGCCTGAGACCAGAAGAACTAGATGGTTCCCGGCTACAACCGATGACTGCCCTGACAGGGAACACAACAGAGAACCCCTGAGGGAGCAGGAGAGCAGTGGGATGCAGAACTCAAATTCTAGTAAAAAGATCAGACTTAATGGTCTGACTGACACTAGAAGGACCCCAGAGGTCATGGTCCCTAGACCTTCTATTAGCCCAAGACAGGAACAAATTCCCAAAGCCAAGTCTTCAGATAGGGATTGGACTGGACTATGGGGTAGAAAATGATACTGGTGAAGAGTGAACTTCTTGGATCAAGTAGACACATGAGACTATGTGGGCATCTCCTGTCTGAGGGGGAGATGAGATGGCAGAGGGCATCAGAAGCTGGCCTAATGGATACTAAAAGAGAGTGGAGGGAAAGTGTGTGCTGTCTCATTAGGGGGAGAGCAGCTAGGAGTATATAGCAAAAAAAGAAAGGTGTATATAAATTTTTGTATGAGAGACTGACTTGATTTGTAAACTTTCACTTAAAGCACAATAAAAGTTAAAGAAAAAAAAGTCATTAGGTTTAAGACTTACACCCTACTCTGACATGGCCTCGTTTATATAACAAGGAAAACCCTGTTTCCAAATGGGGTTACATCCATAGTTATAGGGGTTAGGATTCCAACACATATTTTAGGGGACACAATTCGATCCATAACGCCAGATTATCCCTCACTGGTGTCTTTGGGGTTTCTTCTACCTCAACAATGACTCACCCTTTTTCTTTCTGCTGGAAAAACCCTAGTGGTGTTGGCTTTTGCACTCCCTCAGTCCACCCTTTCCTCACTCTCCCTCTTTAAAACTACCTCCGATTCTCAGGGGTTTCCTGTCTACTGCCAAGAGCCTAGAAAGCCCCTAGGCCATATTTCAAAAGACACCTCAAGAAATTCAGAACATGTTTTGAGACTCCTGCTAACTCTATGGGATTACAGAGGTTTATAAACTGCATTCCACATTGTTCCCTTGGTATTCTTACATACTTCTGGAATGTCAGAGGGTCTAGGTTTCTCTTTATCCAGATACTAACTCTCTTTATCCAGATACTAACCATGTATGAAAACTCTAGGGGGAAGGGATCAAGACACTCTGATTTCCCTTTTGAAATCTCCTAGGACTCTATTACTATTAAGATACCCCCCGCCCAAAAAAACCCAAAGCCATTGCCATTGAGTCGATTCCAACTCATAGCAACCCTACAGGACAGAGTAGAACTGCCCCCAGGGTTTCCAAGGAGCAGCTGGTGGATTCTAACTGCTGACCTTTTAGTCAGCAGCCGAGGTCTTAACCAATGCACCACCAGGGCTCCGCTGTTAGTGTACCCCCCCCCAAAAAAAACAAATGTGTTGCATCGAGGCAATTCCAACTCATAGCGACCGTATAGGACAGAGTAGAACTGCCTATTGGGTTTCCAAGGAGCGGCTGATGAGTTCAAACTGGCTGACCTTTCGGTTAGCAGCCGAACTCTTTAACTACTGCACCACTAGGGCTCTTACTATTAGCAAAGGCATCTGTTATTCTTTAGGAATAGAGTACAAATATAATTGTAGCTTTCTTTCTTTTTTTTTTTTTTTTTTAAATACACTTCATTTTTTAGAGAGCCCCTGTGTGGCCCCTCCCCTTAGTACATGGTCCCTCCTGTTATTAACCTCTTTCGTTAGCGTGGGACCTTTGCTAGAATTAGTGAGCCAATACCGACATGTTAACTAAAGGCCGTGGTCTACATTAGGGTTCTCTCTTTGTGGTCGACAGTCCAGTGAATTTTGATAAATGTGTCATGTCATGTGGCCACCGTGATGGTATCAGGAAGAGTAGTTTCAGTGCCCTGAAAACGACCATACCTCAGTGTTCATCCCTCCCCACCCCTTCCAGCCCCGAGTAACCGCTGACCTTCCGCTGACCTTTGCCTTGTCTCTACAGCTTTGCCTTTTCCAGAATGCCACAGAGTTGGAATCAGACAGTACGTGGCCTTTTCTGACTGGCTTCTTTCACTTACCGATACGCATATGAGGTTCCTCTGTGTCTTTTCTCGGCTTGATGGTTTATTTTTATTGCTGAGTAATACTCCGTTGTATGAAGGTATCGGGGTTTGTTTTTCTGTTCACCTATTTAGGGATATCTTGTTCCTTGCAGCTTTGAGCAAGTATGAATAAAGCTGCTATAAACATCCGTGTGCAGGTTTTGTGTGAACATGAATTTCAGTTTCTATGGGTAAATACCTAGGAGTGTGACCCTTGGATGGTACGGTGTGTTTAGCTCTCAAGCTACCTTCCAATTAATGTCGTTCTTTAAAGTTTAGTGATGAAATAAAGATCACTTTTATCAGCACTTAATCTATGCCAGGCACAGCGTTTGGCACTTTCTGTGGCTGAGTTCATTGGGCCCTCATACAGCCTGTGAGGTGGGTACTGTTATCCACAATTTACAGGTGAGAAAAACAAGAATGAGAGCGCTGAGCCCTCTCTAAAGTATTGGTGACTGTTTTTGTTGATGATAAGCCAGTTGCTGTCAAGTCGATTTAGACTCATGGTGACCCCATGTGTGTCAGAGTCAAACTGTGGCTCCATAGGGTATTCAGTGGCTGATCTTTCAGAAGTAGATCTCCAGACCTTTCTTAGGAGGGGCCCCTGGGTAGACTTGAATCTCCAACCTTTCAGTTAATGCTTAACCGTTTGTACCACCCGGGACTCATTGTTAACAGTAAACTCCTCCAAAAGAAATGGAATTCTGGAGTCAGTTTGGTAAACTAATGAGTTACTGTAAATACCACTTGCTCTGTTCTGGTTGAACCATCCTTGGGACATGGAGCTCCCGGCTCTATCTTTAAGAAAGCTCATGTTGCCCTTATCTGTGGTCATAGCAGATAATGGAGAGAGGCAAACACCAACCTCGTGTGCAGTGATTTGAGATTTTTGTCACCTCTGGAAGTCAGCCAGTGACGAGGCTGGTGGATTTGAACTGCTGAACAGCCGAGCTCTTAGCCACTGCGCCATCAGGGCTCCCAGGGACAGTTTAGCTCCACCATAAACATATCTGAAAGGCAGCATTACACGGTAGGTTCTCAAACATGTGCTGTTGTTTTTAGTTGCTTTCGAGTTGGTTCCCTACAACAGAATGAAACATTACCTGGTCTTGCTCCATCTTCGTGTGCTCAAGTCCATTGTTGCAACCACAGTATTTTGAGTGCCTTCCAACCTGGAGGACTCATCTTCCAGCATTATATCAGACATATCCTGTTGTGATTCATAGAGTCTTCATTGTCTGACTTTTGGAAGCAGATTGCTAGGACTTTCTTCCTGGTCTTAGTCTGGAAGCTCTGCTGAAACCTGTCCACCATGGGTGACTGTTGGTATTTGAAATACCAGTGGCATACCTTCCAGGATCATAGCAACACACAAGCCACCACCAGTCTGACAAACTGACTGACAGACTGGTGGTGGCTCCAACATATAACCGCTAGTTATACCCCTTCCCTCCACCCCCAAACTGGCTCTCCTCCCCAGCCTCCTCAATTCTTTCACTATTACCACAGCTTGTCAGATACCCAGGTTCAAAACTTCCCACCTCCTCTTCAGATGTCTCTGTTATTTATTTGCTCTTCCTTCTGCATTGCACGTCTCTGCTCCCACTCAGACATCAGTAGCAAGTACTGGGTTTACCACCACAGTCACCTGCTCCGAATTCCAAGCTTCTTCACCCCCTTATGCCAGATGAACCCTCCCCAGTTATTTGTCCATGGAAAGCTTATTCATGGAGCCATCTATTCCTGTCCTGGAGAATGTGTTCCACTCAGTAAGTACACTCAGGGAAATGCTGCCTTAAATGGCTCTGTATATGCCTTGTCCCTGGGTGGTGCAGGTGCTTAAGAGCTTGGCTATTAACCAAAAGGTTGGAGGTTCAACTCCATCCAGAGATGCCTCAGAGGATCTACTTTTGAAAGATCACAGCCGTTGAAAACTCCATGGAGCACAGTTCTACTCTGAAACACATGGGGTCGCCATGAGCTGATATCGACGCCACGGCAACTGGATTGGATTTGGCATATGCCTTGTCTCCACTTCTTGGTTTTTGCAGTTTATGCTTCCCATCCTCACAGCCAACCAAAGACATAAGGAAACTCACATGTACCTCTTCACTGTCTCAGGGGCCCCCTTCTTCCTGTGCTTATTTACGAATCTTCTTTCTCTCTTAACTCTTCTTGTGGGCACAGAAAGTGCAGTTCAGCATTTTTCCATTTTCTTTGTCCTCATCACCCCATGAAAGGATTGTGCTTAGTTATTTGTTAGTTGTTTCTGGTTCTTCTCAGTCAACTCTAAGTTGCAGGATGGCGGGTCCTTGTATGGTTCACTACCACTGAACTCCCTGGAGCCCTGGTGATGCTGCTTGGCTGCTAACCAAAAGGTCAGCGGTTCAAATCCACTAGCTGCTCCTTGGAAACCCTATGGGGCAGTTCTGCTCTGTCCTATGGGTCACTATGAGCTGACAATGGGTTTGGGCTTTATGGGTTTAAAATACTGCCTGGGGCAGAGAGCCATCCAGCACACATTTGTGGCATGAATGTTTGTGTATCTGTCTCCCTAGCTGGATTGTGAGTTATGGAGAGGGACCAGGTCTTGGTGCATGAACCTGTGGAGCTCCGGCACGAGTTGGAGCCCATGAGCCTGTACCTGCTGTTACCTGGAGCACCATGATTCACAGGTGCCTCGATGGGATTGGGTCTCGAGGGTGTTAATTTCATTCAGTCTTATTGACTGTTTTGACTGGAAATCCTATTGTCTGTCTTTAAAACATATTCCCTTGGGCTCTTTTGAACACTTGAGACCGCTTGGCAGGCAGGCGTTTCATCCCCATCGGGAAATCTCATCAAAATGATATTAGGTTTGCACATCAGGAAAATAAAAATTCTCCAGGAAGATGTTGCAGTTATCTGGATGGCTTCGGAGATAAGCAGTTAAGCCCTTTCAAAAGGCATTTCAGCCGCATCTTAGATGGTGGGCCAAGGCCCAGGCTGCAGTCTCAGAATAAACAGTAAAACAAAAAATAAGGGTGGAAAGGAGACCCTCACAAGCCATTTCTCTGATTGCAGCCAAAGCAGAATTCTAGGGCAGGGCCCAGCCTCACTTTTTTATAAGAGGCAGGCTGAGCGGTAACCAGGTGCACTGGGTAGGCCGTTATTTCTACTCCTGCCTAGAGTCTTTTCCTATATTTTTTATTTGACCTCTTCCCAGTTCCAGCTTGTATATATACTTGGAAAATGACATAATGGCAGGAGTACTTTTTTTTTTTTTTAAAGTGTGGTAAAATATATGAAACAAAATTTTGCCATTTTAACCATTTTTAAGTGTAAGCTTCAGTGACATTCATTACATCTGCAGTGTCATGCAGTCATTAAAACCAGCTGCCCTTAAGTTGACTCTGACTCATGGCGACAACATGTGTGTCAGAGTAGAGCCATGCCCCGTAGGGTTTTCAATGGCTGGTTCTTTGGAAAACAGATCACCAGGCCTTTCTTCTGAGGCACCTCTCGGTGGACTTGAACCTCCAACCTTTTGGTTAGCAGCCGAGCATGTAAACTGTTTGCCCTCCTGGGCTGAGTCCTGTGCAATAATTACCACTATTTATTTCCAAAAATGTTTCATCACCCTAAACAGAAGCTCCCATGTCCCCCTTCTCCCAGCCCCTGGTAGCCCCTAATAAACTTTGGTCTCTATGTATTTGCCTCTTCCAGATATTTCATATAAATGGGATCAGGCAATATTTGTCCTTTTGTGTCTGACTTATTTCACTCAGTGTAATGTTTCCAAGGTTCATCCAGGTATCATGAACTTCATTTCTCTTAAAAAAACTTAGTGCCTGAATAATATTCCATCGTATGTATGTACCACATTTCGTTTGTCCATTCGCCTGTTGGTGGACACTTGGGTTGTTTTCACCTTTAGGCTCTTGTGAATAGTGTTGTGGTCAACACTGGTGTACAAATAGGAGTCCTTTTATTTGACGTTCTTAACGTCTCCCAGGTGTTTTTATATGACTTGGCCTAGACATCCTGTCTGTTGACTTCTTACCTCACCATTGAAGAGAAGATAAATGGTTTCCCTTCCTCAGGAGACAGCTCTTTAAACTACTCCGCGGTTCTGTGATCCATTGTCCAAGTCTTCACAATCAATGTTCTCTCCCAAGCTTTCACTATGGATCTTCAAGGCGGTGCCAAGGGTTCTAGAAAGATGCCTATGAGAAGGCCTGTTAAGGCTGGTGTCCAAGTGACTGTAATGAAGCTTTAGCTGAGCCTGTGTCCTCTCTGTCTCCCCTCCCCCGGGCCCTCCTCTGGTCTCATCTTTCATGTCTGTCTTTTCAGAGGAGTGAACATGTACGCCATGCTGACTGGGACTCTGCCTTTCACAGTGGAGCCCTTTAGCCTGAGAGCTTTGTACCAGAAGATGGTGGACAAAGAAATGAACCCCCTCCCCACCCAGCTTTCAACAGGTAATGCCCAGCTGCTCTGTGTTCTGCGTCCCACGACTTGCACTTTGACCACTCTGGGTTCCTTTGTGATGCAGTATTTGTCTTGCACCAATGGTGTCCTGACTCTTCCATGAGTCAGGGGCCTGTTTGACAGTAACCAACAACAACAAGTGTTAAAATAAGGACGCACTGGTGGTTTACTGTAGAATTCTTGCCTTCCACACGGGAGACCCAAGTTCGATTCCCGGCCAGTACACCTCATGTGCAGCCACCGCCTGTCAGTGGAGTCTAGCATGTTGCTCTGATACTGAACAGGCTTCAGCAGAGCTTGCAGACTAAGACGGACTAGGGAGAAAGGTCTGGCAATCTACTTCCAAAAATCAGCCAATGAAAACACCATGGATGGCAACCGTCTGCTCTGTACCCGAATGTGGGGATGGTGTAGGACAGGGCAGCATTTCATTCTGTTGTGCATGGGGTTGCCATGAGCCAGGGGCTGACTCAATGGCAGCTAACAAGTGTTAAAAATTAGTCTCAAGAGGTGTTTTGCTTTCCCATCTCTAAGTAGCCACTCCCTTCAATCTCGCCTGGGATTCCTTTCCTTTTCCATAATGATTTTGAATCCCTAACTTCCTCCTTCCTCCTCCTGCATGTTGCTCTCCTAAAACACACTGACCAAAAGGATCGCATATTCTCCTTTTGGAAAATAATCTCAGGCTTGATTGTTTAAAACTCACCATAATATCATGTTGACTTAGACAAGAGTGTTTATAATCACGTTTCCATTATGTCATCTTTAATCAGCTCACTCTAAAGGAATATTAGTTTCATTCCAGTTGGGTCTGTGATTTGTTTTGTTATTCGAGTTTTTGAGCCTGTTCAAAAGCTTTTAAATCTGTGTATCTAGGTTTGTTTACTTGATTAAGCAGAATCATCAAGTGTGTTTGAGAAATACTCTCAAGCTTTAGCTAGTTCACATTTCAGTTACCAGTTTGTACTAAGGTTTGGTTTCAGATCCAGCTTATTAGTGCAGTTTTATTTTTTTCACTTCAAGTTTCTGGCGTCAGCTTGGCCTTGATCCCTTAGAATAAATTCAATTTCACTGAGATGAGGCATTTGAAAAAAACAGTAATCCACTGCCTTCAAGTTGTTATATACGTGGTTATTGTTGTTACTTGCTGTCAAGTTAGCTGTGACTCACGTAGACTTTCTGTACAACAGAATGAAATGTTGCGTGGTTCTAGGCCATCTTCACAAATGTTGGCAATTGTTATGACTACTGTGTATTTTGAGTGCCTTCCAGTTTAGAGGACTCATTGTCAAGCACTATTCTGTTGTGACACATGGGGTTTTCATTGGCTAATTTTTGGAAGTAGATCACCAGGCTTTTCTTCCTAGTCCATTTTAGTCTGGAAGCTCCACTGAAACCTGTCCGCCATGCGTGACCTTGCTGGTATTTGAAATACCAGTGGCAGAGCTTCTAGTATCACAGCAACATGCAAGCCACCGCAGGACGACAAACTGACAGATGGGTGGTGGTGGTGTGTGTGATTAAAATAGAGTGTTGTTAATTTACTATGCTTTTGTGTTTTTCCCTTGAGTTCCTAGAGCAGTCATGAAGCTGGCCATGGAAGTGTGCTTACGCACCGGAACCCAAGCTGAATGCACTCCTGTATACAGTTAGTTCATTCTGCCTCTGCTTTCTCCTTTGCTGGGCAGGTAGGCTCTGGAGGCTGGAAGCAAAGGACGTACGATGTACTCGTGGAGCTGTGTTAGGGTTCTGTCGTTTGTGTACTCAGGGCCCTAACTCTTGGAGTCAGAGCATGGGTAAAACGTCGCTGAACTGTTATATTTAGCTTTTACGGCTTTCAGAGAAGGAGTCCCGGTGGGGGAGTAGTTAAGCACTTGGCTGCTAACCAAAGTGTTGGCAGTTGGAACCCACCCAGAGGCTCTGTGAGAGACAGACCTAGATGGGGCAGTTCTCCTCTGTCACACGGCACCTAACTACTAACAGAGAGCTTTCCGAAACGTGAAAACACCACAGGGCACAATGTGGAATGCTTGTCCATTCATTCATTCATTCCTTCATTTATTCTGTAAATGCCTACAGTGCAGGCATGTTTTAGGCTTTGGGTGAGGTTGTTTACTGCAGATTGGTGGGAAGGCATGATTGGGAACGTGAGTGTCTTGCTCATTGGATAACCCGGCTCTGGCCTCACCCAACTTAAAGGGGCTGGGGACATGCCAACCTTCCACCTGTCTAGGAGGTGGGAAACCAGAAATATTTGTCTAGCGGCCTCCTTCAGAGCCACTGATCACTGCTGGGGTGGGTCGGGTATTGTCTTAGTCTCCTAAGTGCTTAAGTAACAGAAATGCCACAAATGACTTCAACAGAGATTCATTGTCTCACAGCTCAGGAGGCTGTACGTCTGCATTCAGGGTGCCAGCTCTAGGGGAAGGCTTTCCCTGTCTGCCCTGGGGGGAAATCCTGTCTCAGCTTCTCTAGCATTCTTCTCGGTGTTCCTTGGTGATCTCCTCCTGGCATTTGTCTTTCCTCTGATTGTATGTACCTGCTTTCCTGCCTAATCTGCACTTTTTTAGATCTCAAAAGTGTTTAGATTTAAGACACACCCAACACTGATACGACCTCGTTAAGGTAACAGAGAAAACCCGATTCTCAAATGGGATTACATCCACAAGTATAAAAAAACCCGTTGCCATCTACTCAATTTCGACTTATAGTGACCCTACAGGGCAGAGTACAGCTGCCTCAGGGTTTCCAAGGAGTCGCTGGTGGATTCGAACTGCTGACCTTTTTGGTTTGTAGCCAAACGCTTAACCACTTCACCACCAGGGCCCCTCCACAGATGTAGGGGTTAGGATTTCAACACGTATTCTGGGGGGACACAATTGGATCCATAAGAAGCATTCAGGCAAGGGCAGGCAGGTTAATAGTACAGGAAGATCAGTGTCGTTCTGCAGAACCGTGTTCTTAACCCCCTGTAATTTCTCCCCAGAGCCCCGGTGGCACAGTGGTTAAGAGTTTGGCTGCTCACCAAAAGATTGGCAGTTCGAATCTACCAGATGCTCTTTGGAAACCCTATGGGGCAGTTTTACTCTATTATAGGGTCTCTATGAGTCGGAATCGACTCCATGACAACAGGTTTTTTTTTTTTAATTTTATTTTTTTAATATTACCCCGGGCTTAGCAGCCAGGGCTCTAAGTGGTTTTTGATTGTGAAAATTAAATTTACCCCAAGAGATCCACCTTGAGCATCGTGAGCTTTTTTTTTTAATAATATTTTCTTGTGTTTTAGGTGAAAGTTTACACAGCAAATTAGGCTCCCCTCTAACAGTTTTTACACAGATTGTTCCAGGGCAGTGGTAACAGTTGTTATAGTGTGCCAGCATTCTCCTTATTTCCATTCTTTTTGTTCTTTTTCCATTGACCTAGCTTCCCTTCCCCTCCTTGCCTTCTCCTCTTTGCTCATGAGTAGCTGTTGACCATTTGGTCTAGTATAATTGTTTAAGGGAGCACATTAATCAGGTGATACTGTTTATTTTGTAAGCCAGTCTATTATTTGGCTGTAAGGTGGCCTCCAGAAATAGCTTCAATTCCAAGTTCAAACGGTATCTTAGGGCAATAGTCTTGGGGGTTCCCCTAGTCTCTATCAGCCCAGTAGGTGTGGGCTTTTTAAGGAATTCAAGTTTCGTTCTACAATTTTCTCCCATTCTGTCTGGGACCTTGTATTGTGTCCCTGGTCAGAACGGTTGGTAGTGGAAGCTGGGCACCATCTTGTCCTTCTGGTTTCAGATTTGAAGAGATTGTGGTTCCTGTGGTCCTTTAGTCCCGTGGACTAGTTTCTTCTTTGTGCTTTTTGATTTTCTTCATTCTGTTTTGCTCCATACGAGTAGAGACCAATAGTTGTATCTTAGATGGCCGCTTGCAAACTTTTAAGACCCCAAACACTACTCACCCAACTTGGAGGGAGCACATTATCTTTGTGAACTGTGTTATGCCAATTGAGTTGTCCAACGAGACCATGGTCCTAAGCCTTTTGACCCAGTAAATCAATCCCAAGAGTTGTTTGGATATGTCTAGGAAGCTTCTGTAACTGAGCATTGTGCTCTTTTAAATAATTGTCTACATGAGATCAAATTGATAATAGCAACTCGAAGGTTAGATGAGAAGCTCAGGGGCAGTGAGTCTAAGTCAATGGTGGTTGAACAAATGTGGAGAAGGAGAGTGAGAATGTTTGCACAACGCACAGAATGTACTCAATTTCACCAAGTTGTACATGTAGAAATCGTTGGAATGGTGTATGACTGTGTATATTTTCACCTAAATAAGTTTACCTATAGAGGAGAAAAAGTTGCATCCTGAAGATATTAAAAAATAGGCTGAAGGTAATTCCAAGACAGAAATATTAAAAAATGTTCAATCAATTTCATTGTGCCTGCTTTGAGCCGACAGCTTTGCTTTGACCTGTGTGTGCTTGTTAAACGTCTTCTCGTTCCTGCAGGACTTAGTTGTCTTCGCCTGTCAGGCACACTTCGTGTTTCTATACCTGATTTTCCAGTTGGGATCTGAACTTTTATTTTTTAAACTGTTGGGATGTATGATATCTCTCAACTAGGACTTTAACCCTTTGTGTTAGGTAGCAAGCATGGTGCCCGCACTCATCGGACGCTCAGTGAAGCTGTGTTGTTGACTCAGCGTGTGAGGCCTGGAAAGGTAGCCTGCAGCCATTCAGCTGCTCAGGGTTGGGAATGGCCAGGCACACTAGGGCCCAGAGCTGTGAGCCAGTCGCTGATGTAGCCCGAGGCGTCTCATCTTGTTTATGGGGGAATGCTTTTGGGTTTGGAGATCAGCTGCTGCTCTTCTGACAGCGCCCATTTTCCAACCCATTGCATCTCAGCAAATTTATCTCCTTTTCCTTCCAACCAGCCTAGTTAGACAGACATCTGTGGTTGATTTTGTTTTGGCTCATGGTGACCTTTATGTACGACAGAAGGAAACCTTGCCCTGTTCTGCACCATCCTCATAATTGCCAGTGTGTTCAAGTCCACTGTTGTGGCCATGGTGCCAGTACATCCCACTGAGGGCCTCCCCTGCCCTCACTGGCCCTCTGCTTCACCAAACAGGATGCCCTTCTCCAGCAATTAATTGATTTCCCCTGATGACGTGTCCAAAGCAAGCAAGTTGGACAATGTCTTGTTGTGAACCATGAGGTTTCATTGGCTGATTTTTGGAAGTAGATCACCTGGCCACCTAGTCTTAGTGTACAAGCTCCACTGAAACCTGATGGTATTTGAAATACTGGTGGCATAGCTTCCAGCATCACAGCGGCATGCAAGCCACCACAGTATGACAAACTGACAGATGGGAGGTGGCCAACGAGCCTAGCCCACCTTTATTTATGATACCATCTGATTACATCTGAGAATAGTAGTTTGCCAGTAACAAGAGTAGTTGACACTTATTGAATGACCCTGTGTAGGTGCTTGTAGGTGCTTTTGATATTATCTCTTCTTCTCGAAACAGCCCTTCTTGTATTGTTATTCCCAATTTACCAGTGAAGAAACTGAGTCTTAGAGAAATGAGGTAGCTTCTCTGGTTTTGAATTTATGTCTCCTTGACCCCCGAACCTGGGTTTTCCTGCTCTACTGTGTGCCTCCCTCCTTTTTCTTGGTTTATTATCTAGCATCAGAAAGCCTCCCAGATTTGGGGATATTTACTGACGCTCTTGCATAAATATCCATTGTCCTTGTGTTTTGTGTAATGTCAATCCAAATTGAAAATATGCCAGTTTTATTAACTGCCTCACTGACATGCATCTTTATTAGTTTGATGATTCATCAGTGATAGAATTCACTCATATTTGTAATGAGTTCTTCACGTCTTCACTCTTTTGTTTTATATGAATTTAGAAGGTATCTTGGTTATCTAGTGCTGCTGTAACAGAAACACCACAAGTGGATGGTTTTAACAAACGAATTTATTCTGTCACATTCTAGGAGGCTAGAAGTCCAAATTCAGAGTGCCAGCTGTAGAGGAAGGCTTTTTCTCTCTGTCAGCTCTGGGGAAGGTCTTTGCCATGACTCTTCCCCTGGTCTAGGAGCTTCTCAGTCCACAGGACGTGCTCTGTGCCTGGCGCTGCTTTCTTGGTGGTATGAGGTCCCCATGTCTCTCTGCTGGCTTTTCTCTTTTATATCTCAAAAGAGATTGATTTAAAACACAACCTAATCTTGTAGATCCTGCGTCATTGACATAACTGCCTCTAATCCTGCCTCATTAACATCATAGAGGTAGGATTTAGGACACATAGGAAAATCACATCAGATGACAAAATGGTGGACAATCACACAGTACTGGGAATCATGGCCTAGCCAAGCCGACACACGTTTTGGGGGAGGGATACAATTCAATCCATAACAAAAGGGTTTTCACCAAATTTGAGTTGGAAAAAAATAGAGCGTCATTGACCTTGTGAGCCCGCAGTGCAGGTTTCCGAAGCATTGCCCTTGTTTCTACCACATACAGTTGATTCTCATTATTCACAGTAGTTAATGTTCTATAAAGCCCCTGCCTACACTGAATCAGTAAATACTGAACCATGGCTCCATGAAGAAATTCAAGGTGAGGTTTCTGTGATCCTCTGGTTACACATTTTCATCAACCAGTCAATACATAACCTTGTTTTACTTGTGTTTCTTTAGAGGAGCACCTTGTTGAATATACATTGCTCAGTTGTTAACATTGAACTCACAGCCAACAGCACTGTAACTCCCGCCTGAATGAAGCTTATCTAATGCGTGTATCTTCTCCATAAGGCACATCTCAGCCTTCTTGTGCTTAAGAGTACCAGATAGCACTTCAGCATATGCTTGGGGGACGTTCTAAGTAGAAAAATCATCACCACCAACAAAAAAAAACACAAAAAATGTGTCCCTAAATGGATGGCACAAAGGACGTTTGTTTCCAACATGAGAGCTGAAGCCAGAAGGCAGAGCGTCACCCTGTTCCACCTCAGCTGGGAACACACACGTCAGGTGACGAGAATTTTCCACCATTCTGTGAGTATCTGTGAGGGATTGCAAAGGTGCCCAGAGTACTGATTTTGGGGTTACAAATACACTTTAGCAAGTAGGCGAATTTGCAAATACAGAAGCCACACATTCTGAGAATTGACAGTGTTTTGAAAACGTAAGCTTTTGGGGGCCTTTTCAGTTCTTTCTTCTAGACAGCTTCTCTTTCTGCCACTTGGTACTTGTATATCATACAGTAGTGAATGCCTTATGGTTTATAAATCGTTCAGACATCTTACCTTTTCATCATGACGCCTCCGTGTTAGTATTTATCATACATCCCAAACAGTCACCCCAGATCAGGAGATGTGAAGCTGAGGGTGACGTGTTCGCATTTGTGAGGGCTGAGCCGATGCTGATCAAAACTTCTGAGAATGCTCGATTTCTCAGTTACCTGGTGCTGCTGTAACAGAAGTACCACAAGCGAGTGGCTTTAAAGAATAGAAAATTACTTTCTTGCAGTTCTGGAGGCTTGAAGTCCACACCACGGTCTCGGCCGTGTCAGTAGCCCTGAGCATTCTGGTTCCTTGGTTTGTAGACAACCCTCAGACAGCCTCTGTCATCCTCTGTGTGTGTGTATACTATGTCTAATCTGCTCTTTCTAACACTCAGAAATGATTAGGTTTAGGACCCACCCTACGTGGGTATGATCTAATTAATGTAACAAAGAAAACCTTATTTCCAAACGGGATTACATCCATAGGTTTCCACCACAGTGGCCGTCGAGTCAATTCTAACTCATGGCCAGGGCCGGATTACCCAAAAAAAGGTATGCACCGGTCCAATTGTGCCTTCCCACCAACCTGCAGTGCACAATTTTAGCTGTCCCCTACTGGGTCAAAGATGTGGTGAAACCCGTGTGAAACTGCTCACCACAGATTGGCACAATTAAGCCCATACATACTTTGTTCAGTGCGAGCTGGTGCCATACCATGCCTGCTGGTTAATTCACCCTACTCATGGTGACTGCATTTGTGTCAGAGTAGGACTGTGCTCCACGGGGTTTTCGATGACTAATTTATTCAGAAGTAGGTCGCCAGACGTTTCTTCTGAGGTGCCTCTGAGTAGGCTTGAACCTCCAGCCTTTCGGTTAGCAGCCGAACTCGACAACCGTTTGCCCCAGGGACTCCACCACAATATCGTGGCACACAATTTAATCCATAGCACTTGACTGTCAAATAATTCTGTGGCTGCATTAGCCTGGGAATGACAAGGAAGGAGCAGGGGTGGGGACGGGTGTCCACTGGCATCCAGTGTGCTACATGAACACGAAGGGTCTGATGGCGTGTCAGCTTCCTGCAGCCTGTTCCATTGGCACAGCGTCAGTGTGCCCACACACAGTCCAGACATTGAGAAGCAGATGACTCATGGAGGGCAGTGAGCTTTGGGTGGGAGGAATGCACACCCTATGTTGTGTTGATCATGATGGGGACCAAACCACATGGCTCATGGAGACCCTCCAGGCCTGAGTGAGGACCCTGAGTGATAGCAATCAGGAGTGCAGGGTGACGTGGGGCCATACCTGGCTTTCCAGGACCTGGGAGGCAGGGGGGTGTCGTTGTCAGGTGCCGTAGAGTCGATTTTCAGCTCAGCCACCCCAGGTGACAGAGTAGAACTGCCCCCATAAGGTTTCCTGGGCTGTGATCTTTACCCCGGTGGCGTAGTGGTTAAGTGCTACAGCTGCTAACCAAAAAGTGGGCAGTTCAAATCCACTAGGCGCTCCTTGGAAACTCTATGGGGCAGCTCTACCCTGCCCTATAGGATCGCTATGAGTCGAAATTGACTCCATGGCAGTGGTTTTTTTTTTTGGTTTAATCTTTACGAGGGCAGATCACCAGGTCCTTTTCCCTTGGAGTCACTGGGTGGCTTCAAACTACCAACCTTTTGGTTAGCAGCCGAGTGCTTAAACATTTCCCCACCAGGGGAAGTAGACTAGATGGGGCTGTTCTCATCCGTTTTGCTTTGAGGCAGAGATTTTCCAGACCCTGCCTCCTATTTCAAAAGAGAACTCTTAGAGTGTGTTTAGAGTTCTCTTTGGAGAGTAATGCGATGTTTGCAACACCCAAAGAAATAAAATTTGTCAGTAGAGATTTGAACTAAAATCACGTGTGCCCATCAGCAGTTTGTAAAGATGCCGAGTGCTTGGTTATGAAAATAGAACCAAAATGCACATCCGGTTTGTCCTTAGCTGTTCTGTTAATCGTCCTTAGAAAAACCCTGACAGTAGCCTGGGTGTTGGCTCAGGTCCTTTGAGGCTAAGTGACAGAGATGTCTCAGATATCCTTCTCTCAGTAGGCTCTCGCTCCCCCCACTCTGATTTAGTAAGCCCACATCTTTTTCCTTTGACTGTGTCCCTGGTTAAGCATCCATGAGGTAAAATAACCACCCAGATGACTCTTGCAGTGCTCAGGGAATTGAGAGAAGGGAGATAGAGTTTCCAAAAAGAGGAATCTCTTTTTTCTTTCTGAGTTCTGTTTGCTTTTGCACACCACTGAAGCACATATGGACAGTTTGAGACACAAGTATAAGACTTAGGGTGTTAGAGGTGCTTCAGGACTGGGGTCTGCACATCTGCTCACAGTCGTTGACTGCACTGTGTCCAGGATGTTGAGGCTCTGTCTGACCCCTGCAATGGTGAACGTGACCTTGTTTGGGGAAATAGGGCTTTTCTTTGTAGATCTTATCAGTTAAGGAGGTGATACTGAAGTGGGTAGGCCCTAATCCTCACCCATTATGAACGATGTTTTAAAAGAGAAGGGCAGACACGGAAACAGAGTCACAGACAGGAGGAAGGCACCTTGTGGAAATACAACTGTAAGCCAGGGAATGCCGAGAGACGCCTGGGGCTGCGGAAGCTGAAAGAAACAAGGATCTTTCGCTAGCGCATTCAGAGAAAGCAGGGCCCTGCCGACACCCTGAGTTTGGACTCCTAACCTTCAGCCCTATGTGTCTCAGGATTCTCTAGAAAAACTGAACAAGCGACATATGTGTAGGTTATATAGAGGGCAGGGTAGAACTGCCACGCAGGGTTTCCAAGGAGCAGCTGGTAGATTTGAACTGCCGGCCTTTTGGTTAGCAGCTGAGCTCTTAACCGCTGTGCCACCAGGGCTCCAAAAATGTACATATATGTGTGTGCATGTGTGTGTATGTATATACACATGCACACACACACGTATGTTTATATACACACATAAACATAAAGATTTACTTCAAGGGATTGTGGGGGCCGGGAAGTCCAAAATCCACAGATGAGGCCGCAGGCTGGAGACTCCTGCAGGCTTGTGTCCCAAGATCTGTGGGTCAGGAAACAGGTAGAATGCAGAGATGAGAAAGGGGTCCAATTCTGCCATATACCGATTTATAATCTGGAAGAAGACCACACCCTAAGACACTCCCTTTCAACTGATTGATTGATCATATTACATTTGGTTACATCATGGAAGGTGGTTGCATTACATATTAGGTTACATTGTTGTTGGTAGGTGCCTTCGAGTTGGTTCCAACTCATAGTGACCCTGTGTACAACAGAACGAAACACTGCCCGGTCCTGCACCATCGTCAAAATCATTGTTATGCTTGAGCCCATTGTTGCAGCCACTGTGTCAATCCATCTCATTGGGGGTCTTCTTCTTTTTCAATGACCCTCTACTTTACCAAATATGATGTCCTGCTCCAGGGACTGGTTATTCCTGATAATACGTCCAAAATACATGAGATGAAGTCTTGGCCATCCTGGCTTCTAAGGAGTATTCAGGCTGTACTTCCTCCAGGACAGATTTCTCCATTCTTCTGGCAGTCCGTGGGCTATTCAATACTCTTCGACAACAGCATAATTCAAAGGTGTCAATTCTTCGGTCTTTCTTATTCGTGGTCCAGCTTTCACATGCACATGATGCGATTGAAAATACAATGGCTTGGTTAAGGTGAACCTTAGTCGTCAAAGTGACATCTTTGCTTTTTAATACTTGAAAGAGGGCTTTCAGTTAGGTTACATTATGGGACAGCAGCTAGTCTAGTGGTTGGGCAAACCACTGGGAACCATAGCCAAGCTGAGTTGACAAAATGAACCATCGCACTGTGAGAAAATAAATTTCTGTTCTTTAAAGCCACCATTTTGTGATATTTTGTGACAGCAGCCCTAGGAAGCTAAGGCACCCGCCCTGGGAAGGTACCTGGCGGCATGAGTAGCCAGGGCTGTTTCTCTTGGGTCCATTCCAGCATCACACCTGGCACCTCCTTTGATGGCAGCATTTCTGCAAAATCTGGGTAACAGAAAAGCACCCCCACCCCTGTTCTTTAAAGGACAACATTAAAATGACAGCTGAAGTCCGTGAGAAAGGGAGAATGTTTATGACCTTTCCTCAAAAGGAAGATTATCTTAGAAAACTGAAAAATAGCTTTACAGAGCAGGAGAGAAAAGTTTGGGACCAGGAGAATTAAGGTGAATTTTCTTAGGGTCTGTTGTCTTGTATGTTGGAAGTCGGATATCATGCACAAAGCTGAGTAAAAGACCATTTCTTATATCGTGACAGCGTCGTGACAGTGCTCCGTCAGATAAGGAATGTGGAAGGAAGATATGCCACTTTGTGGGCTTAGAGCTATAGCAAGACAGATTGTCTTTGTTTTGAAGCGATCTCTGTCATTCTTTGTTCACTTGTGTGCATGCTGAACAATTTCATAGCCCGTGACCTTGGCTCATGTTATAAACATATTTTGCCTATGTTGGGCAATTGTCTTCATTGTTATAATCTGTTATGGATGGAATTGTGTCCTCCAAAAAGTTATGTTGAAGTCCTAACCACAGTGCCTATAAATATGATCCTATTTGGAAATAGGAGTTTTTTGTTGTGTTAATGAGGTCATTATCAGAGTAGGGCAGGCCGAAAACCTAATCTGTTCTGAGAGGAGCCTTATAAAAAAGAGAATAGACACAGAGACACACATGGGGGGAGAAGACACCGCGTGGAGACAGAAACACACAGCCGATGCAGCTACAGGCCCAGGAGTGCCAAGCATTGCTGCCAGCTACTGGAAGATGGGACTTTGAAGACTAACGTGCACCTGACCCAAGCCATCATGATATATTCAGTCACCCCAGTGCATGCGAAAGCTGAACAGTGAATAAGGAAGTCTGAAGAAGAATTGACATCTTGGAATTGTGGTGTTGGCGAACAATATTGAATATCCCATGGACTGCCAGAAAAACAAACAAGCCTGTCTTGGAAGAAGTATGGCCAGAATGCTCCTTAGACGTCAGGATGGGGAGACTTCATCTCATGTACTTTGGACATGTTATCAGGAGGGATCAGTCCCTGGAGAAGGACATCACACTTGGTAAAGTGGAGGGTCAGCAAAAAAGAAGACCCTCAATGAGATGGATTGACACAATGGCTGCAATACTGGGCTCAAGCATAACAATGATTGTGAGGATGGTGCAGGACCAGGCAGTGTTTTGTTCCGTTGTAGGGTTGCTATGAGTTGGAACCAACTCGACAATACCTAACAACAATAAACTAGAAGCTGAAATAGATAGGGAAGTCCCTTCTCCTACAGACATGCCCTGAATTCGGTATTCTGGCCTCCTGAGCTGCAATGAACTAGATTCTGTTCTTTAAAGCCACCCGCTTGTGGTATTTTTTGTTACAGCAGCTTAATCTTAAAAGATGCAGATATTCTACTTAGAGATGAACTGGCTTCATATCCCCAGTGCTTGGACAGACAACGTGAGCTTAGAGAAGGTTTGCTTAATGAAACAACTAGGACATTTGGAAGATTCCTTTGCTGGAGGTGGGAGGAAAGGGGTTATAGGGCTTTCGTATTTTTGTCAACTGTTTCTCGTTTCCTTTCCTCGCGCCCCATGCTCAGCGGATCTGATGTGACTGCAGTGAACCTCGGCTGGCAGAAGAATTAGGGCACACTTCATTGCATGCATTTCACCCTAGCAGCACCTTTGTTTTATGGGAGAGCACGAAAGGAGGGGGCCCATCAGGCCATGGGTTCACAGTGTGGCACTTGCCAGAACTTTCTACACGAACTAGAATTTTAAAACTCGAGTCACTCACTATACGGAGTTGACTTAACACTTTAATAAAAACTTGCAGCTCTCTGGCATCATGGGGGCAGCTCTCTGGTGTCATGGGGTGCTCTCTGGTGTCGTGGGGCCTGGTCTATTTGGCTAAGTGGGTGTGAGCCTCAGTCTTGGTGCTCCATCATCAGTCCATGGAGTTTGGGAAAAAGTTGGCAGCCACCAAGATGGCTTTAAAAGAAAGGACCCAAAAGCAGGACCTCCCAGGCCCCTTGAGACTCTGCTTGGCACACGGTCAAGACCAAGCTGTTGTTGGCTGCCGTTGAGCCAGCCCCTGACACAACAGATTAAATGCTGCCTGGTCCTCATTGAAGGTCTAACTTAGAGTGCCTTTTACCCTTCTGGAGCCTGGTGGCACAGTGGTTAAGAGCTTGGCTGCTCACCAAAAGGTTGGCAGTTGGAATCCACCTGCTGCTCTTTGGAAATCCCATGGGGCAGTTCTACTCTGTCCTACAGGGTCACTATGAGCGGGAATCAAATTGAGGCCAGTGGATTTGGTTTGGTTTGTTTTTTCACCCTTCTGGTTGCTTTCTGAGTGCTCAGACTCTGCCTTGAGCATAAGCACTTTCTGTTTTATTTTCTTTTATCTGCTCGAGCCTGTACATAGAACACCCATTTCTCTGGCTGACTTCTAAACAAGAAGAAAGACTGCAGGCTGCGTTGAGAAGTACAGGCACAGGGAGTCCTGAGCCAGTTTTTGCTTGACCACGTGCCGGTTGTACACCTTAAGCAAGCATCTTTGGACTTCTGGCGCCTCTTTTTTTTTTAAGAGCGAGAAAGAAACGGGGCTCAAAAACTTCACGTGCCTGGAGGGCGGTGGGGCTGGATCCAGGCTCAATGAATTACTGAGCTTGTCCAAAGACTCAGAGAACAGATTGCGCAGCAGTGGCTGGGGTGAGCATGGGACAGGCAGGCAGGTGTTCTGTTTCCAGCTGGTGACATGGGCGTCCCTTTGCCATTGTCTTCACAGGAGCCATCACCTTCCTGCGCTCCCTCCTGGAACCAGATCCCGTGAAGAGGCCGAATATTCAGCAAGCACTGGCGAATCGCTGGCTTAATGAGAATTACACGGGCAAAGTGCCATGTCACGTCACCTACCCCAACAGGTAACTCATTGCACAGAGGGACTCCTCACGGAAGGCGGGGCCTGCTGTATGGGCCCTGGGTATTGCCGGGCAGGAAGCTGCACAAGATTCAGGAAAAAGCCACGTTTTCTCTTTGCTGTTTTTACCGCCTCGCACCTACACACCCACAGACAAGCCCCTGTGTGTCCATGTGAGGCACTGGAGGCAGGGCTGTCCTGTGTGGTTGTGTGTGTATGCTCCCCGTATGGCTCCACAGAGGGGCAGGCCTGCTCCCGAGAGGCCCCATCCTCCAGAGGGACGCCTCTTTCTTTTTTTTTGAGTAATATTTTATTGTGTTTTCTGTGAAAGTTTACCCAGCAAATTGGTTCCCATTTAACCATTTCTGCACAGGTTGTTCAGTGACATTTGGTTATGTTTTCCACAGAGTGTCAGCATTCTCGTTATTTCTGTTCTGGTTGTTCCATTTCCAGTAATCTAGTTTCCCTGCCCCCTTCCCTTCTCAGCTTTGCTTTAGAGTGATTGTCCACCATTTGGCCTCATACAGATCTTTTAAAGGAGCGTAGTACTCACAGGAGATATTCTTTATTTTATGAACTGATCTGTTATTTAGCTTATAGGTGACCTCAGGGGGTAGTTTCAGTTCAAGGTTTAAAACGGTATTTCAGGGCGATAGTCTCGGGAGTCTTCTAGTCAGTCTCAGCTGGTTCAGTAAGTCTGGGCTTTTTAAGAATTTGAGTTTCGTTCCACAGGGTCCCTGTTCTATGGGACCCTCTTTCTAATTCACACAAAGGTACCAAATAGACGAACTGGATCCCTAATATGTGTGTGTCTGTGAGTGTGTATCTGTGTGTGCATGTGTGTCTGTGAGTTTGTGTCTGTGTATGTGTCTGTGTGTCTCCGAATGTGTATTTGTGTGTGTCTGTCTTTGTGTCTGTGTGTCTTTGTGTATGCGTGTGTGTGTGTGTGTGTAGGTGTCTGTGAGGGCATGTTTGTGCCTGTGTGTGTGTGTGTCTGTTAGTTTATGTCTGTGTGTGTGTGAGTGTGTGGGTGTGTGTGTGTGTGTGAGGGTGTGTTTGTGCCTGTGTGTGTCTGTTAGTTGATGTCTGTGTGTGTGTGCATGCTCCACCAATGACCTCCTGCCAGAAACAGGCAGAGCCTGGGAAAATTGCTCCTCTCCACTGTCAGACCACCCCCTTGGCCTTTCTGCACTGAATCCTCCTGACGAGGTGGGCAGGCAGGGCTTTTGTCTCAGAGAGGAAGTTCTAGAGGAACCTAGGGAGCTCAGGGGGACATTCCTGGGCTCTTCATCCACACTACTGGACCAAATTTATACTTGCCATAGAGGAGGTGGGGCCGTTGGTTTGCCATCTAGAATTCTAGCATTTGGCTCACGGGAGGTAATTTAAACAAAATCTAGATTACTCAGGTTACCAAGGGAACCTGGAAATAGATTGCTGTTTTCCAACACCAGCTCAATTTGGCCCAGTGTCTGAAACAGGCACCAGAAATATTACCCCAATGTGAGCTGGAGAGTGGAGCTGAAGGGCCATGCCTCATTGGGATGCTCAAACTAGAGAGCAGTGCACAGGTTCTTCCTGTTAAAGCTGGGGGCATCGTGGCAGTAGATGAGTCATTAAGCTAATGTAATCACCGTCTAAATGAGCATAATCAATCCACTCAAGGCAGCGGCTATTGAAGGAAGTGGAGCTGGGATTAGAAACACGGTGCCCCTGCATGTCGGCGCATCTTCATTCGGGAAGCAACATGACGAAGCATCTCCTTTTGTAACTTCTCTGCAAGTTGTAGACAGGCTTTTGTAGATGAGAACTTTTAAATCCAGGCATTCTGTACTGGTTTCATGGGTTGAATTGTGTCTCTATAAAAGATACTTTGATGTTATAACCTTCTGGTACCTGTGACTGTGACCTTGTTTGGAAATAGGGTTTTTGAAGCTGTTATCAGTTAACATGAGGTCATACTAGAGTAGACTGGACCCTAGTCCAAAACGAATGGTGTCCTTATAAAAGAGGAGAGACACAGATACGGAGGGAAGGCGGCCACGTGAAGATAGGCAGAGATTGGAGTGATGCATCCGCAAGCCAAGAACGCCAAGGAGTGCTGGCAAACATCGGACGCTGGGAAGAGGCAAGGAAGGATCTGCCTCCAGAACCTTCATAGAGTGCATGGCCCTGCTGACACCTTGATTTCAGACGCCCAGACTCTAGAACTGAGAATAAATTCCTGTCGTTTGAAGCCCCCTACTATGGTACTTTGTTACAACAGCCCTAGCAAACTTAATACAACTGGTTTTGCCAGACCGGTAATTTACACATTTGGATTTGATCAGACGATAAAGTTGGACATGTAACTAGTTAGGTGGTGTTATGGATTGAATTATGTCCCCCCAAAATGTGTGTTAACTTGGTTAGTCCATGATTCCCAGTATTGTGTGATTGCCCACCATTTTGTCATCTGATGTGATTATCGTATGTGTTATGAATCCTACCTCTGTGAGGTTAATGAGGCAGGATTACAAGCAGTTATATTAATGAGGCAGGACTTAATCTACAAGATGAGGTTGTATCCTAAGTCAGTCTCTTTTCTGCTGCTTTCTTGGTGGGATGAGGTCCCCCATCTCTCTGCTCACTTCTCTCTTTTATATCTCAAAAGACATAGACTCAAGACACAATCCAATCCCATAGATTGAGTCCTGCCTCATTAACATAACTGCCACTAATTCCACCTCCTTAACATCATAGAGATAGGATTTACAACACACAGGAAAATCACATCAAATGACAATCACACAGTATTGAGAATCATGGCCTAGCCAAATTGGTACACATATTTTGGGGGGTTACAATTCAATCCATGACACTGATTATCTAGAAATTGTGAGATTGTGGCAGACAGGCATGAGGAAGGCAGACTTCATCGGGCAGGTTTTCTTTGAACAGAAGTTGGGAAATCCTGGGGGGAGGGAGAGCAGGAGGGGGCTACATGGAGGAGTGGTGGAAGGGGGTCTGTTCTTGGCGTCTGCCACCTGGTGTGCAAACTTGATGTGTTAATTTCCTTGACTCTGCAGTTCTCGGTTGTACTGTGGGATTTCTCAGAGCCTTATGGTTCTGAAAGGAGCCCTGGTGGCGTGGTGGTTAAAGCCCTCAGCTGCTAACCGAAAGGTCAGCGGTTCAAAACTACCAGCAACTCCGTGGGAGAAAGATGTGGCAGTCTGCTTCCATAGAGATTACAGCCTTGGAAACCCTATGGGGTTGCTCTGAGTCAGAATCGACTCAGCAGTGGGTTTGGTTTTTGGTCATAGTTCTGAGGTTCCAGGAATAATGTCTTGGGACTATGTGGTAAGACCACAGTGCCCTCCAGCAAGCTGCTTGTCTTCTGCTTACAGAGGGCTTTACCAGTGTCTCTTAAGGGATCCGAGCCCTGGGGATGCAGTGGTTGAGAGCTATGGCTGCTGACCAAAAGGTTGGCGGTTTGAGAATCCACCAGGCACTCCTTGGAAACCCTATGGGGCAGTTCTACTCTGTCCTACAGAGCCTCCATGAGTCGAGATCAACTTGACGGGAACAGGACACTTAAGGGATCTAGAATGTTCTGTCTGATCTCACACACACACACACACACACACACACTCCTTGTACCCTCACCCCACATTCTTGTTGTCCAGAGCATCTATTTGGTGGTTCTGCGTGTCTTTATTTGAGAGGCCGTGAGCGTAGAGATTTAGCATCTAGACTCTGAGCCAGACCTGGGTTTGAGTTCTGGTGCTGCTACTTCCTGCCTGTGGGACCCTGGACAGATCACCTGACCGCTGTGCCTCAGCTTCTTCATCTATAAAATGGGGATTACAGTAGTACCTGCTCATAGAACTCTCAAGAGGACTAAACAGGTTTCCTTTTCCCCACTGGAATATACCCCTGGCGGGGGCTTGTTGAATGAATGAATGCCTGGCATTGTTTGGGCACTTTGTCCTAAGGACTTTATCTTCACAATAGTCCTGGGCAGAAACACCGAACTGTCTTCCCCGGAGAGCACCCCACTTCACAGCCAAGGCCCAGACACCCCATGTGTGAACTTCTGTGCACATAGCATTCATTGATGCAAAGTGGGGCCTGACAACTGAGTACCCTCGTTTCCCACCCCAAAGACCAGGTGAAGGGTGGGCTCCACCCGCAGCCAACAAGTACATTTTGGGACAAGAACGTCTAATTGTAAAGAAATTTGGGAATCGACTGGGGAAATAGGAATGTAGTCAGGATACTAGATAATATTAAGAGGTTATTAAGGAAACCTGGTGGTGTAGTGGTTAAGCACCTGGCTGCTAACGAAGGTCGGAGGTTTGAACCCACCATCTGCAGTCTGCTTTCATAAAGATTACAGCCTTGGAAACCTTATGAGGCAGTTCTACTCTGTCCTGCATGGTCACTCTGAGTTGGAATCTACTCGACAGCAACGGGTTTAAGGGGTTATTGAAATGTTGGGTGCATTGATGGTCTAGTGGTTCCGTAGGAGATGTGGATAGATTTTAAAGATGCATATGAAAGTGTTTAGGAGTGAGATGTCATGATAGCTGAAATTTAAATCACTTTAGCAAAAAAAAAAAAAAAATAGATGAGGCAAGTGTGGCAAAGTGTTAGACAGAGATCAATAGCTGCCATCGAGTTGACTGACTCACAGCGACAGAGCGAAATGTTGTTGGTCCTGCATCATCCCCACCACGGCTGGCATGTTTGAGTCCATCGTTGCGGCTCCTGTGCCAGCCTGTCTCACTGAGGGTCTCCTTCGCCTGCGGTGACCCTCTTCACCAAACACAAGGTCCCCTGCTAGTAATTGATCCTTTCTGATGATGTGTCCATAGCAGGCGAGTCAGACAATGGTTTGTTGTGATCCACAGGGTTTTCATTGGGTAATTTTCAGAAGTTGATTGCCAGGCCTTTCTTCTTAGTCTAGAAGTTCCACTGAAATCTCTTCACTGTGAGTGACCCTACTGGTGTTTGAAATACTGGTGGCATATCTTCCAGCATCACAGCAACACGCAAGCCGCCGCAGTACAACAGACTGGCAGACAGTGGTGGTAGCAAGGTGTTAACAATTGCTAAATCCAGATGATGGGTATAAACCCACTGCCGTCAAGTTGATTCTAACTCATAGCAACGCTATAGGACAGAGTAGAACAAACCCATAGGTTCCCAAGGCTGAAATCTTTACAGGAGCAGACTGCCACAACTTTCTCCTGTGGAGCCCCTGGTGGGTTCAAATCACCGACCTTTTGGTTAACAGCCAAGTGCTTTAACTACTGTACCACCAGAGCCCCACGTGATGGGTATGCATAAAGTAATTATACCGTTTCCCTTCACTTTTCTGTGAAGTTTTTCATAATGAAAAGTCAAATGAATGGATGGATGTGGATGGGTGGGTGGGAAGGTAGATAGATGATGGATAGATGGATGTGGATAGGTGATAGATGGGTGATGGGTGGGTGGGTAGATGGATGGATGGATAGGTGGGTGGATGAATGAGTAGATGAATGGCTGGATGTGGATAGGTGATGGATGGATGGATGGGTGGGTGTGTGGCTGGACAGATGAGTGGATAGATGGGTGGGTGGGTGCGTGGATGGATGGATGATGGATGGACGAATGGATAGATGGATGGATGTGCATAGATGATGGGTGGATGGGTGGGTGTGTGGGTGGATGGGTGGAAGGATGGATGGATGGCACTGATTGTCCACAGGAGGCCTGTGTGGGCCAGCTGTGCTGCTGTATTTGTGTGCATTAGGAGGCCCTGGAGCCTCCCCGTGAAGGTGGAGAAGTGATGGGTTCTCCCCACCTCTGTGCAGGATCCACCTGGAGGATCTGAGCCCGAGCGTGGTGCTGCACATGACAGAGAAGCTGGGCTTCAAGAACAGTGATGTGATCAACACTGTGCTCTCCAACCGCGCCTGCCACATCCTCGCCATCTACTTCCTCCTGAACAAGAAATTGGAACGCTATCTGTCTGGGGTAAGGGGGCCTCGTGGTGGGTTCTTGTGCTCTTTCTGGGAAAAAAAAAGCACTGTTCCACTCAAAGTGTTTCCCAGCTGCTGATACTTGATCCTGAGCTGTTAATTTAACCTCGTGTGAGATTGCGTTTCCTGAATGTGGAATAAAATAGTAGCAAAACCTACTTCTCAGGTAGCACCTTTTATCTGAGGTGTTTTTCAAATATCTCCCGTAGACGTAAACCCTGTGCAGAATTGTGAATTATTCAAGCTCTTTTCACTTTAGCTTCTCCGTTACCCTTTTGGTTTTGCTACCTCTGAGTTCTTTGGGTTCCCCATGTTGTAGGCTTTGGGTACTTCTGTGGCCATAAAGGACTCCCTGGGTAGTACAAAGAGTTAACACACTCAGCCGCTAACATAAAGGCCGGAGGTTGGAGTCCACCCAGCGGAGCCTCAGTGGAAAGGCCTGATGATCTCCTTCTGATAAATCAGCTACTGAAAACCCTCTACCTCATCTACTCTGAGACCAGAAGAAGTAGATGGTGCCCAACGACCGTAACCGGTCATTTGGTCAGGGCCATGGAAGATGGACCCGGATAGAATGGGAGAAAAATGCGGAACAGAAGTCAAATTCCCAAAAGGCCCAGACTTACTGGACCTTGAGACTGGAGGACTTCCTCAGACTTATCACACATGGCTTTTTGTTTAAAAATTAATGACTGCAGAATGGACATTCTTATTTCCTGAGAATTAAGCCATGTTTTTTATTTTCTTCTCTGGCAGAAATCCGACATCCAGGACAGTGTCTGCTACAAGACCCAACTCTACCAGATAGAAAAGTGCAGGGCCACAAAGGAGCCCTATGAGGTGGGTGACCGGCACAGCAAAGCCAGGATCTCCTCTGCTCCCACGGTGAGAGTGGAGAGAAGTAGTTTATTGTGGGACATCGGAGTAGCGGAAGACAAGTGCTTGCTGTCCTAGCTTCACAGGCTTCTATAACAGAAATACCACAAGTGGTGCTTTAGAGAGCGGAAGTTTCTTGTCTCATAGTTCTAGAGGCTAAAGGTTCAAATACGAGTCTCAGCCATGTCGATTCCTCCTGTGAGCCTGTCTCCTAGTTCTGATGTCTGCTGGCGATCATTGGCGTTCCTTGGCTTGTAGGTGACCCTCACATAGTGTCTGTGTTCCCCTGTGTGTGCTTCTCTGTGTCTATTCTGGTCTTTTTTATAACGCAGATGTGGTTAGGTTTAGGATCCACCCTACACTGGTATGACCTCAACTGATTGATTGGGTACATTACACCAGATTTCGCAGATGGTCATGACATGACATTACTCGTAGGGTAATTACATTAGATTATATTATGGAAGGTAGTCCGCTCTACTCAAGGCCAGCTGATTTTATCACATGTAACTATACTATGACAGCAGCTAGACTAGTGTGCGGCCGTGGACAGAGAATCAGTGACGAAGCCAAGGGTAGCCAGGAGGGTGCAAGAGATTCAGGAGGAAATGATACTGTCCTCCCCTCCCCCAGCACCTGGTAACCACTAACCTGCCTTATGCCTCTGTCCCCATGAATTTGCCTGTTCTAGATATTTCGTATAAATGATCCTTTTACAGAGTTCCTGGGTGACGCAAGCAGTTAACGCACTCGGCTGCTAACCGAAAGGGTAGAAGGTCAAGTCCACTCAGACATGCCTCAGAAGAAAGGCCTGGTGATCTACTGCCAAAAAATCCTTCATTGAAAACCCTATGGAGCACAGCTCTACTCTGATACACATGGGGTTTCCATGAGTCCGAGCTGACTCCATGGCAGCTGGTCGGTTTGTCTGGCTTATGGCATTTAGCACAATGTTCTCAGGGTCCATCCATGTTGCAGCCTGTATCAGCACTTTATTCTTTTTTATGGCTGAATAGTATTCCATTATATGGATAGACCAACTCTATGGGGGCAGTTCTACTCTGTCCTATAGGGTCTCTATGAGTCGGAATTGACTTGACGGCAACGGGTTTGGTTTTGGGTTTTTTTATATGGATACACCACATTTTGTTTATCCATTTATCTGTCGCTTCAGGAGTCTTCCTTGACTCCGGCCTTCCTATCACCCCCAGAGCCAGTCCATCACCAAATTCGGCCAGTTTGACTCCTGAACCTACCTTGTAGTCCCCGCCACATCACCATCACCCCACTGTGGCCCCAGCCAACATCACCTCCAGTCTGGACATCTTAGTCATCTAGTGCTGCTGTAACAGAGATACCACCAGTAGATGTCTTCAACAAACAGAAGTTTATTCTGATAGTTTAGCACACCAGAAGTCTAAATTCAGCCTTTATGCTCAGTCTCACAGCCTTGCTCAGCTCCCTCTGGGTGTCAGGCCCCTAGCTCCTCCCCCTTCTGTAAATGCTTCGTGTTTCTCTTTGCCAAAAACCAGGCCGGTTGTCACAGGCCCCTGTCCTTCCCCGACCTCTGCCATTAGGCCGCGTCCCTCCAGCACTGGCTGTTGCCCCCTGTTCTGCATCTGGGAGCTTGTCCTGTTTGTAGTTCTGCGTTCATTTTGGGTTTATTTGATCGACATCTCTCCCCCGCAGGACTTGTGTAAGAGCAGGAGCTGTGTCCCTTCTGCTCCTCACAGTTCCCTAGCACGGGTTGTCGCTAGTTGCCCCTGAGTTGGTGCCAACTCCTGGTGCCCTTTCGTATAACAGAACTAAGCGTTACCCGGCCCTGCGCCATCTTCATCATTGCTGGTACGTGGAAGACAACACTCCAGACCTGCATGGTGGTCACAGCTTGTGCTCAATTTCTAGATAGCCACAAGGCCATTAGAAAAAAGGATCGCTTTTTTTAAATAGCAATAACTAATATGGATTGTTCCTTAAACATCACGTCCTTCCGTTTAGAGCCTGAGCACATGTTAGCACATGGAAAGCAGCTTTCATTACGTATAAGAATCAGACAGCGTACAACAGAAGTTCCATAATCAGCAGTACCCCCGACTCAAAAGCTGTCTGGGTAGAGCAGACGACTCTTCCATGCACACCCAACTTGGTGCTATGGGTGAGGGGCTTAAACGAGGCCTCCCTGCTGCTGGTCTCCCTCTGGCCAGGCAGGCCCACTGAGGTGAACTGTAAGCTACACTGTGTGTGCCCCACCTGCACCACAGCTGAGGAGACAGAAAACTTCCTCTTCCAGCTGTTTTATATCCCAGGCTACGTGACTAATCGGATCTTTTTAACCTTCCTAACAGATATCCAGGGAGCCCTGGTGGTGCAGTAGTTAAGTGCTTAGCTGCCAATCGGCAGTTAGAACTCACCAGCTGCTGTATTAGTTTTCCAATGCTGCTATAACAGAAATACTGGAAGTGGTTGGCTTTAACAAACAGAAATTTATTCTCTCACAGGCTAGTGGGCTAGACGTCTGAGTTCAGGGTGCCAGCTCTGGGGGAAGGCTGTCATCGTCTTCCCCTGGTCTAGGAGCTTCTCAGTGCAGGGACCCCCAGGATCCAAAGGAGGTACTCCCCTCCTGGTTCTTGCTCAACGGTAATGAGGTCCCCTTGTTTCTCTGCTAGCTTCTCTCTTTTATAGTTCAAAAGAGCTTGACTGAATACAGCCTAATCTTGTAGATTGAGTCCTGCCTAATTAACATAACTGTCTCTAATCCTGCTTTATTAACATCATAGAGATAGGATTTACACACATAGGAAGATCACATCATATGACACAAAGGTGGGCAATCATAATACTGGGAATCACAGCCTAGGCAAATTGACACCCATTTTGGGGGGACATATTTCAATCCATAACAGCTGCTCTGGGAGACAGAGGTGACAGTCCGTTTCTATAAAGACTTACAGCCTCAGAAACCCTGTGGGCAGTTCTACACTGTCCTATAGGGTTGCTATGAGTTGGAATCCACTCGATGGCAGCAGGTTTTTTGGTTTTTAACAAATGTCCTACTGCATCATGACCCCCTGACTTCCTGAGGTGGGGGGTGGTTAGCCCAGAATTTTATCTTTTTAACCCCGCTGACAAACATAAAGCCTCAGTGAGGTAGTGGTTTGTTCTGGGGTCTAAAGATGCCAGCAAGGAGAGAAATGGAGAAAACCATGGCCGTCTGGCTTGTCCGAAGGACTTAACTCCTCACAGTCTGGTTGAGGCCATTGTGTCAGTCCATCTCATTGAGGGTGTCCCTCCTTTTTGTTGACCCTCCTACTTTACCAAGCATGATGTCCTTCTCTAGGGATTGGTCTCTCCTGATGACATGTCCATGGTAATCGAGTTGAAGTCCCACCATCCTCACTTCTAAGGCACATTGTGGTTGTGTTAGGTGCTCAGTGAATTATTTTCAAAAATGAACGAGTGAGCATATCAAGTGGGTCTTGACTCAAGTGTCAGAAAATGGATGGAATTTGGACCAGGAGAGAATAGAACTTTCTAGGTGGGACACATAGCCTGGTAGAGAGAGGGGATGCACGTAGCATAGCACACAAGTCTCATGTCACCACCAAATAGTCATGTCCTCAGACGGGGGAGAGGGAGGGTATCTGAGGCCCAGTCACCAGCACCGAAGGTGGTCGCCCCGGCTGGGGTCCAGGGACCCAGAATTCACTGTTAGGTCCCCTGGCGCGTGATGTGCATTTGCTTTTTCTGTTGTCGTTAGCTGCCGTCGAGTTGGCTCTGACTCGTGGTGACCTCATGTATAACAGAACGAAGCCATCCTCGTAACCGTTAGTAAGGTTGACGCATTGTTGCAGCCACCGTGTCAATCCATCTTATAGAGGGTTTTCCTTGTTTTTGCTGACCCTCAGTTCTACCAACCATGATGTCCTCTTTTAGCGGTTGATCTTTCCTGATGTCCAGAGTGAGTGAGCTCAAGTCTTGCCATCCTAGCTTCCAAGGAGCATTCTGGTTGTATTTCTTCTTAGACTGATTTGTTCGTTCTCATGGAAGTCCACGGTATATTTAGTATTCTTCACCAACACCGTAGTTCAAATGCATCAGTTCTTCTGTTTTCCTTATTCATTGTCCAACTTTCTCATGCATATGAGGTGATTGGAAAGAGCATGGCTTGGGTCAGGCGTACCTTAATCATCAAAGTGACATCTTTGCTTTTCAGCACTTTAAAAAGGTCTTTTGCAGCAGATTTTCCCAATGTGATATGTCATTTGATTTCTCAATTGCCTCCTTAGGACCTCGATAGCACAAACTTAGATGTACTGGATGCCCCCATGTCTATGCCTAAATGACTTCTAAGTCACTTTGCCAACATTTGTGTCCATGGCTACCCTTGTCCTGAGTCTCTGTGACGAGTGTCAGAAGGTGCCAGAACTGTGTTTCAGGTCCTTTTTTTCTCTGATCCCTGAGAACACATGGTGAGCACTTTGAACATTTGTTGAAATATTTGATGGTTAGGATTTAAATAGGAACACTAATGGGAAAACAAGATTTCAGTTTCCTATGATCCAAATTTTTTTTTTTTTTTTATGATCCATTTGCTTTCTCCAAACTCAGCGACACGTCTGCTACCTGAATTAAGGCTGTGACTAGATTATCCAGCTTGTCTCCTTTGGAACCCAGAAAGTGGAACAGAGCCAGTTAGAAAACGTGCTGGGAAGGGTTTTATGAGTAAAGCCCACTTGAGGCCTCTGTGGCTTTTGTTGCCATTGTCATCAGCTGGTCTTGGAGGAGAAGCTGCCAAGACATGGGGGTAGGAGGTGGCTGGGCGGGGGGCAAGGGAGGGATGAATAGGATTTCCAGGTTGTCTCCAATCTAGCTGTGGGCCTGTGTCCCCCAGGGAAGGCTGAAACTGTGTCCTGTACCCTGAGTCCAAGCAATGGCCTCTTTGTCCTCCTTCATTCCCGTTCTTTCTTCCTAGGAGACAAAGGAGCTGAATTAGGTTGAAAGGAACCTCCCTCTGGGGATCACAGATGTGATTTTTAGGACTTTATCGTTTTCTCTATCTCTTCTTCCTGCAGAAAGCAGAGGCTAGATCTGTGAGAGTGGGGCGCGTAGCTCATGTAAAGACAGCTAGACATCTGGGCTGAGGGACTCCCCTCCCCGTAAAAGGGGCCCTCAAGGACAGTGGGGATCAGGGAAGACAGCCATTGTTCCAAAGCTGACTTAGTAAAGCCGGAGTCCTGGAGATGCAAATGGTTAACACACTCCTTTACTAACTGAAAGGATGGAGGTTCAAGTCTACCCAGAGGCACCTCGGAAGAAAGGCCTGGCTATCTATTTCTGGAAAAGAAGCCACCGAAAACCCTATGAAGTACAGCTCTACTCTGGCACACATGGGGTCGCCATGAGCCTTGGTCAACTCGATGACAGCTTTTTTTTTTTTTTTTTTAAATTAAAGCCGTCAAGCCGAGTTTTTTTCAGTAACACCTTTAAAAAATAACCGTAATATGTAGAAAAATGTAAAAGAGAACTAGGAGTATTCTCTGCAGTGGCAAAGTAACATGGCTGTTTTGGAAGAAAAGTTGTGCAGAGCGTGGCTGGGGGGCTCTACATTTAAGGGTAAAATACTAAAATGCTCACTTTGTGTCTTATTTCAAAATTGAGACAAGTTTAAATGAAGTTTGAAATCAGGCAAAACTGCTCTATGCTTTTAGAAATTGGGTGGCAGTTCCCTCTGAGGACAAAGGGGCTGGGTGAGGATGTGGGGGCCCTTGGGGTGCAGGCTGGCCTTTGTTTATGGATCCGGGGGCTGTTCCCTTGGGTTGTGCTGTGTGTGAAAGTGCATTGAGTTGCTCCTTCACCGTGAGCGCGCTCTTCTGTGCCTTCAGCTTTGGTTAGAAGCGTGTTTGTGTTAGTTTCCTGGGCCTGCCATAACTAAAAATCACACCAAAGAACCAAAACCAAACCTGTTGCCATCGAGTCGATTCCGACTCACAGCGACCCTGAAGGACAAAGTAGAACTGCCCCATAGGGTTTCCACGGAGCAGCTGGTAGATTTGAACTGCCAACCTTTTGATAGCAGCCAAGCTGTTAACCACTGCACCACCAGGACTCCTAACACCATACACGAGTGGCTCATAAAAAACCAACCAAACCCATTTCTGTCGAGTCGATTCCAACTCATAGTGATCCTGTAGTCCAGAGTATAGGTCCAAAACCCAGAACCAAACCCAGTGCCGTCGAGTCAATTCTGACTCATAGCGACCCCATAGGACAGGGTAGAACTGCCCCATAGGGTTTCCAAGGAGCGCCTGGTGGATTCAAACTGCCAACCCTTTGGTTAGCAGCCATAGCACTTAACCACTATGCCACCAGGGTTTCCAGAGTATGGATGGCTCATACAAATTGAAATTTATTGTCTCACTTCTGGAAGCTGGAAGTCCAAATCAGGGTATCGGCCACGCTGACTCCCTCTGAGGCCCTGAGAAAGAATCTGTTCCACACCTTTCTCCTTGCTTCTGGCCGTAGCGCCAGGTGTTCCTTGGCTCCTTGCTTCTTCACCTGGTGTGCATCACTTGTCCCCTGTTTCTGTGTCTCCCTCTTTTATAAGGACCCACCTACTCCTGACTGACCTTATGTGAACCTCATGATCACATCCACAAAGGCCTATTTCCAAACCAGGTCATGCTCAGGTGCACGGGTTAGGACTTCAGCACGTCTTTTGGGGGCACACGATTCAGTCCATAACAATCTTTAACATAGCAGTCTTGAACTTCAATAAAAAGTTTACCTAGAAAGTCTTTTCAGCACGTCAGTTCGGCTCCTGCTTCCATGGCTTTCCAGGAGTTTGGTTTTTCTGTAAACATGGAAAAGGACAATGTTCAACAAAGCCACAGAGCAAGTAGCGGTGGGTGGAGTTTGGGGAATAAACAGCAGGGGTAGCTTCCTGGGTTGTTGAAAAGTGCTGCTTTTCACAGGCTTCCCTGGACACCTGGACAAGAGACTTTGAATTCCATGCTGTGCAGGTAAGAACAAGGGACAGGGGTTATGATCCTAAAAGGTTGGACGAACTCTGCCCAGGGCATCCAGATTCTGTACCTGCCCTCCCCGCTGAGCCGGAACTAAAACCTGCGGACCCCTGCTTGGGCGTGGGTCTGCCAAGTGCTTTCTGCGTTTAATTAACCTTTTTGTTTTGTTATAATTACACAACCTAGCTGTGCATTTGCAAGCCTACCTGTGTGAGAAATGAATTCTCCGATGGCCCAGAGATTCCAGGCTCAGTGGCCTCATTTATGAACCAGACCTTTTTCTCAACTCACTCTAGTTTTATGCTGCTGCAAAATCTAGGCTTTGTGGCTTCCCCCTTATGCAGGGGGCAGCAAGGACCCAAAACCTGCCAACACACAAGCTCTGGGCCCCTGGGTCACCCTAAGTGTGCGTGATTAGTAGTACCTGGTTCACCTCTGCTGTGCCGGTCAGTTGAGGGCTCACTCATCATGAAGGAGACGTCAGACCGGAGACGCCAACGCCAGACTTGATAGAGTTGCTCAAAGAAAACAACTTCTGCTCGCCTCAAGCCCCGGTGCTCCGCGTCCAGCAGCATCCCCTAGTCAGACTTGAGTGTGTCGTGGAAACGTGGACTTCATGGGCAGCAGGTTTCCTGCAGCCTGGGGTGATGGCAGGAGCAGCGGCATCTGTTCTGGTCAGTGGAGGCATTTGCTGCTCAGAGGATGAGGCAGATGAGGTGTGGGGTCTGTTCTATACTCAAAGAGCTGGGAAACACCCACCTTCTGGGTTGCAAATGAGAGAACACTGCCCTCAAGGAGGATTGACCTGCACGGGGTCCCCTCGTGAGTTACTGAGAGCCAGAAACGGGTTCCAGGCTTCCAGACCACTGAGCTATAGACATGGCTGCTGTCACCGGTGCATCACACAGTGAAGCAGAGCCAAGAAGAAGGGCCTGGAGTTACTCTTCTACACCACTGGCTTGGATAAGTTGGAGGCCCTGTCCCTGGGGACCAGTACCTCCGGCTCAAACCCCAGAGGGAGGGGACCAGGCTTCTGGAGCTGCAGACACCTCCCTCTGGAAGCTCTGTGGATCATCACTGTCTTCATCTTCTAGTGCTGCCCTAAAAAGTGCCTCCAAGTGGGTGGCTTTAACAAACAGGGAGTTATTGTCTGACAGCTCTGGAGGCTAGGAGTTTAGATCAGGGTGTCGGCTGTGTTGGTTCCTCTGAGGATTCTCTGCTCCAGGCTGCTCCCCTAGTTTCTGGAAGCTCCCACAGACCTTGGCATCCCTTGGCTTGTAGCTGTTTGCTCCATCCTCAGATGGCCGTCCCTCCTCTCTGTCTCCTTGTCTCTTCTCCTCTTTTATAAGGATGTCACTCAGGTGGGGTTAGGATCCACCCTCGTGTTAGCTGTTAACATCTTCAGAGACCCTCTTTCCAAACAAGGCCACCTTCCCAGGTAGCAGGGGTTAGGACTTTAGCATATTTTGTTGGAGGACACAATTCAGTCCCTAACGGTCACCCACTGGCTCCTCCCTCTCTTCAGTCAAAACAATGCATGACACCTGCCCAAAAGCAAAGACGAGAAGGCAGGAAGGGACAGGAAAGCTGGATGAAAGGACCCGAGGACCCCGGGGTGGAAAGGGAAAGGGGGAGAGTGCTGACACATTGCAGGGATTTCAACTAATGTGACGAAACAATTTGTATATAAATTTTTGAATGAGAAACTATTTTGCTCTGTAAATGTGCACCTAAAACACAATAAAAAAACAAAAAACAGTGCACTACATTAGAAGAGTATTGGCTAGGTAATCATAGTATGTGTAGTTTGCAATGGAGGCCTCAGCTGGTCCCCTCTTTGACCTGCTCTGAGGGGTGCGGGAGGGTGACCCGAGCGTGCAAACAGGAGGTGCTTCAGACAGAGCTTGAATTCCGTGATCTGCTCTCAGAGGCCCACGGGGTGTTGGGAAGTAGTCACACCCCTGCAGGCAGGCAGCCCGTTGCTGGACAGGGCCCTGGAGGATGCCTCTAGAAGGGGAGCCTAATTAGTCCCTCTGAAGATCTTTTTCTGTCACGTAAGGCAATCTTTTTTAAGGCAATCTAGCATCCTGCTCCTCAGGAAGTTTCTTTTGGAGAAAACCGGCCGTGCAAATGAAGAGGTATAAATGGGTGATCAGTTTACACATTTTGTGGCATGTGCTTAGGGGGCAGTGAGATTGGCTGGCTGCAAGCAAACGCGTTTTCAGGGGTTTCTTGACCCTTTGCACATGGACTGACCCAGCGAGGGTTCCTGCAGGGAGCAGTTGTATGGTGAATTCTTGCCATCGCCCTAGAAACCGGTTACTAGGAAATCACCTAGTCTTTTAGGCTGGAGAAGAAAGTTCTGGGGAATTTTAGAGGAAACACCAGCATCAGGATCCTGGAATTCAGTTCAACAGGGGTGGCTTTAACAGGGTTTCCTGGAATTTTCATTTACCCTTTTTCCTGCCCCAAAGCTGGCCTTCTGCTCATTGCCAAATATCCCTTTGCCACTTATGGCAGAGATTTCTAGAGCCAACCTTGGCCTCTTTGCACAGAAAACTCTCATGCATCTCTTGGTGCTAATAAACTCTTGTCTGGGTGGCGATGCTGGCTCCCAGAAATGTTGCATCTTGATCCTCTAGCTTTTCAGAGCCCAAAGAAGGGTTGGGAAGGAGAGACATGGACCTACTAAAGGAGATGAATGAAATGAAGTGAAAGGAGAGAAGTGAGCTCCGGGCAGCTCTCCAAGCACAGGAGTCGAAGGCAGCAAAGGTTTTCTCATTGTTTAGAAAAAAATCCTAGACAAAGGATAATCTGCAATTTTGTCTTTTCTTCCAAATATTGTTTTAAAAGTGATGACAAAAGTGCGTTCAGTTTTTTTCCCCTGTGTTCACAGATAGAATTGATGAGTTTTGTATAGAAATAGAGATAGAACCCAGCAAGAGGAGGAAATTCTGCCAGGCTTTTCAGGAAAGGCCAGTCGGTGGGGTTGGGGTGTGAAAGCTTGCTCTCCGTTGCCTTAGAGAAGAAGGTGGACTGTTAAGGTTTCACAGAGTCAGAGAGGGAAGCAGTGGAGAAATGTGATTGTCCTCTGCTGGCCTTGACCAAGACAACCTGGGACTCAGGGCCTCATTGACAGCATCCCCGATAATAACCTGGACCACACAGCTTCTCCTATAGCATCATGGATGACAACCTGGCTACACAGCTTTCCCTACAGCATCCTGGATGACAACCTGGGACCACACAGCTTCTCCCCAGCATCCTGGATGACAACCGGGCTACACAGCTTCCCCTACAGCATCCCCGATAACAATCTGTACCACACAGCCCCAACAGCATCCTGAATATTGTCTCAGGAGCCCTGGGAATACAGCGCAGTCCCTGCCTCAGCCTCAGCCACCACTGGGATTGCCCCTGCCCCTGGCTTCCAGCAGGCAGTACTGAGTTAGAGGTTAAGAACATCATCTTCAGGGCTATGATATTTTGAGTTTTGACTGGGCTCCAGAGTAGATTACCTCACCTGGAAAAGGGGTAACAGAATTTACCACCTAGCCGGGCGTGTTCTCAGTGTGAGGCCTGGCACCCTAAGTGTCCTCTGTGAAGGCTCACGGCAGCTGTTTTGTTGCTGAGGAAGAAGTTTCCGGAAGCTCCTCCTCTCCTTTCTTTCCATGTCATATCTCCACTGAGGATGATCCACCTCAGTGAAGAGTTAGACCCCCAGCAGACTCTGGCCCCTCACGGTGAGGCACAGGGCTCAGCATCGCCAGCTCCCATTTACCCCAGCTGTCTTCTCCCACTCAAAACCTGGCCAAAATGAACCCTGATTCCATAGAGGCTTTGAAAAGCCTTACTAGAAAAGGCTAGGAAAGAGCAAGAGGATGTTTTCTTGGGAAGCTTTTCAACAACATAAATGAAAAATAGATGAACTCTCTTGAATTGCAAATGCTTTTAAAGTTTAAGGCAAAAAATGTGAAAATCTCTCTTCTTTTTCTCACCCGCAGTAAGGTCAGGGATGTGGTTTCCTCTGTTCAAGAATAAACCTCAAACAGGGCCGTGAGGGTCAGGAAAAGGACTTCTGGGTGGCATCACCCTTCCCAGAAGCTTGACCTCAATTTAATTCAGTTTGGTTTCTACTGGCATTTTTTTCCCATTTCAGTCACTGTTTACTGAGCTTCCTCAAAGAGTCTGGCATTATTCCAGAGGCTGTGGGGTTGAAGATATATAAAAGAGTCAAATTCACTCCCGTCAGAGGATTGTAATCTATAAAGGCAAGATGTATAGCAGAAATGGCTAAATAGTGCCAGTTTTAAGTATACACCCAAGTGTTCACCCGACAGAGGGGTGGAAAAAAACAGTAACTCACCCAGATTTGCTCGGGGTGATAGATTTTTGCTCACACTGTATTGGCCACTTCCTTGGCTTGACTGATCAAACAAGAATTGATGTTAAGCAGGGAGCAGTTACATTTAAGTTGCCTTTTTGCAAAGCCACGACTGTGGCCAGATTCTTAGACAGTGGATTTCCAGAAGCTCCCATCTGTTTTGCCCTCATTCCTTCAGCTTGTTCCCAAAAAACCCACCTCCCACGTTTGCACTGTGGTGTTGGGGAAGAATATTGAACATACCATGAACTTGCAGAAGAACAAACAAACGGGTCTTAGACGAAATAAATCCGGAATGCTCCTTAGAAGCAAGGATGGCGAGACTTCATCTTACTTCCTTTGGGCACGTCATTAGGAAAGACCAGTCGCTGGAAAAGGGCATCATGTTTAGTAAAGTAGAGGGTCAGTGAAATAAGGGAAACCCACATGAGATGGATTGACACAATAGCTGAAACAATGGGCTCAAACATACCAATGATCAAGAAGACAGCGAAGGACCGGGCAATGTTTTGTTCTGTTATACATGAGGCCGCCATGAGTCAGAGCTGACTTAACAGCAGCTAACACCAACAACAGAGATGACCTTGTCCAAGCTGAAGCACCCTGAGATGGAGCAGTTCAAGGGAGCGGAGTGCTGTCAAAGCCTGCTTGCTGCCCAGGGTGGGGCGTGAGCTCCCTGGGGCGCCCCCTGGCCTTTGGCTCATCCATCATTTAACACACAGCCAAGAGTGTAGAGTTTTGAAAAGCTGGTGTTTCTCTGATCCACTTGGTTCACTTTTTAAAGAGGAATCACATTGAATAGTCTTTTTTTTTCTCACATCCAAAAGGTTTAATATTCATACCATAACATCACACCTAAGAATAATAATATTAACTCACTAATACCATCTACTCTGCAGTCTTTAATTTTCCCCAAGTGTCCCCCAGAATGTCTTAAATAACTTTTTTTTTTTTTAATCTAAAAACCAAAACATAAAAAGGCAGGGGGCTGTTCTAGATTAAAAGACTGAAGAGAAGGCGATAAAACATTGTATATTCTGTTTGTGTCTGAGTATTTTATATTTTCTCCTGATTTAAAGGATAAGAAGCCCAAAGAACAGGAAAAAAGAGGGGATTTTCTCCACTGGCCTTTCTCCAAGAAGTTGGACAAGAGCCTACCCTCACACAAGCAGGCCAGCGCCTCACCTGTCCCACAGATGCAGGGCACCAAGGCGCTCCTGAGGGACCAGAAGGCCTCCAGGCCTGCTTTCCCTGACAAAGGTGCGTCAGCTCTGGGTACCTGCTCAGGCCACGTGCGCTGAGCTGCGTGTTTGCCATGTGCGTGTCGCGGGGGTGGCGGTCTGGGCCCCGAGAAGAGGGATGATCCTTATGCTGAGAGAGAAAGCAGAGTGGATACCTCTGAGGCAACCCAAGAACCATCAAGGGCCCCACTGTATGGTATTGGTCATCTGTGCAGGAAGGATTAGAGAAAGGAGAGATGAGGTGATCATAGCATGGGGCAGAGATTGGGGTGCACGGTATTGGGGAGCAGAGTTAGGTACATGGTATTTTGGGAACAGAGATCAGGGTGAATGGTATTGTGGGATCAGAAAGTTTGGAGGTTCCACTCCACCAAGAGGTGCCTCAGAAGAAAGGCCTGGCAACCTACTTCTCAAAAAACGAACAATTCAAAGCCCTATGGAGCACAGTTCTGCTCTGAGACACATGGGCTTACCGTGAGTTGGGATCAACTCAACAGCCACTGGGTTAGGTTTGTGTCTTTATTTATTTCAGGCACAGAGGAGTCCCAGTGCCCTTAGCTCCTTCTGCAGGCACCCTTGATGGGCCTCAGCTTGCTCCTGAAGCAGGGCTTGCAGGAGAGAGATGCTAAAGCAAAGCCGGTTCCATGTGAACTTGGCTTTATTTCCCTAAGCACCAAACCTGTGTGGGTTTCCCTTTCTTTCCTGGCACAGTCTGCAAACCTAGTTTCCAGCCTTTTCCAGCGTGTGCCAACTTGAGATAGAAACCTTGGAGGCTGACTCGTCGCCTTAAACGTATAGAAGAATGTTCATCCCCCATGTGAAATTGGATGAGGCTCTGGGCAAATTACAAATGCTTATTCCAGGGCGGGAGAGCCAAGGACCATCTTGCAGATGCTCAATAAGCTGGGCTTGGCATGCTGTGGGCGGGGGGGTGGGTACTTTGTGGATTGCTTGTCGAGTGCGTGCGCCTCATTTATTCAGAGGCCCCTTGGCAGGATCCAAAATTCTGAGCAACCCAAAGAGGAGCTGATATTAAGCTGGCGTCTTAGTTTCTTGGTGCTGCTATAACAGAAATAGCACAAATATATGGCTTTAAATGATTTTTTTGCAGTTAGGAGACTAGAAGCCTGAATTCAGGGCACCGACCCCAGGGGAAGGCTTTTTCTTTGTTGGCTTTGGGAGAAGGGAGAAGGTCCTTGTCCTTTCAGCTTCTGTTACTCAGTTCCTTGGCCATCTTCATGTGACCTGGTATCTATCTTCCCCCGCCTGTGCTTGCTTGCTTGGTTCTCTGCCTAAACTGCTCCTTTTGTATCTCAAAAAGGAGCCCTGATGGTGCAGTGGTTAAGTGCTCGGCTACTAACCGAAAGGTTGGCTGTTTGAACCCACTAGCTGCTCTTCAGGAGAAAGGCCTGGCTATCTGCTCTCATAAAGACTGAGCCTTGGAAACCCTGTGGGGCAGTTCTACTCTGTCCTATAGGGTCGCTATTGAGTCGGCATCAATTCAATGGCACACAACAAAGACATACCTCAAAAGTGATTGGTTTAAGACTCACCCTACATGGATATGGCTCGTTAACACAGCAAAGAAAATCCTATTCCCAAGTGGGATTACATCCACAGGTACAGGGGTTAGGATTCCCACATATACTTTTGGGGAACAGAATTCAGTCCAGAACAGTTGGTGCCACAAGGCATATGGCAACCAAGAAGAGCTCCTGTTAGTAGGTTTCTGTCCACTCCTGTCTTCTAGAAAGACTGTACAGTCCTCTGGGATGGTCAGGTCTGCTGCTGACCCGTCTGGTGGAGTAGCCAAGGTCGTCTGCTTCTTGGTTCCCCTGACCTCCATGAGGTAACGTGGTGTCTCCACAAAGCTGGCCTTCAGAGCAGGCGTGAGAGAAGGGTCGTGGCATCATTTACGCAGCTGTTTTCATGCTTCCATTCCCTTTTTCGGTTGCAGATTCCTTTGGCTGCCGCAGTATTTTCCGCAAAACCTCTGATTCCAATTGTGTGGCCTCTTCTTCCATGGAGTTCATTCCCATCCCACCTCCCAGGACCCCCAGAATTATAAAGAAACCGGAGCCCCACTATCAAGGGCCCGGAAGTACCAGCGTTGCCCCCAAGGAGGATCCCCTGATGCTGGACATGGTGCGCTCCTTCGAGTCTGTGGATCGGGACGACCCCACGGAGCTGCTGTCTCCGTCTCACCACCACAGGATCCTGAACCCCCCCATAAACTTGGCCCACAGAAATTCCAGCGAGAGGACGCTGTCCCCGGTCCTGCCTCCCAGAAGCACCTCACCTGCCCAGACTCCTTCGCACCCCACGCTCCTCTCCTTTGCTCATGAAGACAAAAACAGCCCCCCCAAAGAGGAGTGTGTGTGCTCCACACCCCTGGTTCCCGGGAGTGGCACCACGCAGCCTTTGGGGAGCCCGAATTGTGTGAAAAGCCGTGGCAGATTTCCCATGATGGGCATCGGGCAGATGCTGAGGAAGCGACATCAGAGCTTGCAGCCTTCGGCGGACAGGCTCCTGGAGGCCAGCATGCCCCCGCTGCAGCCCCTGGCCCCCGTGAGCCTCTCCTTCAACATGGCTGATGGCGTCAAGGGCCAGTGTTAACCTGGGCCACAGGGATTCATGGCCTGCTGAAGGAAGACCTTGGAACGGGCTCCACACGTCCGCCGGGGCCTGAAGATACAGAGGCACCCCTGGGGTATCTTTCGTGGCCTCATCTCCTGCCAGCCCATGTGTCTGCTCCAGCTTTGGAACAGCTAAAATCTTCAGACTCGAAGCCTGTACAGTCCAGCCTCACAAGGAACCCCCCAGAGATGCTGTTGACTGCTAGGAGAGCTGGCTTCTGGTGCACCCAGTTTCAGTTACTCAGACCCTTCTTCCTTCCATCCAATCACAAGTCCCTGCTTCCCTGTGCTGGACTCAGGGGTTGTTGTTAGCTGCAGCCCCTCACTCATGGTGACCAATGGAATGAAACCATCCCCATGACGGGTTGCGAATCAGGCCATTGTGATCCATAGGGTTTTCATTGGCTGATCTTCTGATGTAGGTTGTCAGGCCTTTCTTCTTAGTCTATTCAGGCCTTCTTTCCTAGTCTATCTTAGTCTAGATGCTCTGCTGAAACCTGTTCAGCATCACAGCAACATGCAAGCCTCCACTGATGGATGGGTGGTGGCTGCACACGACGTGCATTGGCTGGGAATTGAACCCTGGTCTCCAGCATAGCGATAATTCCACCACTGAACTACCACTGCCCCTGGGATTGGGGGTGAAAACCAGGAACCGGCCATCCATCTGGGCCACTTGGATTGCAGACTGTTACAAGACTGTTAAGAGATCTCGCTTCACTTCCTGGGATGTGTGTGCCTCAGGGCGGACTGTTCTCTTTTCAGCACCGGGCCGACAGTTTCCCGAAGTGGTTCACCCACCGAGGTGCTTATAGCCCCACTTTTTCCTCTGCAGTGGGGAGTCCCTGCAGCCCGCAGGAGCTGGCAGACTGCAGCTCCATGCCACAGCAAGCTCAGAGGAAGATGGAGGAGCCCAGGCCTGCACTTCTGAGCAGAAAGGGCAGTTGGACGAGGGTTGAACCCCAAACACTGGGGACCCTGTTGAAAGAAAGGACAGAGGGAGCACTCATCTCCCAAGCAAGGTTTTGACTTGGTTTTTATTTTTTTTTTTTGGTTGAAACTTGTCAATGGTTGAATTATCTTCTCCGGAGAGATTTTTCTATATGTGATACCATTAAATCAAAAAGCATAATTAAAAAAAAAAAGACCTGGGTGAAGAGAGGAGGAGGAGTCCCACCAAACTCGCGTTTTCACAAGAGGATACAGCGTGAGGGCATGGGAGCTCGCTCAGGGGGTGTTTTTAGTGGCTGTTGGACCATGGTCAGCTCTGCGCTCACCCCGTTGTCCAGTATAGGCTGGATCTTTCTGGAAGGTGTAGAGCATGGTTATAATTGGCTGTTTAGAAAGAGAAAAAAGGATGGTTAAAGCCGACTGTGAATGGCGAAAAGATGACATTACCTCCGCGCAGTGCAGTTTTCAAGCTGCCAGGCGAACAAGTGTGCTTTGGAGCTCCACTCTAGCTCTGAGCCGTGAGCAGGCTTGCCTGGTAGGAAGCGTGTTCAGAATTCAGTACGGTTTCTTCCTTGAGGAGACAGCGTTCTGCAAACAGGGTTTTAGTCCATGTTCCGTGTTCACACCTTTTGCCAAGGATCAAACCAAAGATGTGTCTCTGGTTCTGTGTCTGTTTTCTCCCTGTGTGTGCGTTTTGTGGACCATGGTGTTGTCTGGCCTTGTTCAGCTGGAGCCTGAAGGGGGCTTGCTCCATATGAGGCCTGGGGTGTGGGGCCTGGCATTTGCTAGGGAACACTCGATCATGGGCAGGGTTGGAAAAAGGGGAATAATTAGCACAGGTCGGATGCTGGTGGTTTTAGGAGCGGGTTACAAGATGAAATGGAGTCTTCAACTTTTGACTAGTGCAGGTGTGACCAGAAACCACCACTGTGGACATATTGGGGTGACCAGAAACTACCACTGTGGAAACACTGGGGTGACCAGAAACCACCACCATGGCCACACTGTGGTGACCAGAAACCACCACCATGGCCACACTGTGGTGACCAGAAACCACCACCATGGCCACACTGTGGTGACCAGAAACCACCACCATGGCCACACTGTGGTGACCAGAAACCACCACCATGGCCACACTGTGGTGACCAGAAACCACCACCATGGCCACACTGTGGTGACCAGAAACCACCACTGTGGACATATTGGGGTGACCAGAAACTACCACTGTGGAAACACTGGGGTGACCAGAAACCACCACCGTGGCCACACTGTGGTGACCAGAAACCACCGCCGTGGCCACACTGGAGTAGTAGTCTCAGTTTGTTGATTCCAAAATAGGCCAAGACCCTCGAGCATTGCAGAGCCTGGCTTCATTTCTGCTGGTAGCCAGCTCTTACCACACAGCTATGAGGTGCTTCTTCATAATTTTCTTGTTCAGCCAGTGGTGACTTCCTGACCCTGCAAGTCACTGACTAAGCCAGGAGAGGATGGATATTTGGCCTACCCCTGAAGCCCCTGTGATGCCTCAGTCTTGGCTGACCTTGGCAAGACCTAGAGCTGCTTCTCCTCTCTCAAGGGGGTCTCCCTGGCCCTAGGGCACTGTAGGAGGAGGCCAGTTATGGCCATTGGTGTTATCCTTCTGCGTGGCTTCAGACCAGCTTCCAGAACTTTACATTGAAAACAGCTTTGTAAGCAGAGGGAAGGAAAGAGTCACCTAGAAAAGACCCTTCTCTCTATTTATCATGAGTGTTTGGTTTTAGATTGGTGAAGAAACCTCTAAAGTTGGCCTCCAGCTGCGGCTGGCCTGCCCTTCAAGTCTGCAGTAGGGGTGCCTATACCTGTGTGTTGTGAGCTTGTAGCCCTGGGTACATTTTTCTTGCATTTTACTTTCCTTGAGAACATGAGTGTTTCTGTGTCACTGTTCACTCGGGGGAGCGTGTTTCCCATTCCTCGCGGGCTTCAAGAACAGCTGTGGATGGTCGAACAGCTGGCTGACCACGTCACAACCAGTGACTTGAACTGTGAACTCAGGTTTATTCTGAACCCAGTGAGAGGTGGGGGGAAGCAGAAGGGGGAGCAACTGCGTTTTTGTGTTGTGTGAGTCCCCTGACAAATCTATGAACATCGAGTGAAAGAAGAAATGTTCAATTCTGGATTATTTTATTATATTTATATGGAAAACTTGACTGCCCCTTTGGTAAGTACAAAGTGTGTTGTCTGTGTGACCTGCGGCTGGTTTTCCTCTACCCACTGTGCCTGTGATTGCAGTTAGCCTGGAGTGACGGATGGAAATGACTCGTCCGTCTGTCATCATGCGACGCACAGGAGGAGAAGTTGGCTCTAATTGTATGATTTGGTCATCAGTTAGGACTGTATTTATGTCACTATGATTAAATGTATGTACTTTTATAATGACTGTGAAATATACTTTTCCCCACTGTGACTGCATCATTTATTTACTGATCTAAAATCACAAAACATGGAGCACATTGCGAGGTCCTGTCATCTCCTGTGTAAAGCTCTTGGTCCAGCAGTTGACTGGATAAAAATGGGAACTGAGTTGTGAGGTGTTTGGAGCATTTTCTGCCCCAGTCTCCCTACTTCATTCCACTTGTGACAGGGAAATCTACAGAAGTGTATCTCTAAACACTGACACTGGCAGTCAAGACAAATCAGAGTTTTGTTGTTGTTGTTGTTGTTGTTGAGGTGGGGGACGGGGGTCAGGATCTCCTTTGGACACTGAAAATGGCGCATGAAGAACGTCATCTGTGAACATCACCCCTAGACCTTGTCTTTGGTTTTGGTCCCGTCGTGTCTTAGTCTCCCACGGCTGCCATAACAGAATACCACAAGCTGGGTGGCTTTTGAAAACAAATTTATTGTCTTGAAGTTTGGAGGCTGCAAGTCCAAATCAATGTACTGACCAGAGCAAGCTTCTGGTAGCCCCAGATGTACCTTTGCTTCTAGGTGCATCTTCACCTGGCCCTCCTTTCTCTGTGTGTCTCTCTCTTATAAAGGAGCCCCAGTGGCTCAGTGGTTAAGCATTTGGCTGCTAAACACAAGGTCAGCAGTTCAGATCCACCAGCCACTCCTTGGAAACCCTATGGGGGAGTTCTACTCTGTCTTATAGGGTCGCTTTGAGTTGGAATCGACTCGATGGCAACAGGTTTTCTCTTATAAAGACACCACTCAGATGGGATTAGGGCCCTCCCTAGTACAGTAAAAAAAAAAATGACCAGGTAACTTAGCTGATAACATCTTCAAAGACCCTATTTCTAAACAAGGTCACATTCACAGATACCAGGGAGTTAGAACTTCAACACATCTTTTGGGGGGACACGATTCAATCCATAACAGTTGGGGATGGAGGAAGAGAGCTGATGGGGGGCCAAGGGGGTGGGTCTAGATCCCCTGTTTGGATTGTCCCAGTTTCTACTTCATAACTGTTCACAGGAAGTTTTCGTATGCCCACCTTGCTTAGACCTTCATGTTCCCATGTACATTAGGGAACAAGGACTCGGAGGCAGCAATGGCTAGAAAGCAAAGACACTTACCCTCTCCACTGCACTAAGCTCTCTGAAGCCTAATTGAGAGGAGGAATGTATGTCTAGTTTTGATGATGCTGTTTTCTTAAAGAATGAAAACATTTTAGAGCAAGAAGGGACCTAAGATCATCTAGTTCAATCCCAGCCTTTTTGAACATAAGAAACTGTGACCCCAAATGATTCAAGGACTTCTCCAGGTCCCCTAGTAAGTGATATAGGTCTCTTCCATCAGAGTCCTGAGAAATCAGAGATTGTGGCCACTGTAGTCAAAAGGGAAAGTCAACAGCAGATCAAGCTGTTGTAACAAAGGTATTTTCAAGCTTCCCACAAGGACCAGGTCTTTGCATTTTTTAAGTCATTGTCAAGATTGTGCAGTTTCTTGAGATTCAGAGCCTCAGGCTCTTTCGTCCATCCAACACCAGCCCTCAAAGCTAAAGAAAGACAGCCTTCCTCTGGAACCGCCTTTCTTAACAGATCATCCAACTGAGCAGCCGCCTAGGGTAGCCTTGTTAACTAGCTATTAAAGGACAATTGAGTTTTACTAGATTAAGTCAATAAGACATTTTCTACGTAGCCATGTTATGAAGTGAGACGAATTCACAACGAGTGCAACATTAATTTTTTTTGCAGGGGAGGTGGGTCATCGGGAAGCCTCTTGGTTATTGTGTGTGTTCTTTGTAGGAGCCTCCGTGTGCTACGGGCACAGTAAGAATATTCCGAACAGTTCTGGGAGCTGGTTCAACTTCATGTCATCACTTTTCAATGAAAGGAGCGTATTTCCTGGGTAGTAAATGAGTGTATTATTTGTGGCAGCATTTTTGTCAAGGGAGCTTTGTAGACATCTGGTTCCAAAGACAAATGGGGTGTATATTTGCTTTCTGTGAACGTGTTTTCACTGCACACAGTTAGTTCTGAGATTTAGGTGTCTGCAGGCACCAAGGGGCTGGTGGTGGGGAAGGGTGGGGAGTGGGCTTTGGAAGAGATGTTTGCAGAGTATCCCAGCCTTTGCAGCCTCCTTCCATAGGTCTCCGCATCTGAGCTGTTGTGGCCTTGTGGGGCCCCGTGTCTGGGAGGATAGGATAGTGTCATGTGGAGCAAACTCCGGGATCAGTTGGAGTTGAGTGGTTTGCAACTTAAAGATGGGAGATTGCAGAGAGGACAATGCCAGGGACCTGCATTATTTACAGGTGAAAAAAATAAATGGCTCTGACTTAAGGGCCTGGGAACCCTGATGGCAGAGTGGTTAAGAGCTCAGCTGCTAACCAAAAGATCGGCAGTTCGAATCCATCACCCGCTCCTTGGAAACTCTGTGGGGAAATTCCAGTCTGTCCTGTAGGGTCGCTGGGAGTCAGAATTGACTTGACAGCAGTGAGTTTGGTTTGGGGGCTTTTAAGGGCCTGAGCTAGTTATACAATGTATTCCCTACTTGGAAGGTGGCTTATTGGCTATTTTGGAAGCAAAGGCTTTCACTTATATTCCAAACCCCCAGAAATAACAAAAATTGGCTCTTTCTAGGCCGTGTCGCCACAGCCACCTGGAAAAGAGCAGGTTACAAGCCTGTATCAGGAACAAGGGTTCTCGTCCTAAGTTGCATTGTGAATTCATGGCAGTATGAGACAAGATGCCTTCCTGTCACCTCTACTTCAGTGTTTGTCTCCTCTGGCAGCTAGTGTGCTAGATTGGACCTTGCTGTGGTAATAAATAAGGAACTCTGGTGGTACGTTGTCTAAGCACTCAGCTGCTAACTGAAATTTTGGTGGTTCGAACCCATCCCGCAGCTCTGTGGGAAAAAGACCTTGTGATCTGTTTCCGTAAAGATTGCAGCCAAGAAAATCTTATTGTGCAGTTTTACCCTGTCACATGGGGTCACTGTGAGTTGAAAATCTATCAACAGCGCGCCTACCAACAACATGGTAATAAATTAAATTCCAAATCCTGTGACATCCAATAACGGTTTATTTCTTACTTGTACAACTTTTAATGAGGCTCAGCTGACTCCAGAGCAGCTGTGTTCCCTGGGGTGACTCAGGGATCCAGGCTGCTTCCAGCCTGTGACTCCATCAGCTCATAATGAAGCTTCTATGGCTGGCATGGAGCCCTGGTGGTGAAGTGATTAAGAGCTCGGCTGCTAACCAAAAGTCAACAGTTTGAATCCATGAGCCGCTCCCTGGAAACCCTATGGGTTCTGTCCTGTAGGGTCGCTGTGAGTCAGAATCAACTCCATGGCAATGGGTTTTTTTTTTTTTTTTTTTAATGGGTTGAATTGTTTTTGTTTTTTGACCACCCTTTAAAAATACGAAAACCATTCTTATCTGGTGGGCTTTAAAAAACAGACCACAGTAGAATTTGGCCCTCAGGTTATAGTTTGCAGACCCCCACTGAAGTGGTCTCTGTTTTCTCTATTTTATAGATAAGTTTAAGTAACTTACCCAGTTCACACAACCAGGACTTCTGCATTCAGACCCGACAAGGCTCATTTTCAGGAACTCAACACCTGAGGGGGAAAAAATCTTTTGTAATACCTGGGCCAGTAGACTCTCAGAAAGTGTCAGTCGATAATAGTGATAAACTAATTAAGAGTCTGGTGAAAGGATTTAACCTATAGGAATTTGGAGGTGGGATGAGACCCCTGGTTTTTCTCTTTGCAGCTCCATCCTGCATTACTTTTGGAAGATTCCCAGAGTTGGTTGCCATCCATGGGTGTGTCGGTGCTTCAGGAGAGGGGGCAAAGGAGAGCCGTCCTGAGTCTGTTGTTGCCATTTATCCCTGCCTCCCTCTGCAAAAAAAAAAAAAATTTTTTTTCCCCCCTCTGTGCAGAACAGAGCCTGGCCCTATTCCTCATGCTGTTACCCATTTCTCTTTTGTGAGTGGCCTCTCAAATACAGGCTCTTTCTTGCTTAAAAAGAAGAGCTGACGCAAAGTCTTAAGAAGCCAGCCTAAATCTGGAGCAGATGTGAAGATGAGTGACGCCTGGGAGATGAAGCATTGCCATTACTCATGACTGCATGACGTGATGTCATCGTCTGGTGGACAAGCATCCCCTCTACTGAAGGATGAATTGTGTCGTCTGAGTCAGAGAGCTCCAAAGAGCCCATTCAGGGCCCCTCCTACCCACGGCCATTTCAATTGCAGGAGCCATTCTCACTTTCAGAGTATTTGGGTCAAGTCAGAGAATCCTGGGGACTGTGGAGGTCACCCAGCCCTGGGCTCCGGTCCCCCAGGAGTTCGAGGCAGTCTTCAAAGAGCACCAGGAAATATATGGGTTCTCAGGATAAATGTGATGCAGCTTCGTGTAGCCTCGTCTTTACACTCACTGCTAATTTAAAACATTTTTACTTAAAGCTAGCGTGTGTATGTATGCAGATGCAAAATCAGTGTGACTCTTCTGAGTCCAACCCTCATTGTCCTCTCTGCATCGGGGCGTTCCAGGAAAGAATTTTAAGGAGCAGAGATCAGGCTCCACCCCTCCTTTACAGATGGTGCCTTTAAGGCCAGAATAGAGAATTGATGCAGCAAAGAACTCACAATTTGTAAGCTGCAACTTCTGCCAATATCCGTTCTCCCACTGCTGCAGATGAAGAGTCTGGAATTCAGTGAGGGCCTGGGGATGATGTCTGAGGTGTGCTCACTCCCTGTCTTAGTTATCTGGTGCTGTTATAATAGAAATGCCACTATTGGGTGGCTTTAATGAACAGAAATTTTCTCACAGTCTAGGAGGCTAGAAGTCCAAATTCAGCATGCCAACTCCAGGACAAGGCTTTCTTTCTGTGTCAGTTCTGGGGAAAGATCCTTGTCATCAGTCTTCCTCTGATCTAGGAGCTTCTCAGTGCAGGCACCCCAGGTCCAAAGGATGCACTCTGCTCCTGGTTCCTCTTTCTTGGTGGTATGAGCTTCCTTTCCTCTCTGCTTGCTTCTCTTTTTTATATCTCAAAAGAGATTGACTTGATACAACCTAATGCTGTGGATTGAGTCCTCTCTCATTAACACAACTGCCTCTAATCCTGCCTCATTAAGATGATAGAGGTTAGGATTTACAACACACAGGATAATCACATCAGATCACAGAATGGTGGACAACCACACAATACTGAGAATCATGGCCTAGCCAAGTTGATACATATTTGGGGGGGGAGGGGAGGAGGGAGAAGCACAATTCAATCCATAACACTCCCCTTTGCAAATTTGGGGGCACAGAGGAGGTGGTCGTGGTGATGATAGTGACAAGGAAATTGATTAGTGAGCAGTGTTTGAGGAAAAGGGACTGTGTAGCCCTTTCCCTACCTTGCCAAGCATGGGTTGTTTCCCTCTTCTGAGGACTCCTAGGTAGTACATTGCAGCCCTGAGTATACTGCTGATGGTTGTCCACTTACATTATGCTGCCTGCATGCTCTGGGTTTCTTCCTTATTTGTCTTTGTATTTACACGCAGTGATCCAAACACATGGATAGGTGGGTGGAAGGATAGATGGATGGATTGATTAATGAATAGGGTTGAGAGTAAAGGTTGAAGGGACATAGATGACTGAGATGACCAGATGGTTGAAAGAGAGTTAAGGGAAAGAAATATCCCCACAATCAGGGTGTATGCTCTCAATTACACTATGAACAAAAATGGTAACCAAAAACGAAACCCGTTGCTGTTGAGTTGATTCCAACTCATAGCAACCCTGTAAGACAGAATAGAACTGCCCCATAGGGTTTCCAAGGAGCAGCTGGTAGATTCGAACTGCTGACGTTTTGGTTGGCAGCTGAGCTCTTTAATCCCTGCGCCACCAGAGCCCCCTGGAAAGTATAATAGGGATCTAAATTTAGGTAACAGTATCTTCCACAGAGGGCAGCTAGTGCACTGCCATCTTCTACTGTAGGTCTGTTCATCGTTCTGGAAGCAGTCATGGAGCTGAGCTGTGTGTTAAACCCATTGTCACCATTTATCAAATACACATGTATCTGTTCAATTGTTTTTCTTTAGTGACCTTACAGGAATTTGGCAAGAAGCTAAGGCAATTATCAGATAAACTGGGACAATTACTTAGCCTACCCCCCTGCCATCCACACAGTTAGTTGTTAAACCAATATATTGAAGCCCAAACTCTGCTGTATTTTCAAAGTAAATATTGACTCTCAGTATGGTATTATTCCCACTTTATCGTCACCACAAGCTTCCAGCTGTGCTGTGCACAAACCATTTAAAAGCTAAAATCAGCTAGGTAATGCATTTTTGAAAGGGAAACATGACTAATCAAGATGGCATTCATAGCAAAATGGTACAACCATTTTGGAAAATGATATGGCACTTCCTTAGAAAGCTAGAAATAGAAATACGATATGATCCAACAATCCCACTCTTAGGAATATATCCTAGAGAAATAAGAGCTGTCACACAAATAGACATATGCACACCCATGTCCATTGCAGCATTGTTCACAATAGCAAAAAATGGAACAACCGAGATGCCCATCAAAAGATGAATGGATAAACTGTGGTACATACACGCAATGGAGTACTACACAACAATAAAGAACAATGATGAATCTGCGAAGCATCTCACAACATGGATGAATCTGGAGGGCATTATGCCGAGTGAAATAAGTCAATCACAAAAGGACAAATTATTGTATGAGAACACGACTGTAAAAAACTCATGAAAAAGTTTATACACAAAAAGAAACAATCTTTGATTTATGAGGGAGAGGAGGGGTGGGGATGGAAAAACACTAAGTAGACAATAGATAAGTGGTGAAGAGTAAGACAGTACACAATACTGGAGAAGCCAGCACAACTTGTCCAAGGCAAGGTCGTGGAAGCTGCATAGACACATCCAAACTCCCTGAGGGATCAAATTACATCACTGAGGGCTGCGTGGACCATGGTCTCGGCGTACATTTGGCTCAATTGACATAGTTTATAATGTTCTACATTTACTCTGATGAATAGCATCTGGGGTCTTAAAAGCCTGTGAGTGGCCATCTAAGATACTCCGCCAGTCCCATTCCATCTGGAGCAAGGGAGAATGAAGAAAACCAAAGACACAAGGGAAAAATTAGTCCAAAGGACCAATGGACTACAACTACCACACCCTCCACCAGACTGAGTCCAGTACAACTGGATGGTGCCCAGCTACCACCACTGATTGCTCTGAGAGGGATCACAATAGAGGGTCCCAGACAGAGCTGGAGAAAAAATGTAGAACAAAATTCTAACTCACAAAAAAAGACCAGACTTACTGGCCTGACAGAGACTGGAGAAACCCCAAGCTGTGGCCCTTGGACACCTTTTTAGCTCAGTAACGAAGTCACTCTTGAGGTTCACCCCTCAGCCAAAGATGAGGCCCATAAAACAACATGAGACTAAGGGGGCACACCAGTCCAGGGGCAAGGACGAGAAAGCAAGAGGGTACAGGAAAGCTGGTAATGGAGAACCCAAGGTCGAGAAGGGAGAGCGTTGACATGTCGTGGGTTGTTAACCTATGTAGTAAAACAATATGTGTACTAACTGTTTAATGAGAAACTAGTTCGTTTTGCAAACCTTCAAAATACCAAAAAAAAAAAGGCATCCATACAGCTCTGTCTCACTCCCCACAGACCTATTCTCTTCACAAATTCCAGGTGTGGAAATAATGAAGACCATCCAATGAGCAACATCATGATAAATGGAGAAAAGATGGAAGTTGTCATGGGTTTCATTTTACTTGGGTCTACAATCAACGCCCATGGAAGCTGCAGTCAAGAAATCAAAAGATGCATTGCATAGAAAATCTGCTGCAAAAGACCTCTTTAAAGTGTTGAAAAGCAAAGATGTCACCTTGAAGACTAAGGTGCGCCTGACCCAAGCCATGGTATTTTCAATCACATGTGCATGTGAAAGCCAGGCAATGAATAAGGAAGACTGAAAAAGAATTGACACCTTTTAATTGTGGTGTTGGTGAAGAATATCGAGTGTCCCATGGACTGCCAAAAGGACTAACAAATCTGTCTTCGAAGAAGTACAATCAGAATGCTCCTTAGAAACAAGGATGGCGAGACTACGTCTTACATATTTTGGACATGTTATCAGGAGATCAGTCCCTGGAGAAGGACATCATCCTTGGTAAAGTACTGGCTTAAAGAAAAAGAGGAAGACCCTCAAGATGGATTGACACAGTGGCTGCAACAATGGGCTCAAGCATAACAATGTTTATGGGCATGGCTCAGGACCAGGCAGTGTTTCATTCTGTTGTACGTAGGGTTGCTATGAGTGAGAACCGACTCAATGGCACCTAACAACAACATCCAACAAGTGCAGACAAAGGCCACTAACTCATAGTTTGCTGTAACAAGGGAGTTAACGGCCACTTAGTTTGGCAGAGACTCAAAGGAGGCGGAGGGGGGAAGCTTTATAGTTGGTGGGGAGAGGGAAGGTTCAGGCGTGCCCCGATTGGAGGCATGCTGAGTGGAAATGGGGTATTTTACATGATTGGTTTGAGGAGCAGATTAGGATTTTCTGTGGTTGGTTCTGAGTTGGAAGAGGTACAAAAATAGGGAAGTTGGCAGTGATTGGCTGAGCTCTGATTGTTGTAGACCGGGTGCTGCAGAAGCTGTGGTTTAGTTTCCTAGACTGGTTGCTGTCAAAGTTGTTGTTCAAAGCTCTATTGTCATAAATGATCAGGCAATTGTCCTTTTGGGATTCTCAGAGGATGGTGGAATGTCTTCTCACCTTTCTGTATTGTCTGGTTGTATTAATTTCCTACTGCTGCCGTAACAAACTACCACAAAGTTGGTGACTTAAAACAAAAGAAATTTATTCTGTCACAGTTCTGGAGGCTAGAAGTCCAAAATCCAGGTGCCACTGGGGCCGTGTTCTCTCTGAAGGCTGTAGGGAAGCCTCTTTCCTTGTCTCTTCCTAGCTTTTGTTGTTGCCGGCAATCCTTGGTGTTCCTTGGCTTGCATCTGCATTACGGTACTCTTATCTCTGTCTGTGTCTTCACATGGCCTTGCTCCCTGTGTGTGTCTTTATGTGGCCGTTTTATGAGAACACTATTCATTGGATTTAGGACCGACCCTAATCTAGTATCACCTCATCTTAGCTTAACAAATGACATCTTCCAAGACCCTATTTCCAAATAAGGTCACATTCTGAGGTTCCGGGTGGACATGAATTTTGGGGAATGCTCTTCAACCCACTACACTGGTTAAGGACCTCCTTCTGCTGTCACTGGGCCCCAAAGTCTGTGTCTTAGTTTTCTTTTGCTTCTACAACAGGAATACCACAAGTGCATGGCTTTAACAAAGATATTTATTCTCTCACTGTTTAGGAGGCTATAAGTCCAAATTCAGGGTGCCAGCTCCAGGGGAAGGCTTTCTCTCTCTGCCGGCTCTAGGGGAAGGTCCTTGTCATCAATCTTCCCCTGGTCTAGGAGCTTCTCAGTGCAGGGACCCTGGGTCCAAAGGACAGACTCTGCTCCCAGCACTGCTTTCTTGGTGGTATGAGGTCCCCCTCTCTCTCTCCTGGCTTCTCTCTTTTATATCTCAAAAGGGATTGACTTAAGATACAACTTAATCTTGTAGATTGAGTCCTGCCTCATTAACGTAACTGCCTCTAATCCTGCCTCAATGACATCATACAGGTAGGATTTACAACATATAGGAAAATCACATCAGATCACAAAATGGCAGACAATCACACAATACTGGGAATCAAGGCCTAGCCAAGTTGACACACATTTTTGGGGGACACAATTCAATTCATCACATCCTGACAAGTCTGGATGTGACATGAGGCCTTGGGCGTGACAGGGATTTCAACTCTTGAAGTCTTGAAATGCCCAGAATAGAGGATGTTAGGAAGTGACCCTTTGGGTGGAAACCTGGGGACATTAGAGGTCGGAAGAGAAGAACCCACATCTGACCACGTGGATTGATTAGCAGGCCCACCCAAAGGAAGACAGACACTGTTGCCAGTGGGTACTCTGGTGATTTTTCATGAAGAAACCAGAGATTGGGTCACCTGGGCAGAGAGGGACTTACTTAATTGTTGGAGTGCTGTGCCCAAGGGGCTATGAAGTTTTTATGTGATCTATGATCCTCCCACAGTACATGTCCTTGGCCCCCAAACTATATGTACAGAACAAAATACTCTGAAGCTTCAGGTGTGTTTAGTAAACTCCAGAGAAAGTCCACATTAAATTCAGCATGCCCAAAACAAATCATCTCACTCCCCCAGGTCTGTCATTCCTTCTCATGGTGAATGACATCACAGACTCCATCTTGCCCAAGCTATAACCTAAGCATCATCCTGGGCTACTCCCCTCACCTCCCACATCTAGTGCATCCACAAATCCTACAAGTTCTCTCTCCCGGTTGCTTCTCACAAAGCCAAGAGCATTCCAAAGATGAACCAAGGGCCGTCAGTGTAAACCCAAGATGGGAGTCATGAAAAGTACCCTCTTTCCACTCCGGCCATTTAGCATGATGCAGTGAAAAACACATTAAATCAAAAACAATCTGGAAAACAGAGAAGATAATAGGGTAATTGTGGGGATTCAGTATATGCAAGGTACTTCGGGCAACCTGGTAGAAAGTGAGTGCTGGGGAGTTGTTGGCTACTGTAGAGTGATTGTGTGGTTTTGCTGTCCTATAGAGTCAAGAGATCTGGATTCTTGGCCTACATCTATGAATCACCTCACTCTCTAGGGATAGAACCCCCATCAAAAAATAAAAACGAAAACAAAAATCAGAGTTGAGTTCAGCCCCTTGAGACTTAACACCTGTCACTGTCATTTCTCAAAATGCTTTTGTGAGATTCTGTTTCGGTATTGTCTGTCAGTTTGTCGGACTGTGGTGGGTTGCATGCTGCTATGATGCTGGAAGTTATGCTACCAATATTTCAAATGCTCATGGTGGACAGGTTTCAGTGGAGCTTCCAGATTAAGACAGACTAGGAGGAAAAGCTAATGAAAACACCATGGATCACAACAGAAATATTGTTCAATATATTGCTGGAAGATGAGCCCCCTAGGTTGGAAGGCACTCAAAATACACAGTGGCCACAACAATGGACTCAGGCATACCAATGACTGTGAAGATAATGCAGGACCAGACAATGTTTTTGTTGTTGTTGTTCAGTGTGTCTCCATGAGTCAGAGCTGACTTGATGGGAACTAACAACAACCATCCTGTTCTCTTTCTTTCTTTTTTTGATATATTTTTTATTTTGGAATAATTTTAGATTTACAGAAAAATTGCAAAGATAGTACAGAATTTTCCCATATACTCCTTACCCTATTTCCCCATTGTTAACATCTTACTTACCAGGGCATATCTGTCACACCCAAGAACTGGGTTTATGATATACTATTATTAACTAAACTCCAGACTATTCTGATGTCACCGTTTTTCCGTTGATGTCACCGTTTTTCCGTTAATGTCCCCTTTTTGTACCAGGATCCAATCCAGGGTACAATATTGCATTAGTTCGTATGTCTCCCCAGTCTCCTCTTGCCTGTGACAGTTTCTCACTCTCGTGTCTCACGATGTTTAGAGTCTTCAAGAGTGCTGGCCAGGTATCCTGTAGCATATTCCCCAATCTGGGTTTATGCTTTTCTCATGATTAGACTAGGGTTATGGGTTTTTGGATTATAGTCCCCTGGTAGTGCAAATGTTCAGGCGCTCAGCTGCTATCCGAAAGGTTGGAGGTTTGAGTCCACCCAGAGGTGCCTCAGAAGAAAGGCTGGTGACCTACTTCCAAAAATTCAGCCATAAAACCCTATGGAGCACAATTCTATTCTGACACACACGGGGTCGCCAGGAGTCAGAATCAACTGGAAGGCAACTGGTATGGCTTTTTGGAGAGAACACCACAGAGGTGAAGTACCGTTCCCATCACATCATGCCAGGAGGCACACGAGTCATAGGCTATCACTAATGGCGCTAATCTTCACCACATGCTTCAGGTAGTGTTTGCCAGGTTTCTTCATCATTAAGTTACTATACTGCTCTTTGTCTACTCTAGTCTGAAGGAGTAATTCACTGGGTATAAACTCCCTTCAGGGTGGAAGAGGGGAGTAGCTACATGCATTATTTAGAATTCTTCTGTAAGGAAGATGCGTCTCTTTTCCTCCATTTATTTATTTGTTAAATTATTTATTTATATCAGTATCAACTGTTTATTTTATACTTTGAGTTATTATCCAATACTGCATTTTTTTGTTGCTCAAATTGTTCCAGCTTTGGGGGCTTTTTCAGATGGGTTCCTATGTCCCTTAGACCTGCCTCCTTCGCTGTGTTTGTTGAACACTCTTATTTTCTGGTACTATAAGATGCTCCAGGCTCACCTCGTATTTTCCTTGCCCTGGTGGCAAAAACAGATAAGGACTCGGCTTCTAACCGAAAGGTTGGCGATTCAAATCCATCCAGTGGCTACATAGAAGAAAGACCTGGCGATCTGCTTCCATAAAGATTACAGCCAAGAAAACTCTAGGGGACAGTTCTATTCTGTCACATGGGGTTGCTATGAGTTGAAATGGACTTGACAGCACCCAACAATAACAATCAGCCATTTCTCCAAGGAACCCTGGTTCATCATGTTCTTTTGAATGCTATCAATATTAGCAAATCAAATTTTGTTGTGGCTGGGTTAAAAAAATTTTTTTAACAACTGAAAGTCATTTGGAATCATACCTGGTGAAATAGATTGGTAATCGAGTAAGGTTAAATATCATCTTTCATCAAAAGCAGTGTGACAGAAATGTCTCAGTTATCTAGTGCTGGTATCACAGAAATATCAAAAGAGACAGTAAGATCAGCTGGACTCCAGTCTCCCATGGCCAACAGGCTTATCCCGCATATGGCCAGTACAGGGCAGATGTTCTACATCCACCCCTTGTCTTAGTTATCTAGTGCTGCTATAACAGAAATACCACAAGTGGATGGCTTTAACAAAGAGAAATTTATTCTCTCACAGTGTGGGAGGCTAGAAATCCAAATTCAGAGTGCCAGCTCTAAGGGGAAGGCTTTCTCTGTCTTCTAGGGGAAGGTCCTTGTCATCAATCCTCCTTTGGTCTACGAGCTTCTCCACATGAGAACCTCAGGTCCAAAGGGTGCGCTCTGCTCCTGGTACTGCTTTCTTGGTGATATGAGGTTCCCAACTCTCTGCTTGCTTCCCTTTCCTTTTATCTCTTGTAAGATAAAAGGTGATACAGGCCACACCCCAGGGAAACTCCCTTTACATTGGATCAGGGATATGACCTGGGTCAGGGTGTTACATCCCACCCTAATCCTTTTTAACATAATCTAATCTTGCCCCATTAACGACAGGCAGAGATTAGGATTTACAACACAGGAAAATTGTATCAATCACAAAATGGAGGACAGTCACACGATACTGGAAATCATGGCCTAACCAAGTTGACACATATTTTGGGGGGACACAATTCAATCCATGACAGGAAGTAAGTAGTGAGCAAAGCATTGTCACAATTGAGAAGGGAATTATGGCTAGAGTTATGTAAAAAAAAGCAAGCATATCCCAATCAAGTGTGGAGGCCTGGTGGTGAAGTGATTAAGAGCTTGGCTGCTAACCAAAATGTTGGTAGGTCGAATCCACCAACCACTCCTTGAAAATCCTATGGGGCAGTTCTACTTTGTCCTATAGGGCTATTATGAGTTGTAATCAACTACATGGCACACAACAACAACAATCACGCTAGTGTTTATGCATAAAAAATCTGATCAACTCTTTGCTTTTGTGGAATGAATTTGAACAAGAACAATGTGATTGACGTTAAAGAAACAAATTAGCACTGTCTTCACTTTTGATTCTGAAATGGATCTTCTTCTGAAGTCTAAGGGATGTTGAAGCTTTCTCCCGCAAACGTTAACGCTTTGCTTCTGGATCATAATAGTACCACCATTTTCCATAATCAGTTACTATTTTTTCACAAAAACATGTGCTTTTTATCTTTTCCAACTCCCCTTGAAAAACCAGAGCAAATGTCAAAGCTTTTTAGTTTCTGAGTTCATCAGTCAAAATGGTGGGCAAGTCTTCACAGAAGTTTCCCTGGTGTTCAAGTAACACGTCAGCCATCATGCTCACAGTTAATTGTCCACCATGCTGACCTTCGCAGCATTTCTGTTGCTTTCGTGAGTGACAAGGCGACTCTTTCATGCTCCATTGCTCAACCATCTCCTTCCTTTCTTAAACCTTCCGGGACAATCAGAAACTCTTTTCTTTGCCATCTATTCTTGGCTTTTCCTCCAAACGCTTCCCTTAATACGTTGGTTGTCTTGCCTGCCCATTGTTTTACTTTATACAAAATTTGAGACGCTTCACTCTGAAAACTGCTGCCGCTCTTACTCCATCAGGAAGGAGCAAGTGCTTCTCCTTCTACCCTCTGGCACAAGCCCACCCTGTTGGTATGGAAAAGCCTCCTGCCTCCAGGCAAGGACAGGCTTCAACAAGTCCATGTTAAGATCAGTCTCCGTGTTCTCTGAGCCTCACAGACCACCCCTGTGGGCACACAGAAATCCACCTCGGCGGATGGAAAAATATTCGGGGGGCAGAAAGTTAGAAATATTCACCCTGTCCTTAGAAAGACTGTATGTGATTCTGCGAGGTGACACTCCCAGAAATTCCCCACAAAGCTTTATTCTGAAGAGTCTCCGCAAACCACAATATTGTGACTCGTAGCAACCCCACGTGATAGAGTAGAACTGCCTCTTATGGTTTTCTAGGCTGTAATCTTTACAGAAGCAGGTGGCCAAGACTCTCTCCCCTCAGTTTGGCTGGATTTGAACTGCCAACCTTTCAGTTATTAGCCGAGTGTTTCACTGTTATACCACCAGGACTCCTATATAAACCACAATAAACCACCACGCCAATACCGCCCTAGCATGACCCGGCATAATTCCATTGTAAATCTCTCTTCCCATCTCATCCAGACTTACTGAATATGTTCTCACATTTACTGCCTCCATTTCCTTATGTTGTTGCGTTCACTTGTACCACTGTCTGCATTCTGGCCTCTCTTCCTACCACTTCATTGAAATCCTTCGCCATCTTTTTACAGGGGTGATGGTTATAATTTCTCCCACAGAAATCTGTTTGTGTCTATAAATATGCTGGGCATTGTGTGAGCTGCTGGAAGTTTCTTCTTGGGGTTCTGAGGGAGAACCCATTCCAGCCCTCTTAGCTTCTAGCAATGGCCTCCCAGGACTTAAAAATGCATCACTCTACTCTCTGCTTTCATCTTCACCTGGCCTCTTCTTTCTGTGCACCTCTCCCTGTCTCTCTTCTCTTTTGGCGACACCACTCGTATTGCATTAGTACTCACCCTATGAGCTGGTGTTAACTGATAACATCTTCAAAGACCTTATTTCCAAACAAGGTCATGTTCACAGGTACTGGGTTGAGTCATGTCCCCCCCAAATATGTGTTGAAATCCTAACCTCATTCTTGTAAATGGAGCCCTGGTGGTGCAGTGGCTAAGAGCTTGGCTGCTAACCAGAAGGTTGGCAATTCAAATCCACCGGCTGCTTCTTGGAAACCCTATGGGGCACTTCTACTCTGTCCTGTAAGGTTGCTGTGAGTTGGAATCAACTCGACAGTAACTGGTTTGGTTTCAGGGTACTTGTAAATATAACCCTATCTGGAAATAAGGATTTTTGTTTTGTTATGGTAGTGAGGTCATGTCAGAGTAGGGTGGGTCCTAGACCTTATCACTTCTGACTTATAAGCATAACCAGGATAGACAGACAGAAGCACGGCGGGGAGCGGGGGGTAGAGGAAGACAGACAATAGAGACAGAAACACCTATAAGCCCAGGAACACCAAGGATCATTGGCAGATATTAGAAGCTGAAATAGGAAAGGAAGGACCTCTCCCTGGAGCCGTGCCCTGAATTCAGACTTCTAGCCTCTTGAATTGTGAGAAAATAAATTTCTGTTCTTTAAAGCCACCTACATGTGATATTTCTGTTACAGCAGCACTAGGAAATTGAGACAGGAGGTTAGGACTTCAATATATCTTTTGGGGGGACACAATTCAATCCATAATACTTATTAAGACACCCATCAGCTGCCCAGAGCCCTCACAGCTAGGTCCCCCAAGTCCATAGTCACAGATCCCTCCCATCCATCTTCCTCTTCAAACACTTCCATCTTGCACTGTGGACCATTTCCTCCACTAAATGTCAGTGGAAAAAATTGTAGAGATAGAGCCACAGAATTGGATGTTAGAGTTAGGACCTAGAGGTTAACACTCATCGCTAAGGCAAGAAGAGCTAATATAACATCTATTTCTCATGGGAATATTTGCTCTTCTAAAGTGGAACCCTGCCTTAAACCAGAGAAGTCAAACAACCAGAGGTTAATACCTTTTCTTGAACACTTAAACTAGGGCGGGGTGGAGAAGTAGAAACAGGAAGAGGCACCATCTATAAAGTCCCTAAGGGACATGAACAGGCTGTGCCTATCCCCTTGGGAATCCCAGTAGCTTGTAGAGATGGGTGGATGTGGGTGGCCATAGTTATGTGTACCTGGGGGTGAGGTTTGGGGACCACTTGCAGAAGTAACCACAGTAGCTGTAGGTCTCTACCCTAACCAGACTGGAAAAATGGCTCATGGTAGAATTCAGCACCATTGGAGGATGGGGAAAGCTAGGTCAGGCTGGGGCAGGGCACGCCTCAATAGAAAGAGGCCTGTCCTCTCCCTCCTCCCTTCATTTCACTGAGGTTGACCACCCTTCCACGTGTGAATGCCAGAATTTCCCACAGAGCACCTCTTGCAGCTGGGAACTTCTACCTGGATTGTGAATGGCTTTTCTCAGGAGTCTCTCTCTCTGTGGAAGAATGGGAAGACCTTTGTATAAACCTAGGAGTAGTGAGTTGAATAGCATTCCTCCCAAAATATGTCCACATCCAAATCCCTGGAGCCTGTGAATGTTTATTTGGGAAGAGAGTCTTTCCAGATGTAATTACACCAAAGATCTTGAGATGAGATCACTTTGGATTATCCAGGTGGGCCCAAAATTCAATGACAAGTGTTGTTTCCTTATAAGAGGTACACGGAGAAGGAGGCGATGTGACCGTGGAGGCAGGGAATGGAGGGATGTGCCCACAAGCCAAGGAATGCCTTGAGCCATCAGAAGCTGGAAGAAGCAAGGAATGGGTTCTCACCTAGAGGCTTTGGAGGGAGCACAGCCCTCCTGAAACCTCTGGAACAGAGAGAGAGCCAATTTCTGCTGTTTTAAACCACCAAGTTTGGGGTGATTTGTTACAGCCACCACGAGAAGATAATACGCCAGGCATGGAATGTTACTTCTCTCCCAACCCCAGAATCCTGGTAACTAAAGGAAAACTGTAGTCTCTTGTTTTCCCTGCCTAAATATTTCTCAAAAAGCAATGAGTATTAAGGTCCCAGGCTACAGCTTTATCTGGTCATCCTCACAAGAGTGTTTATTAGTTTTGTCTAGGGAAGGCTGGTGGAGAGGGTGAAGGAAGGTGAAATGTCTTGGAGCCTTTTCGTAGGCTGTGTTCTCTAGAGAAGCAAAGCCAGTGAGGCATATATATATATATATAAAGAGAGAGAGAGATTTATATCAAGGAAATGGCTCACGGTTGTACGGGCTAGAACATCCCAAGTCCATAGGTCAGGCTGGAGGCTCCCCCTGACTCACGTAGCTACAGGGCTGACGAACCCAAGATCAGACAGCAGGCCTCTGGCTCACAGGCTGCAGAGGCTGACAGATTCCAAGATCAACAGTTAAGCTGCTAGCTCAGGTCCCAAGAACCGGAGGTCAGATGGCAGGCGAGACAATGCAGGATCCACAGCGAGCAAAAAGTTGGAGAACTTTTCCAGAAAGTCCACCTATATTGGATGCAGGCCACACCCCAAAGGAAACTCCCTTTCAACTGATTGGCTACTTGTAGCAGATCTCATCAGGGAGATGATCACATTATATCAGATCTCGTTTTGGGGGTGATTACATCGTTATATGACTTCCAAACTGCATCATAAAACTGCCTAACCACTGAAGATCATGGCCCAGCCAAGTTGACACACAACCTTAACCATTACAGAGCCCCACTGGCCATCTGCAGTCATTGGCTTCTGAGTGTCCCCTTACTGTCTCCACCTGTGTCCCAGCCCTACCAGGGGCTGTCAAAATTCCCACAACAATTGATACACAGAAAAGATGGTTTCTCAGCCTCCATCTTTGTGCTCAACTAGTAGGGGCTTCTCTTTCAATGTAGAGCATTGGCTTAGGGTAGCCAGGCCACACTAGCTCAAAGCAGCCACTGTCTCCCCAGAAGCCTACCAGGTGCCTGGTCTCTGAGCCACCAAAAGCATCTTTGAGTTGCTAAGTGTCTTTTGGAGACTGGAATTCCAGAAATGGCACTAGGTTCCTTCTGGGCTGCACCATATTGCCATGTCTGCCTCAGAAAGAAAAGCAGTTGTCTTTCCACCTAGAAGTGTAGTTTCAGAGGAAACCCTTCTAGAAATCAAAGCTTCACGGAAACCTGGAACATAAAACAGACAGTCGTGTGCCTAGTTTAAGCCAGGGTCCTGGGTGGAGGATGGGGACAGAGGTTGTGTACCTAAGCTTTCTTCCTGTTCCCCTGTCCCTCATGCCCTGACATTAGCCCAGATCTTGGAGAATACTGCTGGAAAACCCATATCTCAGACAAGGACTGCTGTGTGCTAAGAAAGGGTACAGACTGCAGTCCTTTATTATTCCCACATTTACCACTCTGGGAGATCAACTCTTTTTGTTTTGTTTTGCTTAACAGTAAACTTCTACTCTATTTTTTTTTAAAGGTTTACAGAACAAATTAGTCTCTCATTAAACAATTAATAGACATATTATTTTGTAACATTGGTTGCCAACCCCATGACATGTCAATACTCTCCCCTTCTTGACTTTGGGTTCCCCATTACCAGCTTTCCTGTCCCCTCCGGCCTTCTCGTCCTTACTCCTGGGCTGGTGTGTCCTGTTAGTCTTGTTTTGTTTTACGGGCCCATCTAATCTTTGGCTGAAGGGTGAACATCAGGAGTGACTTCAGTACTGAGTTAAAAGGGTGTCTGGGGGCCATACTCTCGGGGTTTCTCCAGTCTCTGTCAGACCAGTAAATCTGGTCTTTTTTTGTGAGTTAGAATTTTGTTCTACATTTTTATAGGAGATCAACTCTTGAAGAAAGGCTGAGTTCAGTTCATCTTTGTGTGCATACTTTGTTGTTAGCTGCCCCCAAGTTGGCCCCAACTCATGGCGACCCCATCACAATGGGACAAAACACCACCCGGTCCAATGGAACAACCATCCCCATGATCAGTTGCAGATTGGACTATTGTGACCCACAGTGTTTTCACTGGCTGATTTTTGGAAATAGATAGCCAGGCCTTTCTTCCTAGTCTGCCTTAGTCTGGCAGCTTTGGTGAAACCCGTTCAGCCTCACAGCAATACACAAGCCCCCACTGACAAATAGGTGGTGGCTGGCTTCTCATGAGGTGCATTGGCCGGGAATCAAACCTGGGTCTCTTGCGTGGAAGGTAAGAATTCTATCACTGAACTGCCAATCTCTTGTCCATGTGGTAGGTACCCAATAACTGTTTTCGACTAACATAAATGCTCTTCAGGAAGTCACAGAGAACACTTGCTCCCGTTGTTTTTAAAGGTGGCTTTGGGATATGTCTGTCAACAAATCGTATTTCACCAGTTCAGATCTCTTGTCCGTGAGTTGAGCGTGAAGGCAGGATAATGATAAAGAGAGAAATTCTTCTTGATTTCTAGGGGGGACATCTTCTGGCCACCGTGTTGCCTGTCTCCTTGAGACTGCATTGTGAGAACTAGACAGAGAGCTGTGTTGAGTTTTCTAGACCAACACGAAGACAATGAACTGGCTGTCTGTTGGCTTGAAATGACACAGTGGGGAGAACACACTTTCTTGAACAGCATTGTGGTCAAGAGCTTGGAGTCTTAGACTCGCTGGGTTGATTTTCCCAATCAACCACCCACTAGCTCTTTAACTTTGGGCAAGTTACTTAATCTCCCTGTACCTCGCTCTGCTCATCTGTAAAACAGGATGATGACAACACCCAAAGGACATGCTGGGTGCTCTGCCCCCATCTCCTGGGGTCTCTTTCGCCAGCTCTTTGCTGTATCGCCCAGCTTCAGTGTGCTTCGCTTCCCCTGCTCACACCTCCTTCACCTGCAGGGGCAGAGAGCCAGAAGTGCCTGCGAGTTCAGGTCCCCCCAGGGCAGCCTGTAGTCTGGAACTGACCTGTGCTTCTTGAGATAATGCAAAGGGAACAGCCTTCCATGGTGGGGCGAGGGTTTGGGGTGTTTGCATTTGGGATTTTATAGGAAGACTAATGGGGAATGTGGGGACCTCAAGGGGTGGTGACCACCTCATCCCCGTTACCTGGGACTTACCTAGTTTTAACACTTGCTGCCTTATATTTCAGTCCCTGGAACTGCTGTAATGCAAATACCATAACTGGGTGACTTTAAAGATCAGAAATGGATTTTCTTACAGTTCTGGAGTCTGAAAGCTCCAATCAGGGTCTTGGCTGTGTCCTTCCTTGTAGGTGCTTTTGGGTTCCCGTGTTCCTTGGCTTGTAGACAGTCCTCACATGATGCCTATCTGACCCCGTGTGTGTGTCTGTGTGCCCATTCTGCTCTTTTTATAACCCAGAAGTGATTAGGTTTAGGACCCACCCTGCTGTAGTATGACCTCATTAACACAACAAAAGAAACTCCCTATTTCCCAGCACGATCACATCTGCAGGTACGAGGGCCAGGAATTCAACACGTATTTTGGGGGGACACAATTCAGTCACAACACCCTACCTCTAGGACACACTAGCGGGAAGCAGGAGTCCAGAAGGTGGTCTTTCTGGGCATTAATGCTGCCCCTGGCATCAGGTTAATGCCTCTCTGCTACGTGATGGCACGGGACCCTTGCCATGGCTACCAGCCAGGTCTGATGCCCCTGTGGACGGCTTGGGAATTTCCAGGGCCTCCCACACATTTCCAGCAGAGCTGGCAGTGCCCGGCCCCTCTCTGGGTGCTGACAGCTGTGGTAGTGAGCCTGCAGCCAGGAGCGCTAGTGGCGGGGTGCCTGGGCGTTGCTGCTGCAGACGTTCCCTGAGTAGTTCCCGTTGGCAAAGCACGGGAAGCTGTGACTGAAAGGCAGCCATGCAGACATCGTAATCTGCTGGCAGAAACAGGCCTGCTGCCCTGGCGCTGAGCCTGCCCCCATGCGGTGCCAAACAGCTCCTGGTCAGATGCAAATGGGAATTTCAGGGCAAGGCTAGTAACTGTGGCCCTTTCTCCCAGCCATCCGTAAACCCAACTCGTTGGTTTTAAAGGTTTGAGGCAAAATGTACCGTTACAGAGAGTTACCAGTACCCGTTACCGTGGAGTCGACCCCAACTCATGGCAACCCAACTCACGGCGACCCCACGTGTGTCAGAGTAGAACTGTGCTCCTGAGGGTTTTCGGTGGCTGATCTTTTGGATGTAGACCACCAGGTCCTTCTTCCGAGGTGCCTCTCGGTGGCCTCCAGACTCCAACCTCTTGGTTAGCAACTGAGTGCATTAACCCCTTGCACTACCAGGGACTCCTAAACATGCCAAAGAGTCCCAATTTCCTCTGGACTAGGAGTGAGGAGGAGGTGCTAACAAGGAAGGCTCCTGGGTTTCAACAGCTTATCCGTTCAGCTGCCCACACTCTGGTGGACATGCTAACGGGCAGGGCTGGGTAGGAGAGTGGAGGGGGGAGAAGGCAAGGCGGGAAGGGAGAGAAGAGGCTGAGCAATATGGAACCTGTATAATTTCCTCTTGGAAAACCTGACACTGGTAGTGGGCTCAGAGCTAACTCCTGCTGAAATCTCCAAAGGACCAACGGCAAAGAGAACGGACTGTCATCTCAAAGGACTGCCTGGAGTTGCGATTTCAATAAATCCCGGATACCACGCTGTCATTACATCCCCAAATGTCTGCAACTTTTGTCGGTATAGTGCTGTCGTTTCAGCGTCATAAAAACTGAAATCTGATCATTTACATCCTCAGGCAGACCCAGGGAGTTAGAAGCTTAAAGTTCTCCTTATTTAGAAAGCGTTGGGACCACATTCCTCACTTGCCTGATGCTCTCCTATGGAATGGTATTGTTCTCAATTCCTATTTCTGGGGTGACTAGTAAGGTTGAACATTTTATTTATTAGTCCTAGAGCCTTTAGCCCCATCCGTTTCTTTAGCTGTCTGCTGGGATCATTTAAAATTATTGGGGGTTATTAAGAGAAAGAGGAGAAAAGTGTCTGTCGTAGGAGGGTCATGAGGGGAGAGGGGAGGAAATGGGGAAGAAGAGTCTCCAGCCCAGTTCTGCCCTGGGCACCAGTCACCTCCCTCTCCCAGGGGAAGATTCCTTCCACCCCACTCCCGTTTTTTCCCTCCAAGCCCATATCCAGTCTCTTAGGGTAGAACTCTCTTTGCCTAAAATAACTTGTTTTCCTGAGATCCTTCCTTCTCAATCATTCTACCTGGAGACGCTCAAGCTAGAGAGAGAGGGGCTTTAGCCCCCTAACCCGTGGAAATGCCTTTCTGAGAACAAAGTGGAGATGGCCATGGTGACCTGCCTCATTTAAAAAAGAAAACACTAGTATTTAACTTGGTCTTAGGTAAAATAAATACCAAAATCCTTCATTATGATTTTTTTTCCACCTGTATGGCAATTGCTAGGTCTCTAGGTAGCTCAAGCTCCCAGCTACTAAGCTAAGCTGGACAAAGGATAAGGAAGGCTGAAGAAGAATTGACGCCTTTGAGTTATGGCATTGGCGAAGAATATTGTCTATCCCTCGGACCACCAGAAGAACGAACAAATCTGTCTTGGAGGAAGTACAGCCAGAATGCTCCTTAGAAGCGAGCATGGCGAGACTTCATCTCATGAACTTTGGACATGTTATCAGGCGGGACCAGTCCCTGGAGAAGGACATCATGCTTGGTAAAGTAGAGGGTCAGTGAAAAAGAGGAAGATCCTCAGTGACATAGGTTGACACAGTGGGATGGATTGACAGAGTGGCTGCAACAATGGACTGAAACATAGGAACGATTGTGAGGATGGTGCAGGGCTGGGCAGTGTTTTGTTCTGTTGTACATAGGGCTGCTATGAGTCGAAATCAACTCAATGGCACCTAACAACAACGACACTAAGCTAAAGGTTGATGGTTGGAATCCACCCAGCAGCACCTCCGAAGAAAGACCTGGTGATCTGCTTCCGTAAACATTACAGCCAAGAAATCCCTGTGGAGCCCAGTTCTGGGTGACACATGGGGTCACCGTGAGTGGGAGTAGACTCAGCAGCTACTTTTTTTTTTTTTTTTTACAGGAATTGCTGAGACAGAGGGCTGTCTCTGAGTCAACATCTGTGGGAATATTCAGGCTCTTCCCCAGGCTTCAGGATGGAAGATGCCACCAACAGGCCCTCAGAGGGTCCCTGCCCACACTTTCCGCTTCCCTTCCTTACAGATTGCATGCGGCTAGTGGGAGTTTGGGGCCTTGGTGGCACAGCGGTTAAAGAGCTCGGCTGCTAACCAAAAGGTCGGCAGTTCGAATCCACCAGCTGCTCCTTGGAAACCCTAGGTCGCTCTGAGTCAGAATTGACCCGACATCAACGGGTTTGTTTTCAGTTGTTCTATCCCCTAGTTGTGTGTCAGTTTTTTGTTTAAAAAGTTGGTAACACTTCGTCCTCACTGTCATGTAGGAAATCACCTTGATCTAGTGACAGTCCCCAAGTTCAGTTCCCTGAAAACCATCTCAGCAGTCCCTGAACAGAAAATGCACCGACCAAGTTAAGATGCTCGAATCTCATAGTTTACAAAATCAACTTAAAACAGCAGCAAGAAGCAAAGGGAAAGGGCAGGGCAGCTGGCACACTTGAGTAGTGTGCAATGGGGGGCGGGGAAGACCACCCACCTGAACCCTGGTGTCTTGGTTAACTAGTGCTTCTGTAACAGAAACGCCACAAGTGATGGCTTTAACAAACAGAAGTTTATTCTCTCACAGTCTAGTGGGCTAGAAGTCCGAATTTAGGGTGCCAGCTCCAGGGTAAGGCTTTCTCTCTGTGTCAGCTCTGGGGGAAGGTCCTTGTCATCAATCTCCCCCTGGTCTAGGAGTTTCTCAGCATAGGGACCCCAGGTCCAAAGGACGTGCCCTTCTCCTGGCTCTTGTTTCTTGGTGGTATGAGGTCTCCCTGTCTCTCTTTTATATCCCAAAGGAGCTTGCCTCAAAACACAGTCCAATCTTATAGATTGGGTTCTGCCTCATTAACATAACTGCCTCTAATTCTGTCTCATTAACATCATAGAGGCATGATTTACAACATGTAGGATAATCACATCAGTTCACAAAATGGTGGACAACCACACAGTACTGGGAATTGTGGCCTAGCCAAGTTGACACACATTTTGGGAGGACATGATTCAATCCATAACACCTGGATTTCACGGTGTTTGCATGTCCTGTGTGCCACATCCGTCTTGCCTGCCGATGTTGTGGTTACAAGATTGAATGAGGGGCCTCAGCCAACAGAGGTGCCTGGAGTTAACACGTGTTTGCTCTGTTGAAGAGACACAGGGCAATCATGCCGAACCTGGCTGTGTTTGTCAGTTAGTCTGCTGAATAGCTACGGGTTTTATCTATTTTTCTTGGAGAGAACCCAGAGAATGGAACATACTGAACGTCACCAGTGGGTGGCCGATTTATGACAAAACTGTCAACTTCCCCAGGTGCCATCAAGTTGATCCTGACTCCTAGCAACCCATGTGTGTCAGAGCAGAACTGTGCTCCACAGGGCTTTCAATAGTTGATTTTTCAGAAGTAGATTGCCAGGCCTTTCTTCCAAGGCATCTCTAGGTGGACTCAAACTACCAACCTTTTGGTTGGTAGCCAAGCGTGTTTACTGTTTGCACCACCCAGGACTCCACCATCAATCTCTGTTACTGTTGTTAGGCACAGTCGAGTTGACTTTCAGCTCATAGTGACCCCACGTGACAGGACAGAACTGTTACAGGATTTTCTAGGTTGTAGTTTACGGAACCAGATCACCAGGGCTTTCTCTCGTGGAGCCACCGGGTGGGATCGAACTGTCGATCTTTTTCGTTCTTTTTATTGTGCTTTAGGTGAAGGTTTACAGAGCAAATCCGTTCCTCATTAAACAATTAATACACATATTGCTTTCTGACATTGGTTGCCAATTCCACGATGTGTCAGCACTCCCCTCCTCAACGTTGGGTTCCCAATCAACAGCTTTCCTGTCCCCTCCTGCCTTCTCGTCCCTGCCCTTGGGCTGGTATGCCCCTTTAGTCTCGTTTTGTTTTATGGACCTGTCTAATCTTTGGCCAGAGGGTGAACCTCAGGAGTCACTTCTGTACTGAGTTAAAAGGGTGTCCAGGGGCCATACTCTCAGGATCTCTCCAGCCTCTGTCATGCCAGCAAGTCTGATCTTTTTTTGTGAATTTCAATTTTGTTCTAAATTCTTCTCCAGCTGTGTCCAGGACCCTCTACTGTGATCCCTGTCAGAGCAGTTGGTGGTGGTAGCCGGGCACCATCTAGTTGTACTGGACTCAGTCTGGTGGAGGCTGTGGTAGTTGGGGTCCATTAGTCCTTTGGACTAATCTTTCCCTTGTGTCTTTGGTTTTCTTCATTCTCCCATGCTCCAGGCCGTATGGAACCAATGGTGTATCTCAGATGGCCCCTCACAGAATTTTCAGACCCCAGTGAAGCTGTCAACCTTTCAGTTAGCTGCCATGCATTAACAGTCAGCTTAAAAAACAAAACAAAACCCATTGCCGTTGAGTTGATTCCAATTCATAGCAACCCTATAGGACAGAGTAGAACTGCCCCATAGGGTTTCCAAAGAGCAGCTGGTGGATTTGAACTGCTGACCTTTTGGTTAGCAGCTGAGCTCTTAACCACTGCGCCACCAGGGCCCCACAGTCAGCTTAGAGGTGGCATAACCCATACCTGACAACTTGGTCCTTCCATCCTTTTCTATCCATCAGTAACATGCCTGCTCGTTCTGTTTGTTTTTTTTTAATCATATGTCATCTATTACAGGTTGCTAGCTTACTTATCATTTCATTTATCATTAACGTTTCTTACAAATTCTGCTAAAATCTCACAAAGTACTTGCTTTCTCTTTTTCTATACTTCACATGTCTTGTAAATTCCATCTAGCCCATTTGTTTTCCTGTTCTCTGAAGAAGAGTTGAATATCCTGAAGTAATACAATAAATGCAGTGTCTACCTGTGGGTGACTCACTTTAGGGGACAAATTCCCAAGTTAAAAAAAAATTGTGGATCAAATTTGGCTTATATTTAAGGCATGGAGACATTGCCTACATGGAAGGTGCTGGCTGGGAGGGGGAGTAGGGATACACACCCCCCAGTTCTCGGCAGCACCCAACCACATCCCGGGTGGGCCTCGAGGAATCAGGGCTCACTTAGACTAGAGTGTGGAGGTGGCACCTGGTCTAAACCAGACAGATGGGTTGAGGAATTGGGTCCGCCCTGATGTTGTGAGGCCCAGTGAAGAGAAGAGGATGGAATGCACAGAGCGATTCCTTTGCAGGGGAAGAAATCTCATCTCCATGAGCAAGAGACAAATGATTGAGGAAATGAAGGATGGAAGCTTAATTTTTTTCCCTTGTGACCAATTTTGAGTCTTGCCCCTCCATGTTACCCCCTCTCTTCCTCCCTGTTGGTCCTGTCTGGGTCTCAAAGGGGCCAGGCTTCCAGTCTTGATGGAGAAGTGAACATGATCGTGGCTCACTCATCGTTCTGGATTTCACCGCCTTTTACACACACCCCGTTAAATCTTTCCTACAGTAGAGGTGGAATTCAAAAAGCAGGTTCATATGAACACCTTTGATTTGCTGTCAGGCACAGAATTGGTTCATGATTTGGCCCCAGTTGAAGAGGAAGGCTCCCCTAACCTCCATGCCTTCTTCATCTCAGGAGGCAGGGTTTTCCTGTCCTGCCCTAGGGGGACCAGTTGTCTGTAGATAAATCTCGTACAGTGTCCCAAATCAGGACCATATGGGCTTCATTTGGGTTCAGTGCTCTTACTGCAACAATTAAATGCAGAAATAAATTTATCAGAAGAAAATCCATCCTTCAAGTGAAGTATCAGGTTAAACCACCTGGCATTGACATTTCTGTAGGTCAAAAATGGGTCAGACAATCAACAATTTTATATGATCCAACCTCAAACATACAAACCCACTAACAGTGAATGCAATGGTTCTCAATCTGATGCACATCAGAACACACTGGGGGGAGCTTTGAAAACAAAACAAAACAAAGCAGAAGAAAGCAAAACAGAACAAAACAAAAGCAATGCCCAGGCCACCACCCAGACCAAGTAAACTGGAATCTCTAGGGTCCAACCACAAAGACGAATTTTTTTTTAAAACTCCCCAGGAGGTTTCAATGAGCAGCCAAGGCTGAGAATTTCTGAAACAAATGAAAATGTGTAGTTTCTATTAAATTACCTGCTCATGGATGAGCTTCATCTAACAAATGTTTGCAGGGGGCTCACCATGGGCCAGCCCTGAAGTAGACCCTTGAACAGGGCGGGGAGCTCCCCTCCTTAACTCCTACCAGCTCTTTGTCTTTTCATTGCACTTTCATCACGCCTGTATTGGGTACTACACTACTGAGCGGACAGGGACACTTGTGGGTGAGTTAGGATAAAAGTGTCATTTGGGCTGGGTTGTTCACTCAGGTGGGCTCACCTGCAATTCCCTCTCAGGAGCTCTTGGCACCTTCTTGGAAGGCTATATCTTTTTTCTGGTTCCTACCTGAAAGAACACCTTCTCTGTCATCTAGAGCCATGTTCCTCAAAATAGGTCCAAGGACCACCTGCTTCAGGATCACATGGGGAAGTTTGTTTAAACATAGGTTCCTAGGCCCACCCTAGATCTACTGATTCAGACTCTTGTGGTCAATGTTTTAAACAGGCCTCTGTAAAGTTTGAGACTGAACAGGGGGACTCCACCTCACTGCCTGGCCACAGGGTCAGTAACCTCCCGGTTCTCACTAGTTTCAGGCTGTGCTAAACACCCTCACCACTGATCAGGGGCCGCCCTGGGAAGGTTGGCTTCCCTGGCAGCACTGGCCACATCCCCTTAGAGTTCCATCAGTCTGGTTTGCCCTCACCACATACCTGTGAGACCTGGGGGCCCGGAAGCATCTCAGATCTCCCTTAGCCAAGAGGGTCTGTTTACCAGTCCTATCTATCTATCTATCTGTCTATCTATCTGTCTATCTATCTGTCTATCTATCTGTCTATCTATCTGTCTATCTATCTGTCTATCTATCTGTCTATCTATCTGTCTATCTATCTGTCTATCTATCTGTCTATCTATCTGTCTATCTACCTGTCTATCATCTATCTATCATCTATCTATCTCTATCTCTCTATCATGTAACCTCTCAATCATCTACCATCTATCGATCTATCTATCCCCCCATCATCCATCCATCCATCCATTCATCCATCCATTATGCATCATCTTTCTACCCACCCATCCATCTATCCATCTCTCTATCTATCCATCCATCCACCCATCCATGTATGTATGTATAGACGAGTGTATATATATCATCTGTCTATCCATCCACCCATCCATGTATGTACGTGTAGATGGATGTATATATGTATCATCTACCTATTTATCATATATCCATCCATCCATGTGTGTATGTATAGATTGGCATATCATCTATCTGTCTATCTAATCATAGCACCAACTATGTGCCAGGCACAGTTCTAAGCACTTGAAATGTACAGGTTAACAAAACAGTCAAAAATCCCTGCCCTGATGGAGCTTTCATTCCAGTAGGGGAGGAAAGACAATATTTTCTGGGGAAACAGTTACTTTGGAACACAGAGTGGTCAGAAAGTTCCCCTCCCTAGGAATGGGATGAAATTTTCTTATGGACATTTTTATTCTCATAGAAATAAATTCTTCCTTCTCTTTCTACCACCAGAGAACAAGGGGTGACAGCTTCCTGTTTTGCATGTGAGAAGGTAAAGTTCTGTCTCTGCCCATTAAAGAGAAGATATGCACTTGGGCTGTTTCTGAAAATAGCATAGCTTGTCAATTTTGGGGAAAAAAGAAGAATTAGCAGGGGTAGGGGCAGCCTCGCTGGTCAGTTCAACATCAGCCGATGGGTAGATATGAGCTAGAGGAGGTGAAAATGCTGTATCATTTTAATCACAATGATGGTTCACACTAGACTGCACAGACCAACCTGAATCCCAGTGGTTCATTTCCTCTCTCCCCATGGTATGGGATCCTGGCAGGAAAGAGGCATGCTGACACTAGGTAATTGAGGGGTGTTTGCTAAAAGGATAATATACAAATGATGTAGGGAGACAACCAGGTATAGAGCAGTTCTCAGGGGCTAGCAACAGCAGGGAGCTGTTACTACCCCCTTGCCCGAAGGGACAAAGAGAGGGTGCAGTAAGAGCATACTGGCAGGAGTTGGAACGTCTGGTAGACCAGCACAGCCAACCAGGGGCAACTTGGCAAAAAGGCAGCCGGAGAAATAAATATCCCGAGGTCATATTCCAAACTCGCCTGGTGCCTCCTGTTGGCCAACCCCAGCCTGAAGCCAGAGGGGTGAAAGCCTGGTGATGTCATGCACACAGGCCAGCCTGCCAAGGCACAGAGCAGAGGGGGAAGGCGGGGGGTGGGGGGGCAACTGAAAACATCCTGCACATCCATCCATTTGTCTTGGTCCATTCCACAGCGTCATGTTCCCAGTGAAAGCCAGGCCTTCCTGTGGGCTCCTGCCACCACTACCCCCTGCCCCCACCGCACACACACACAAATTAAGGGCACAACCAGACTTCCTGCTACAGAGAAATTCCTCTTCTTATCCCTTGCCTGGTCAGTCCGGAGTAGTCCCTGGGGAGAGAAGCTTACCAACTGCAGTAGGTTCATCTGAACCGTTGATTCATATCACCCTCTTCTCTCTGGCCTACTGCATTGCCTGTAGTTCTAGCCATTTGTGGGACATGTGTGAGTGTGGAGTCCTGGTGGTGCAGTGGTTAAACAGCTCAGCTGCTAATCAAAAGGTCAGCAGTTCGAATCCACCAGCGGCTCCTTGGGAACTCAATGAGGCAGTTCTACTCTGTCCTATAGATTCGGGATCAACTCCACGGCAACGGGTTTGTTTCTGTTTGGTGGGTGAGTATGTGTCTGTATAAATGTCTGTGTGTGAGTGTGTCTGCATGTGAGTATGTGTGACTGTGTGAGTGTATATCTGAGTGTGTGTGACTACGAGTGTGTGCATGTGTGAGTGTGTCTCTGTGTGTATATGAGTTATGTGAGTGTATGTGAGTATGTGCCTGTGTGAATGTGTTTGTATGAGTGTGTGTATATGAGCATATGCACGTGTGTGAGGGTGTTTGTGAGAATGAATGTGTCTGTAGTGTGCAGGTGTGTGTGCATGAGTGCATGTGAGTGTGTGTACATGTGTGCGTGTGTGTGTGTGTGCAGGTGTGTGTGCATGAGTCTATGTGACTTGTGTACATGTGTGAGTGGGCACGTGTGTAGGTGTGTGAGTATATGTACACGTATGTGTGTGAGTGTGTGTTCAGGTGTGTGTTTCTGCATGAGTGCATGTATGTGCACGTGTGTTTCAGTGTATGAGTGTGTACATGTGTAAATGCATGTCAGTGTGTGGTGTGTGAGCATGTACACATGTGAGTGCATCCTTGGTCTACAGTCCCTGGATGGGGGACCGGTCTCACTGACCGCTCCTTCTGGAACTGATGGACCTCAGCAGACAACCAAAGCGCTGCCTGTGAGGTGGCGGCAGAGCCCCATAAAGGCAGGGATTTATCTTTTGTGCAATGTTCTCCTCCCAGACATGAATGCTGTGCGGTGCCAAGTGCAGCCAGAGCCTCACCTTCCCTTCTCTCCTCAGATGTAGAGGTAAGACCTCTGCCTGTCTGACACCACAGTACTTGGGGTCCCAAGGGTGACATTTGGGGAAGGAAGGTCTCATTAAGGTGGCAGCTGCAGGTTTTATGAACAGAAAACCCAATGAATGGAAAGGTTAAGGAAAAATTCCCAGGACCTACAAGAGAAACGTCCCTACTCTGATGATGAAGTGTCTAGAATTTCACCCTAAGAGGCCCCTTGCAGCCTTTTAAACTCCTGAGAAGATAGTCTGACGTCATTAATGACATGGTTTGAATGAGTTTATGAGGTCCCTTGTCTTTCACAGGGGTGTGGGGGGAGCGGGTGCTTGCAGCAGGAAAGCCATGAGAGGGAATAAAGGGGCAGGGGTAGGTGAAGGGTGCCAACAGGGTCTCCTCTATTCTGGACTTTTACCGTAGCCCAGCCCCAGGAGTGGTCTCTAAAATTCTGATATACAATACGAATTCATCAGAAAGCCCAGGAGCCCTGGGGGACCTCCCTAGAGAGAGTACGCATTTTCCTATATCTATCCCGTTTTCAGGAGTCCTAACCCAACCCACTAAAAGTTTTCAGTTATCAATCTTCCCTGGTTGAGGAGCTTCTCAGGGTGAGGACCCGGGGTCCAAAGGACAAACTATTCTTGTTTCTTGGTAGTATGAAGGACCCTTGTCTCTCTGCTTACTTCTGCCTTTTATATCTCAAAAGAGATTGACTTAAAACACAATCTAATTCTGTAGATTTGGGTCCGGCCTTATTACCATAACTGCCTCTAATCCTGCTTCCTTAACATCATAGAAGTAGATTACAACACATAGGAGAATCACATCAGATGACAAAATGATGGACAACCACACAATACTGGGAATCATGGCCTAGTCAAGACAACAGATATGTTTTGGAGACACTATTCAATCCATAACAGTCACAACAGAGTCAAGTGCTTTGGGCCAAGGACAGACTCTGAAAAAGGGTTGTGTTCGTTCTCCTTTGCAACGTGAGCAGTTCCTTGTGGTTGCCAAGAGTTGATTCAGCCTCTGACTGAAAAACTTTGCCAAAGCCCAGTGGCCACTATCTGTATTAATAAACCCACAGCCAGGCCACACAAAGAAACCACTCTTTCCCCATGGAGTGCTTGCACTCAGCACTGCGGCGGCTTCTGTCATTAAAGCTGTCAGGTGAGAGAGAGCCCCTTGTCTGGTCAGATGCACTTTAGGTTGCTCTTCTGGCCGTGCTTGGTATGTCATTGCTGTTAGTTGTCATCGAGTCGGCTCCGACTCATGTAGACCTTATGTGTAACAGAACGAAACATTGCCTGGCCTTGTGCCATCTTCATCATTGTTGGTATGTTTGAGCCCATTGTTCTGGCTATTGGGTCAATCCATCTCATTTTCACTGACCCTCTACTTTACCAAGCACAATGTCCTTTTCTAGTGATTGTTCTTTCTGATGGCATGTCCAAGGTACATGAAACAAAGACTCGCCATCCTTGCCTCTAAAGAGCATTCTAGCTGTACTTCCTCCAAGATGGATTTGCTCATTCTACCAGCAGTCCACAGTACATTAAAAAATCTTTGCCAACACCACACTGGTTATATGTTTGTGAATATACAGTAATTACCACCATTTATTGAACACTTACCATTTGACCCTTTACATGCACTACTTCATTTAACCCTAACAGCCCTTGGAGGAACGTATTGTTACTGCCGCTTTACATGTGAGGAAACGGACTCAGAGAGAGATAGTGGCTTCTCTAGATCACCCGGCCAGTACTGGGCAGAGCCAGGATTCCCACCCAGGCCACCTAGTGCTCCTTCTATGTGCCGTATTGTCTTAGTTCTCTAGAGTTGCTGTAACACAAATGTCACGAGTAGGTGGCTTTAAAGAATATAAATCTATTTTCCCACAGTTTTGGAGGCTAGAAATCTGAATTCATAGCGTAGCTCCAGGGGAAGGGGCATCCTCGTCTGTTTCAGCTTCTAGCAGCTGCCAGCGATCCTCGTACAGGCACCTGTCTCCATAGTCTGTCTTCCTCTTCTCCCTGTGTGCGTGTCTGTGTCTGCTCTACTCTTTTTATAACTCAGAAGTGATTAGATTTAGGATCCACCCTATGCTAGTACGACTTCAACTGATTGATTTATTAAATTATATCAGATTGCCTTATAGAAGGTGATTACATTACATTACTTTACATCCCATTATGGAAGGTAACAAAAATGAAATTCACAGGGTAAGTATTTCTTCCAAGACACATTTGTTTGTTCTTCTGCCAGTCCATGGTATATTCAATATTCTTCACCAACACCATAATTCAAAGGTGTCAATTGCCTTCATAGAAAAGCTAAGAGTGACTTGCTTGTATTTTGAATACCTGCACCTTATTCTGGGATTGTAACTGGATCTGTCCTGCAAATTTAGTCTCAGCTCAGAAAAACTCAAAGCATATTGAAATAATTCACCAAGATGCTACAGACCCCCTACGGTCAGTGCCCTGTCTCTGAAGTACACACTTTTGGTCAGATCAGACTCTTACTACTCCTTAACAAAAAACTGGTTGCCGTCTAGTCAATCCTGACTCATAGCGACCATAGTCCAGGAAAATTACTTGTGTGTCTTCCCATCCTCCCCCTACACACATATGCACACAGAGAGGCACATAACACACACACACATAGAGGCATATAACACACACACACATGCATAAACACACGTATACATGTGTACACATACGTGCACAAACACACATGCACCAAAACACACCACTTCCAGCCTTCATAACTATGAGACAATACATTTTTGTCCTTGTAAGTCACCCAATCTGTGGCACTTTGTTATGGCAGTCCTAGGAAACCAAGACGCAGACCTTAAAGTAAATTCTCACGTCTGGCCTCATGTAGGGAAACCTTCAAGCCTCTCCAGGCTGACTGGTGGAGGCATCTTCCTCCTCATATGCAGCCAGAGGCTTCCATTTCTTGGGCTTGGAGGCCAAGGGGCTAAGACATTTGGAATACACCTTGGGAGGAGGAGTGTTGACAAATACACCTGGGTGACACAAGTCAAGTAGACAGGTAGCTATGACCAGAGGAGCGTCTTCTACAGGCCTGGACTGTCGGCGTGGTCTGTATCACCTTTCAGACACCCACACATGTGGTATCAATCAGAACATTACTGTGATCATTAAGGTGTGTCAGTTTGCCTGGGCCGTGGTTCTCAGTGGTTGGCAGTTATGATGTAGTTTGGCAGATGTATGATGATGTGATCGCTTCCATGGTAAGATTTGATATAAATGAAATCATATCCATGATGGAATCTGCTGTTGTCATGGATTGAATCGTGTCCCCCCAAAATATGTCAACTTGGTTAGGCCATGATTCCCAGTATTTTGTGGCTGTCCTCCATTTTGTGATTTTCCTATGTGTTATAAATCATGATCTCTGCCTGTGGTTAAAGAGGATTAGGGTGGGATGTAATACCCTTGCTCAGGTCACATCCCTGATCCAATGTAAAGAAAGATTCCCTGAGGTGTGTCCTGTACCACCTTTTATCTTACAAGAGATAAAAGGAAAGGGAAGCAAACAGAGACTTGGGGACCTCATACCACCAACAAAGCAGTGCCAGAAGTAGAGTATGTCCTTTGGACCCAGGGTTTCTTTACGGAGAAGCTCCTAGTCTGGGGTAAGATTGATGACAAGGACCTTTCTCCAGAGCCGACAGAGGGAGAAAGTCTTCCCCTGGAGTTGATGCCCTGAATTTGAACTTCTAGCTTACTAGATGGTGAGAAAATAAATTTCTCTTTGTTAAATACATCCACTTTTGGTATTTCTGTTATAGCAGCACTAGATGACTAAGACAGCTGTGAATAGCCAATCAGTTGAAAGGGTGTTTCCTTGGGGCCATGGTCTGCAATCAATATAGGAGGACTTTCTGGCAAGGCTTGCTCCGGATCCTGTAGCTGGCTCCTGCTCGTCTGACCTCTGGTTCTTGGGACTTGAACTAGCAACTTATCTGCTCTCTTGCCTGTTTATCTTGGGTTTCGTCAGTCTTTGCAGACTGTGAGCCAGAGTCCTGCTATCTGACCTGTCAATCTTGGGCTCCTGTGGCTATATGAATCAGAAGCCTCCAGCCTGACCCACAGACTTGGGACGTTCCAGCCTTTACAACCACGTGAGCCATTTCCTTGATATAAGGCTCTCTTTATATACATATTTATATGCTTTACTGGTTTTACTTCTCTAGAGAACACAGCCTAAGACAGTTACCTTAGTCCAGGGTGGTTACGCGCTCCCTGCAGATCCCTGTTCTCCACCCACTTGAGGTGAACTTCACAGACCCTCCCCCAAATGATGTGTGAGGACGTGCACTTGCTTCACAGCTGGCTCCCTCTGTGCCCCACTGGAGGTTCCAGCAGCCTCCCAGTTCGGAGCCTGGAGGACAGCCGTGCTTACTCGCCCTGGGTGACCTCCTCTCCTTCTGTGGATGGGCCTGTGAGAAGCCTGTGTGCACACACATCCTGAGTTTGAAGAAATCATGCAGCTGAAACCCAAACACCGCATAATTCAAGGCGTTTATTTGCCGGGACGAACAGCTGCAGTGCACCCCTCCTCGCATTCCCAGGATCCCATAAAAAGAGCCTGGGAAGTTGTTCATGTGAGGGGGAGATTTATGGGTACTGGGGGAGCCTCCTAGTTTTCTGATTCAGAAGTTCCTGCCATGGTTTACTGTGAGGGGTGTGTGTGTGTGTGTGTGTGTGTTTTCGAGGGGAAATTCCAACTTACCGCCGTGGGAATATAGTGATCATAATGCTGCCTGAACACAATGGCAACTTGACCTTAAAAGGGAAGCAGAAGTTGAAAGTGGAGCCTCAAACAGGTACGTGTACACGGGTGTTCATGGCAGCACTACGCACAAGCCAAAAGGCAAAACAACGCAGGCAGGTGGATGGATAAACAGAGTGTGGCATAAACACCTAGTGGAAATTATTCAGCCACAAAGAGAATGGAGTGTTGATACACGCTACGACATGGATGAAGCTTGAAAACATTTGTTGCTGTTGTTGTTAGGTGCCCTGGAGTCGGTTCTGACTCCTAGTGACCCCATGTGACAGAGTAGAACTGCCTCATAGGGTTCTCTTGGCTGTAATCTTTACAGCAGCAGATTATGCTGAGTGAACTCAGTCAGACACAAAGGACAGATACAATATGATCCACTCACATGAAACATCGAGAAGACGCAAAAGCACAGAGACCAAAGTCTATTAGTGGCGACCAGAGGCTGGGAGGAAGCGGGGGTGGGAATTACAGCTGAAGGGGGACTGGGTTTCTGTTTGGGGTGATGAGAAACTTCTGGAGATGGGTAGTGGTGGAGGTGGCACACATGGTGAAGGTAATGAATATCACCGAGTGGTTACACTTGACATTGGTTAAAATGGTGAGCCTTTTCCTGTCTATATTTTACCACAAGGGCATTTTGAAAAAGGAAGCATAAAAAGGTGGGGCTGGAGGAGGAGGAGGAGGGGATGGAGAGGAGGAAAAGCAGGAAGACGGGAGGAGAGACGGGCCCTGAGCTCAGTTTTGCAGCTGTGGCTGGGCTGGCTCCCTCCCACCTCTGCAGGGACCTTCCGCCCGTGGCCTGAGCAGGGCCTGGTCCCTAGAGCACTTGCCTGGGCAGCAGCAGCAGAGCCAGCATCCCAATGCCAAGGCTGCCTTCCTCAGCTGGCGCCTCCTCCTCCCTTGCTAGGCGCTGGGGTCCCCCCCCCCACCAAACCCATGGGAACCACTAATAGACTTTGGTCTCTATGTATTTGCCTCTTCTCGATGTTTCATGTAAGTGGAATCATATCACGTGTGTCCTTTGGTGTCTGACTTTGTTCAGTCAGCATAATCGGCTCCTATAAAGTTGGGCACTGAAGCTGTGGCTCGAGTCGGCTGGCAGGATGGGTCGAAGGAAGGCATCACTCCAGCTTGTCTTCTGGAAGCCTTTCTTGCTGTGAGAGGCCCTGGTGGCACAGTGGTTAAGAGCTCTGCTGCTAACCAAAAGGTTGGCAATGTGAATCCACCAGCCACTCTTTGGAAACCCTACAGGGCAGTTCTATTCTGTTGAATAGGGTCTCTGTGAGGAGGAATCCACTCAACAGCAACAGGTTCTTGCTGTCTGTGCTCATTCCTGTCCTCTTGTTCGTTGCCATCGAGTTGGCTCCGATGTGTGGCGACCCCACGTACAGCAGAATGAAACGCTGCCCAGTCCTTCACCGTCTTCTCTCTGGTTAGTACGCTCTAGTCCCTTGTTTCAGCCACTGAGTATTTTGAGTGCTTTCCAACTTGGGGGCTCATCTCCCAGTACCGTATAGGGCTGTGTTCTGTTGTGAGCCGTAGGTTTTCATTGGCTGATTTTTGGAAGCAAATCACCAGGCCTTTCTTTCTCGTCTGCCTCAGTCTGGAAGCTTAGCTGAAACCTATCCACTATGAGTGACCCTGCTGGTATTTGAAATACCGGTGGCATAGCTTCCAGCATCACAGCAACACAGTACTACAGGCTGACAGATAGGTGGTTGTTCCCAGATGGAGGTGTAACTTTGTAGCTAGACTCCTCAGCCTCCTCACTGCCCAATTTGGCATAGCAGGGTGGTTAGGAATGAGGACCGTGGTACCACCATGTACAAGCTGTGTCTTTAGGCAAGCTCCTTAAGCTCTCTGTGCTTCAGTTTCTCATCTGTAAAATACGAATGCTGATCAGCAATACCTACCTCATGCAGTTGTGAGAAGGAAGAGCAATAACACAGGCAAAGTGCTCAGAACAGTGCCTGGCCCAGAGCAGAACCAGCAGCAGCATCAGACGCAACTCTCCTCTGGACTCTGGGGATGGTAAAGAGAGCCAGGCAGAAAATCAAACGGGCCAGCCAAACAGGTGAGGCAGGTGTGTGAGGATTCTGCCAGGCTGATGGGGATGCAGGAGGTGCAGGCAGCCTAGCTGAGCAGAGAATGTGAGGACAGGCAGTGCCTGGACTCAGTCTCCTCCTCTGTAAAATGGGCAGTCGAAGAGATGATTGCAGCCTGCCTTCCAGCTGCCAGGTGTTGAGATCTGTTGTTGTTGTTGCTGCTGGGGGCCGTCAAGTTGGTTCCAACTCATAGCAACCTATGTTCCATGGAATGAAACACTGCCAGTCCTGCACCATTCTCACAGTCATTGTTATGCTTGAGCCCATTGTTGCAGCCACTGTGTCAATCCATCTTGTTGAGGGTCTTCCTCTTTTTCGCTGACCCTCTACTTTACCAAGCACGATGTCCTTCAGGAACTGATCCCTCCTGATAACATGTCCAAAAGTATGTGAGATGTAGTCTCTCCATCCTTGCTTCCAGGGAGCATTTGGTTGTACTTCTTCCAAGACAGATTTGTTCATTCTTCTGGCCATCCATGGTATATTCAATATTCTTCACCAACACCATAATTCAAAGGCGTCAGTTCTTCTTCGGTCTTCCTTATTCATTGTCCAGCTTTCACATGCATATGAGGCGGTGGAAAACGCCATGGCTTGGGTCAGGTGCACCTTAGTCTTCAAGATGACATGTTTGCTTTTTAACACTTTAAAGAGGCCTTTTGCAGCAGATTTGCCCACTGCAATGTGTCCGTTAAGGTCTACTCCTCCCAAATTTCTCCTCCTGCCTGCCCTAAGTGGGGGTCTGGAGAAAGAAGAAGGTGACCCCTACATTTCCTGCTTCCTGCCTGGGACATAGATTGAGGGTGGCTTGCATACGTGTCAGGGAAATGCCGGAGGAGGTAAAGGGTCCTGACTCATTTGACAAAAACCAGGGAAGCGGATGGAGGAAGCTTCTTGAATGAGCTCCAGATGGCTGAGTACTCACTTCCCATCTTGTGCATCAAAGCCAGGAGCTCGGGGTGTTGGCAGGAATAAGCTGGTCAGCACTAAACCCCCTTTGCCTGTTTTAGTGTCTCCCTATGAAGCATTGCTTCCCCTGAGAAACAGGGCATTGGAGGTTCAGAGGTAGAATTCTCTGCAGGAGATCCAGGTTTGATTCCTGGCCAATACACCTCCTACACAGCCACCACCCGTCTGTCAGTGGAGACATGCATTGCTACGATGCTGAACAGGTTTTAGTGGCACTTCCAGACTAAGACAGACTCTAAGAAGAAAGGCCTGTCAATCTATTTCCAAAAATAAGTCAATGAAATCTCTATGTATCACATTTTGATCAAAGATTCCATACACGAAACTTGATCAAAAGGGGGAAAAATGTTGAACAGATTTATAAATTCTCATGAGTTCTAGACTTTCTGGAGCCATGAAGGGTGGATGTACCAAAAATATCCCCTGAAGTCTTCTTAAAACCAGTCAATAGGTTAGCTTAACTATTAAAAAAAAGGTCTGCCTTGAGCAGTATGCTCTTTTAAGATCTATATAGGATCAAATTGAAAACAGCAACTTAAAAGATTGGAATGGGAACCTTAGAGCACAGTGAGTTTATGTTAATGAGGGAGGAACAACTCAGAAAAGGAGGGTGAGTATGGCTGCACAACTTGAAGAATGTAATCAGTGTCACTAAACTGTACATGTAGAAACCGTTGAATTGGTGTATGTTTTCTTGTGTATATTTTCAACAACAGCAACAAAATTAATAATATTTAAAGGGGGGGAAAATAAGAAAACACTATGGATCAGAACAGTGTGATCCACAGCTGATGATGGGGATGGCATAGGACCAGGTGGCATTTTATTCTGTTGTAGATGGGGTTGCCATGAGCCTGCTAACAACACCAACAATAAGCACAAGTGGACTGACCCGGCCCTCATAAGATCCGGGCCACATTACAACTTCTGGCCTTTGTTTTTTGTGATGCTCTCAGTGACCTCTGGGCCTTAGGAAGGACTGAATTTCTGGAATTAAAACCAGATGTTCGATATCTCTGTCCTGCTTTTCCCAAACTCCTGAGCTGGACGGAGCTCAGGTAGCACAGGGACCTCCAAGCAGGTGCTCAAAAACCCTGCTGCATAGGTCACCTGTCATAATATTATTCTCCAGCACGGGTTAATGATGGTCATTTTTCTCAACTCCCAGCACCTAGAAAAATCTTCTGTGACGTGCAAGGACCCAGTGGCTGGGATCTTGGTGAGTCTTACATTTTATTCCCTTCCCACCTCCTTGGTTTGCTGGACCTCCCGGAGAGGTAGATATCTTTATCCCTGTCAGTCCCCTCAGTTTGGGTTTGTGCACAGCTTGTCATCATACTGAAAGCTGGTCTGCCCTCAATGACTGAAATAGATACCAATTCTGGAGCTTTGACAGGGATGAAGGGGCATGGGACACAGCAACGCAGATCCAAAATATGTTCCCCAGCCTGACTTTCTCACCTGGAAATGCTTCCTGTTTATTTGTAGGAGCAAAGTGCTTCAGACACCAAAGCCAACAGCTGAGACTTGGGGACACACGTGGTAGAGAGAGGGTGTGGGGTCAGGGGACTTGCTTCTGGCCCTGGCTCTATCTTAACTAACTAGTTGCAGTCGAGTTGATTCCAACTCATGGTGACAGCCACCCCATGTGTACCAGAGTAGAAATGTGCACCATCAGCCACCATAATGGCTGATTTTTTGGAAGCAGATTGCCAGGACTTCCTTCTGCGGCATCTTTGGGTGAGCTCCAACCTCCAGCCTTTCTGTTAGCTGCAAACACGTTAACTGATCGCACCACCTGGGTTCTCCCAGCTTGACTGTAAAATCTCTTTGTCTTGATTCTACCATCACAGCCAGTGGATTCCTGAGCCTCGATCTGTCCATGTATTTATTCAGCCAGATGCTGAAGCTACAGAGAGGAGTCAGTCACAGCTCGTACTCTCAAGGTTTACAATCTAATAAGGGGAGATGCCCATGAAGGTGAGGGTTTTAGGTGTTTCTCAGGAGAACCCTGACTAATACACACCCCATCCCCCAAGTGATGACAGCCAGAAATGTCTCCAGACATTGCCAAGTAACCCCTGGGAACAAAACCACCTCTGGCTGAGAACCACTAAGAACCTGCGTGGCAGAGTATGTCGGGGTGGCCGGGAGGGTGCGGTAGAGGAAAAGCTCAAGCCTGCTCGGACATTTGCGTGACAGGGATACACTGAGTGTTGGAAGATGAGTGGGCAGGAGGTGGGGTGGTCCTGGAGGGAACAATATGAGCAAAGGCATGGTGTTGTTGTTAGCTGCTGTCGAGCTGGCCCCAGCTCATGGCGACCCATCCACGATGGAACAAAACTGCCTGGTCCTGTGCCATCATTGCAGATTGGACTATTGTGATCCATGGGATTTTCATTGGCTGATTGACCTTTTTTCTTAGTCCTTCTTAGCCTGGAAGCTCCCTTGAATCCTGTTCAGCATCATAGCAACACACAAGCCTCCACTGGCAGACATGAGGTGCGTTGGCCAGGAATTGCCGAGGTTGAGAAATCCCAGTCTCAGGGTACTAGGAAGTTGTATGAGGTTTTAGAGAGAGTGTCCACGATGCCTTTCTTAGACACATCACTCTAGTTCCACCACTGCAGACAAATCTAAGGGAGGAAATATCAAAGGAAGATCGTTTTAGGCAAATAGTGTAATAGCCTAAATCAGGGGTCACCAAAACTACAGCCCTCGGTCAAAATTGGCTTGCCGCCTACTCTTGTGTGACTCAAAAGCTGAGAATGGTCTTTACATTTTTAAACAGTTGGGAAAAAAATCAAAAGAAGAATAATATGTCACGACATGTAAACATTACATTAAATCCAGATTTGAGTCCATAGATAAAGTTTTATTGGAACACAGCCACACTCACCCCTTTTCATATTATCTACGGCTGCTTTCGAGCTACAGGGACAGAGTTGAGTAGTTGTGACGGACACCATGTGGCCCTCAAAGCATAAGATATTTGCTATTCGGCCCTTCAGAGAAGAAGCTTGCCAACCCTGACCCAAGCCAAGGCAACAGAGGTAGGGATGGCGGAAAGATACAGGCCCAGGAATCACCTGAAGGGGAGAATCAAGGGAATTGGCCGCTGGTTGAATATGGGGTGAGGAAAAGATGCCATTTCCTAGCCTTGAGTTTCTTTCTTTCTTGTACTTTAGATGAAGATTTACAGGACAAACTAGTTTCTCATCAAACCGTTAGTACACATATTATTTTATGACATTGGTTACCAACCCCATGACATGTCAGCACTCTCCCTTCTCCACCTTGGGTTCCCATTACCAGCTTTCCCATCCCCTCCTGCCTTCTAGTCCTTGCCCCTGGGCTGGTGTGCCCCTTTAGTCTCATTTTGTTTTATGGACCTGTCCACTCTTTGACTGAAGGTTGAACCTCAGGACTGACTTCATTACTGAGCTGAGAGGGTGTCCAGGGGCCATACTCTCAGGGTTTCTCCAGTCTCAGTCAGGCCAGCAAGTCTGGTCTTTCTGAGTTACAATTTTGTTCTACATTTTTTTCCAGCTCTGTCTGGTTCCTGTTAGCTTTGAGCTTTGGTAAGAGATAAAAGGAGCTAGGGTGTAGGGGAAGATAATGAATAAGGTTTTGGACATATTGAGCTTGAAATAACTATGAGACATCCAGTTTGGACATACAGAACTGGGCATTAACCCTTTCATGACTCGTTGAACGTACGGTATCCCACCCACTTTTCATGTGTCTGGAGTTCTTTGGGAGTATAATTTTTCCACTGAAAGTATCTGTTTCCTGCCAGTGGAGACTTGTGTAATGGTGAAAGGCAAGAGACATTTGCTGAAGCAAAATAGCTGGGATATCAGGCAAAACCAGAGGTGCCCTATGTATCCAAATGGAAGCTGCCCACGATAAAGCCTGCTACTCAAGACTGGGAGGCCAGACGAGCTCCCAGAAATCATGTATTTTCATATAATATTTCTCAAAATCTGTATCACCAACCAAAACTTTAAACACACTGAATGACTCAGCATGCATTCCACTGCTGAAAACAGGTGGTATCAACAAAAAATTCAAAGCAGAAAATAATTGGGTCTTGAAAGGGTTTTAAGAAAGATGTCCAGCCTGGAGATAAAGTCTCATAAATCTTCAGTGCACAGAGGGTAGATGGAGCCAGGAAGGCAAGCAAAACGGCTGAAGAGAATGGGTTTTCACCCTGTACACGTCACAGCATCCATGGGGAATAGATTGACCACTTTGGTCCCCTCCCCAGGAAAGTGCTGTTGTTGTTGTTAGTTGCTGTTGAGTTGGCCCCTGACTCATGGTGACCCTGTGCACAATGAAACAAAACCCTCCCTGGTCCTGCACCTTTCCAACATGATCAGTTTCAGATTGGACAATGCTTCGTTGTGATCTGTAGGGTTTTTGTTGGCTGATTTTTGGAAGTAGATTGCCAGGTCTTTCTTCTTAGTCTGGAAGCTCTGCTGAAACCTGTTCGGCATCATAGCAACACCCAAACCATCACATTGGCTGAGAATCAAACCCAGGTCTCCCACAAGGAAGGTGAGAATTCTACCACTGAAACACCAATGCCTCATCCCTAGAAAAATAACACATGCAACAATCTTCACGGATATCTGGTTTTAGAATGATGATGTCCTAGAATAAACATGAGCAAAAGGAGGGATGATCGTAGATTCCTAGGGCGTGCCAACATTTAAGGAATGGGCAGAAGGGAAGAAGCCTATGAAAGAGGCTGAGAGGGGCTGGTCAGAGACATAGGAGGAGACTTCAGAGGACAGCTCATGTGTGCCCAAGAGGAGAGCCTGCCAGGAAAAATAGGCTAAGGGCTCAACTGTGTTCTATACTGCAGAGAAGTTAAGCAACACGAGCTGAAGAGAGTTTGTTGGGGTTGTGGTGACTGGGCAGTCAAGGGCGAGTTTTGCCTGAATCTCTAAGGGGAAGGGTGAGGTGGAAACTTGAAATGGCTGGGGCATGAGTAGGGGGTGAGGAAGGGTGGACAGTGAATACAGACTCTTCTTTCTCGGGTCTGGTGGTAAGGGAAGAAGAAAGCAACGGCAGTAGTGGCGGGTGGCGTACAAGGAGCTGAGGGACGGTGTAATTGTTTCCCATGGCTAACAAGTGACCACAAACGGGGGGGCTTAGAACAACAGACATGTATTCTCTCACAGTTCTGGAAGCTAGAAGTCTGAAATCAAGGCGTTGGCTGGGCTGTGCTCTCGCTGAAGGCTCTAGGGGAAACTCTGCTCCAGGCCTTTCTGGTAGCTTCTGATCTTGCCAGTGACCTTTGGTGTTCTTGACTTGTAGACACATCACTCCAATCTCTTCTTCCATTGTCACATGAGGTTCTTCCTGTCTGTGTCTATGCCTATGTCTTTTTCCCTTCTGGTTGTGCAGTGGCTAAGTGTTCAGCTGCTAACTGAAAGGTGATTTGAACCCACCACCCGCTCCATGGGAGAAAGATGTGTCAGTCTGCTTCTGTAAAGTTCACAGCCTTGGAAGCCCTATGGGGCAGTCCTACTCTGTCCTACAAGGCCACTATGAGTCAGAATCGACTCGACGGCAATGGGCTTCTTCTTATAAGGACCCCAGTCACATTGGATCAGGCCCTACCCTAATGACCTCATCTTGACTACATTGCAACAACCCTATTTCCAAATTAGGCCGCAACATTCTCAGGCACAGGAGTTAGGACTTCAGCTTATTTTCTTTGGGGGTACAATTCAGTCCATTAAAGACAGACAGTGAGTGTGGCTGGTATTGTCAGTCTGGGACTGACAAGTTTTATAATATTTTGGCAAAAAGCCAGCAGAGAGGGAGAGACTGAAAATGCAACAGAGAAAAGAGAAAGATGGAGGAGCAAGGCTCTGGTCCTACAGAAGGTGGCGCAGAGAGGGAGTGAGGACCAGGGATTTTCTGCTGACCCCTTAGGTTCCCATACTCTCACTTCCCCACCAGGCAGCACCCCCTATCCCCCACCATTTCCAGAGCACTTTCACCCGAATTTCTGTGCCCCTTGCAGTCCTTCCTGCCAATCTCTAATAGGCCCTGATCTTCTTGGAAAAGGGTTTTTGAACGTGTATCCAAAATGCTTAGCTTAATCTGAACCTGACAGATGAAGCCTGAGACCTAAACACTATTTGAGCTCAAATTTATCAGTGCTTTTAGCTGCTTTTAAGGGAACAAGAAGGAGAGGTTGATACTTTAATGACAGCTATCTTGTTGAGTGGCATATATAAAAGTAGTCATTTTAAGATGTTGGAACAGATCAAACACAGTATGTCAAACGAGAGGTGCAGATTAGTGACAAAATATATAGCGAAGGACCCTGTTACAGATGCTGCCAAGTTTAAGAAATCTAGTGTAGGGAAATAGAAATTTCTGCCCTTGATGTATTGATGCTTGAGTGGTCCACATTTCCAGAGAACTTGCTGAAATATTCCTGTATGTGCTGAATGTGGGAGACTGATCCTTTGGTGGTCCCCAATAAATCACCACTGACCAACTGCCGTCTAGCAGACTCTATCTCGTGGTGACCCCATGTGTGTCAGAACAGAACTGTGCTCCATCGGGTTTTCAGTGGCTGCTTTTTCAGAAGTAGATCTCCAGGACTTTCTTCTGAAGTGCCTCTGGGTGGGCTCGAACCTCCAGCCTTTCAGTTAGCAGCTGAGTGCATTAACTGTTTGCATCACTCAGGGACTTCAGTGAATCACAGCTCCCAGTATTTACTGCTATTGAATGTGGGCTGGCCTGTGGGCTGCCGTAATTAACAGTGTGGCAGAGTGACACTTGTCAGCTCTGGGTCTGCACTTAAAAAAGCCTCCCAGCTTCTGTGTTTGTGCTGTGGGGAAGCCAGCTGCCACGTAAGAAGTCCACCTACCCAGGGATCTTCATGCCATGAGGAAGCTCAAGCTAACCATGTGAAGAGGCCACGTGGAAGAGAATCAGGGACTCCCCAACAGTGAGGATAGAGACCTCAGACATAGGACCAGGTTGAGTCATTCGGGCCAGTCCCCACCTGTTCAAGCTATCCCAGTTGACCCCACATGGGGCACAGACAAGCTGTCCCCACCACGCCCTGTCCAAATCACAGAATCTTAGCAAATAAGAAACTGGTGATCCTTTTAAGCCACTGCGTTTTGGGGTATGTCGTTTTGCAGCAAGGAATAGCAGGAACTTGGAGCTGTCTCTTAAAGCACGGTTATGTGTGTGTACATCACTCCTGTCAGATGCACTAAGATGTGTTGGTAAAACTGAGTTTTCATCAGCCCCTCTACTTTGGTGGGGTGCGGGTGGGTGGGGAAAGGAGTGGGGTCATAAATAATGCATGTTTACTGTATAAAAGGAGTCCCGGGCTGGTGTAACTGGTTAAACAGTCAACACGCTTCGTTGCTAACTGAAAGGTTGAAGGTTTGAGTCAACCCAGAGGCACCTAGGAAGAAAGACCTGGCAACCTGCTTCTGAAAAAGCAGCCACTGAAAACTCTGTGGATCACAGTTCTTCTCTGACACACACGGGGTTGCCATGAGTTGGAATTGACTTGAAGGCAACTGGTTTGGGGATTGTATAAAAATCCTAAACTCCTGATCAACAAAACATAAAAAGATAAAAGTTACCTATAATCCCTTCTCCTAGAGACAAACACTGTTAAGCTTTTGTTTATATTCTGTTTTTCAAGGTATGTTAACATTCATGAAAAATGGGCTCCTAGGAGCCCTGGTGGCACACTGGTAAGAGTTTGGCTGCTAACCAAAAGGTCAGCAGTTTGAATCCACCAGCCGCTCCTTGGAAACGTTATGGGACAGTTCTACTCTGTCTTATAGGGTCACTATGAGTTGGAATTGACTCGATGGCAACGGGTTTTTCAGGTTTACTGTATAATGGTTGTAACGTATTTTCTTTTACTCGACACTATATGGGGGCATCTTGTCACATCTGTCAATAATATATGTATTATGACTGTATAATATGACGTCAGTGAATGTTCCATAATGTGTTCAACGAGCTCCTTACTATCAGACATTGAAGCTGGTTCCAATTTTTCAATTCCACAATGAATGAATGGTTCAGTGAACATCTTTGTGACTCCATCTTTGTGCACATATATAATTATGTCTTCAGCATAAATTCCAAAAAGCGGAGTTGTTGTGTAAATACGTTTTTGCATAGTTAAGGCTTTTTTGTGTGTAATTTGAAACTACTCTCAAGAAAGGGACTAACAGTGCACCTTCCCTGGTCGTATGAGAAAATAACCGTTTCCCAGCAGACATGCTCTCCCAAACTATAGGTGATCTCACTGTTTTTAGTTTTCAAAGGCAATACTTTTTGAAAATCGTTGAGAGTGTGTTACAGATTAAATTGTGTCTCCCAAAAATATGTGTCAATTTGGCTAGGCTGTGATTTTCAATATTATGTTAATTATCCTTCATTGTGTGATCGGATGTAATTATCTTCCATTTTGTGATCTGATGTAATTATCCTAAGTGTTGAAAATCCTAACTTCTATGATGTCAATGAGGCAGGATTAGAGGCAGTTATGTTAATGAGGCAGGATACAATCTACAGGATTAGGTCATATCTTCAGTCAATCTCTTTTGAGATATAAAAGAGATTAAACAAGCAAACAGAGATCAGGGGACCTCCTACCACCAAGAAAGAAGACCCAGGAGTGAAGTGCATCCTTTGGACCTGGGGTCCCTGTACTGAGAAGCTCCTAGATCCAGAAGATTGATGACAAGACATGTGGAGATCTCTAAGGAATGCTGGGCCCACAGATGTAGAAAGGAGACAAGGACCTTCCCCCAGAACCGACAGAGAGAAAGAGCCTTCCCCTGGAGCTGCTGCCCTGAATTCAGACTTCTAGCCTCCTATACTGTGAGAGAATATATTTCTGTTAAAGCCACCCACTTGTGGTATTTCTAACCCCCAGGGGTTAGGTGGGGAGGGCTGGTTAGTAAACATTTTAGACTTTGTAGTCCAAGAGGCAAAATTTAGGATATTATGCAGGTACTTATGTAACCATTTAGAAATGTAAAAACTGTTCTTAGCTTGTGGAAGGTACAAAACAGGCAGAGGCCTGGATTTGGCCCCTGGATTGTAGTCTGCAGACCCCTTCCCCTCTAAACTTGCTCCTCTAGCTTGAGGTGCTTCATGAGACACTTTACAACTCAGGGTGGCCAGTCCACGCAGGGCAGTAACTCCTGCAGGGGGACCTCTCCACAAAAGCCCTGCAGGGGATGCATTTACTAGAATCCTAGGTTGTGAGATTGACAACTGCCATCATTTTGTGGGCTCTACTTTGTGTGACAAATCAAAAATACCCTGACCATGGCTCTGGCATGTGGGTGGGCCATGGGCAGGGAGCCATCATGTAAATATATGCTCGGAGTTAGGAGGTGTCCATCTAACCGGATCCCAAGTTTGTCGTGCTTCTGTTAAGAGATGGGGCTCATTCTCATTGTGCACTTTAAATTATGAAGGTGGTATTTAAAAAAGGGCTCATTGCCACTGAGTTGATTCCAACTCATAGCAAACCTATAGGACAAAGTAAAACTGCCCCATAGAGTTTCCAAAGAGCGCCTGGTAGATTTGAACTGCTGACCTTTTGGTTAGCAGCTATAGCACCTAACCACTATACCACCAGGTATTTCATATTTGTAAACAATACAAAAAAGTAATACTTCTCTCACCCTTCAGCTATAACCTCTATTGACATTCTGGCAAATTTCCTTGTAAGTCTGTGTGTATGTGTGTGTTCGTGTGTGTGTGTGAAAGGAGAGAGAGAAATCAAGAGAGCGAGAGACAGAGAGAGAGAGACAGTGAAGAAGAGAAAAGAAAGAGGAGAGAGAGGGAGAGAAAGGAATAGAGAGGAAGAGGAAAAAAGAGAGAGAAATAGAGAAGAAAAGAGAGATCGGAGGAAGAGAGAGAGACAGAAAGGACGAGAGAGAGATTCCAAACCTGGAACATGTTTGCACAGAGCGTGGCATGGTTTTCTTCACTGGGCGCTAAGTTATGAGCGTCTTGGGTGGGCTGATAGCCCGTTTCGTGGACGCACCTTTTCAAGTGAATTCCCGGCTGATGGACATTTGGACATTTTCCAACGTTATAAATAATGCCACAGAGAAATCCTTAAGTGTAAATCTTCATCCATGTCTTTTTGCCTTTTATGACTTCCTTAGAATAGATTCCAAAAGTAGGAATTGCTGTTCAAAGAGTAAAAGTGCATTTAATATCTTTTATACATATTGCCAATTTGTTTTTCCAGAAAGATTGGCAGGCACCAGCTTACGGAAGCCTAGTATTGCTATCGTAATCACACCCTTACAGTAATGCAATTTTCAAAATATTGGCTGATTTCAATAGGTGAAATAGTATTTATGGTTGATTTAATAATATTTATATAATTCCTGTCTGATTTTACTATTTTAATATGTGTTCTACCCTTTTTATATTTCTTTTCTGAAATATATGTCCATTGTCCTTTGCCCATTTTGCTATCTTTTTTTTTTCTTCATTTTCTTACTGTTTTGTAAGAATTCTTAAATATTTGTAATAGTGACCTCACTGTATATGTTGTTACGAAGTCTCTGGGTGGTGCAAACGGTTAACATGCTCACTGCTAACAGAAAGGTTGGTGGTTTGAATCCACCCAGAGGCACCTCCGAAGAAAGGCCTGGTGATCTACTTCCCAAAAAATCAGCCATCAAACATCTTAGGGAGCACAGTTCTGCTACGACACCAAGGGGTCTCCAGAAGCTGAAGCCGGCTTGGCGGCACCTGGTACTGGTGTAGGCTGCTATTGTTTATACTGCAAATATTTTGTGGCTTATCTTTTTGTTTTGTGCATGGCGCCCTCTTCGTGTACAAACATTTTCTATTTTTGTGTATTTCTTTCCCTTTGTGACTCCTGTTGCTTTTCTGTTGAGCGAGTTCATCAGTGGGATCACCTCTAACCCCTAGCACCTTTGAAGCTGCCTTTTGAATGGCTCCGTGTTTTATCTGAACTCCCCAGCCCATCTGGAATTAATTTTATCTGTGCTGAAGTGAAGGTTCTAACTTTATCCCTCTACCTCCAGCCCACAAAGCTCATGGACTGATCTGTCTGCTTTGACTAATCCTCTCCAAACTTTTCACGTGCTGAGAGACGAGGGAGACAGGGAGGGAGGGGAGTGGGAAGCAGACGCCCTGAGCCCCACACCCAAGGTGCACAGTAAGTGCTTCAGGGCTTTGTTCCTGGTACCATGTGGTCCTGAACATGCGTGAAAAATCCTAGCACACTGCCAGCCCCAAGACGGCCCAGAACAGCGATCCTCAGCAGGACACCGAGCAGCTGATGGAGCCATTCCTGGCCCCGATGAGGCCTCTGACACACTCAGGCTTAAGCTGAATTCTCAGCCAGCGTCTGAGAGGCAGATGTCTCCATTCATCAGGCGCACAAAGGGTTCCAGCGGGGCCTTGTCGAAGAAAGGCACTGACCCTCCAGGCAAAGGCGCCCTCTCCAGCCCTGTCTCCCGGATGTACGTAAACAGACGCCCATTACCCAGGAATTTCCAGAGATATGTGTCTTATCATCTGTCTCCTGGACACCACCTCTTGGCCACTGCCTTCACCAGCTGGGAGCTCCCCTGGCTGGGTCCTACCTGGCCATGTTAGTAGTTCAGGTGTTGACTGTGTGGTCCATGGGGTTCAAGCAGGACCCGGCACCATCGCTGCCCTCTGGGAACTCGCAGTCTGAGATAACACGTGACCAGCAGATGTTTTACTACTACCATAGACAAAGGAGGAAGGGCAGGGGCTCTCCGCTGGGCCTGTGACCCCGAACCACCTGCTAAATCAATGAACATTTACTCAGCAAGCGTTTCCTAAGTTCCTACGGTGTACCCGTGACACTTGGCATTGGGGGTCAAAGGGGCACAGACACTTGATAAATGTGTATATGTATATATATATATATATATTTGTATGCTGGCTTTAGAAATATCTTGTCATTAGGTCCTGACTCATAGCGATCCCACACACAACAGAATGAAACGTTGCTCTGTCCTGTGCCGTCCTCACAATAGTAGGTGTGTTTGAGCCCATGGTTGCAGCCATTCTGTCAGTCCATCTCATTAAGGGTCTTCCTCTTTTTCACTGACCCTCTACCAAGCATGAAGTCCTTCTCCAGGGACTGGTCCCTCCTGATAACATGTCCAAAGTACGTGAGACAAAGTCTTGCCATTCCTCATCTAAGGAGAATTCTAGCTGTACTTCTTCCAAGATAGATTCGTTCACTCTTCTGTCAGTCCACGGTATAGTTAGTATTCTTGGCCCACGCCGTAATTCAAAGGCATCAATTCTTCAGTCTTCCTTATTCATTGTCCAGCTGTCACATTCATATGAGGTGATTGCAAACACCACGGCTTGGGTCAAGTGCACCTTAGGCTTCAAAGTGACATCTTTGCTTTTGGACACTTTAAAGAAGTCTTTTGCAGCAGATAAACATGATATCGTTATAAATAGTCTTGTTTCTATTTTGCATATACACAAATACAATGATATGTAAACCCTTTCCTGGCTAGCTTTCCCGTTCCATTTCCAGGTTATGTAGTCACCATTAGCTGCTGTCTAGTTGACTCCAACTCACGGTGACCCCATGTACAATGGAACCAGTTCCCACTGGGTCCTGTGCCATCCTCATGATCGGTTGTGAATTGGACCGATGTGATCCATAGGGTTTTCGCTGACTGACTTTCAGAAGTAGATCGCCAGATCTTTCTTCCTAGTCCATCTTAGTCTGGATGCCCTGCCAAAACCCGTTCAGCCTCAAGCAACACACAAGCCTCTGCTGACAGATGGGAGGTGGCTACGCATGAGGTGCAGTGGCATTCAGCCTAGGTCTCCTGTGTGGAGGACAAGAATCCTGCCACTGAACCAGCACTGTCCCCTGTTACCCGTTGCCGTAGAGTGGATTCCAACTCATAGAGACCCTATAGGACACAGTGGAACTGCCCCATAGGGTTTCCAAGGAACGGCTGGTGGATTTGAACTGCTGACTTCTTGGTTAGCAGCCAAGCTCTTAACCGCTGCACCACCATGCCCCCAAATAGTAGTAGTGGTTGTTGTTACTGTGGAATTTGTGCTTATTGTACGAGGTGTCCCCAGGTAAGCCCTGATAAGCTCCTGGGCCCTCCACGGCCCCTCCTCCCACATGCTAACCTGCCTGATTTCTGCCTGCAGATGTGTCCTCAGTCCCGAGAGCATCACTGAGCCGAGGCCCTTGAGATGGGTGGCGGTCCCGTTCCCTCACCTTTGGTTTCATCTGCTCCTGACATGGGCCTCTCTCTCCCACCCTTGTTCTGGCCCCCCACTTGCCTCTGGTCCTCTAGGTGGGCTTCTGGGGCCCCAGTCCTCCACCTTCTGCTGTCACCGTGTGCAGGGCTTTCCTGGACCTGGGGCCACACTTCCTCAGCTGCATTCAGCTTGCTTGTCACCTCTTGACTGGGCCAGGGTCTGGCCGACCTGTTGTATCTACAAGCACCACCTGCCTGTGGGCCACCATCACCAGACCACTGGCTGCTGGGGCAAGAAGGGGAAGCTGCAGAGAAAGCCAAAGAGAGAGCCACCAGGGCCAGAGAGAGGAGTGACCCCAGACTAAGAACCTTGACCTAGGTGAGCACACTAATCGTCCTCTGACCAAGTTCCCCCTGGCCCATCTTCTGCTTGTCTCTTCAAATCCCCACTAAGAAAGCGCACCTAGGAAAATGATTGGAGTCAAATTAAAGCACTTTACTTTTTTTCCTGGGTGCTTACAAACGTTGTCCTAATTAAACTCCTGATTATTAGCCCCAAGCTCAGAGCTGCCAGGAGGCGGGCCGTGGCTGGAAACCCTCAGAAGACGAAAGGGTCTTGCTTGCTGGATGGGGGTTCTTGTCCCTGAGCTGATGCTGGAAAGATAGGCTAGCTGGCAGCGTGTGTGTGTGCACGTGTGTGTGTGTGCGCGTATGTGGTCAGCCTTTGTCGTGAACTATACAGTTCTGTTACTGTGTATTATTCAACATGTGCTCTTTCCCTGTGACCCCACCTTGGGTAAGTAGGATAATCAACAAGTAAGCATCTCAAAGCGCCTGGCCGTCCATGTGGACGGCAATTGCTCTGTAATAAATGAGACACCTGTACATTATCAAACATCACCTGCCCACCCACCCCATACTCAGAGCTCCTGAGCCCTGGGGGGAGACAAGAATGGTGAGCGGGGAAGGAGGCCGTCAGTTCAGTGCTTCACCAGCTTCACTGTGCAGCAGTGTCACTCAGGGGCCTTGTAGTTGTTAGCTGCCACCCACCCCTAGTGACCCCCTGCATGATAGAACAAAACACTGCCCAGTCCTGCGCCACCCCCATGATCAGCTGTAGATCTGACGGCTGTGATATGTAGGGTTTTCACAGGCTGATTTTTGGAAGTAGATGGCCAGATCTTTCTTCCTAGTCCCTTTAGTTTGGAAGCTCCACTGAAACTTGTTCAGCATCATAACAACACACAAGCCTCCACTGACTGACGGGTGGTGGCTGCATATGAGGTGCATTGGCCGGGAATCAAACCTGGGTTTCCAGCATGGAAGGTGAGACTTCTATCCCTGAACCACCACTGCCCCCACTGCAGGGAGAAGGAGGGTGTTAAAAACACAGGTTCTCAGAGTCTCGTGCCCCAAAGTCCTGAATCTAAGGTCTGGGCCCAGAAACATCCATTTAACAACTCCCACCGCCTCCACCCCCCACCTATCCGCCAGCCCAGTGGTTAAAGGCTCAGCTGCTAACCCAGAGGTCAGTGGTTCGAATCTACCAGCCTCTCCTTAGAAGCCCTATGGGGCAGTTCTACTCTGTTCTATAGGGTTGCTATGAGCTGGAAGCGACAGGACAGCAATGAGTTTAGACCCATTACCCTCTGCCCCAGGTGGTTCTGTTGCAGATGGCACTTTGAGAAACTCAGTCTATGGAATGGCCTCCAAACTCCAGACCAGACCTAAGTCCATTCTCCACCCCCAGGACTTCAACCTCAAGCTGGGACTAGAGTGTCTAGTTTTTTCCCTCTGGGTCTCTTGGAAAGACTGGCCTGGCCACATCTGTTGAACCCCAAATGCTTAATGTCCTCTCTCTTAGTTACCTAGCGCTGCTGTTGCAGAAATACTATGCGTGGCTTGCTTTAGAAACAGAAATTTATTCTCTCACAGTCAAGAAGGCTGGAAGTCTGAATTCAGGGTTCCAGCTCCAGGGGAAGGCTTTTTCTCTCTGTCAGCTCTGGAGGAAGGTCTTTGTCATCAGTCTTCCCCTGGTCTAGGAGCTTCTCAGCACAGGAACCCCAGGTCCAAAGGACATGCTCTGTTTCTGGCACTACTTTCCTGGTGGTATTAGGTCCCCATGTCTCTCTTTTATATCTCAAAAGAGATTGGCTCAAGATACAATCTAATCTTGTAGATTGAGACCTGCCTCATTAATATAACTGCCTCTAATCCTGTCTTGTTAACATCATAGAGGTAGGATTTACAACACATAAGATAATCACAGTCAGATCACAAAATGGAGGACAACCACACAATACTGGAATTCTGGCCTAGCCAAGTTGACACATATTTTGGGGGGGGGATACAATTCAATTGTAAGATCTGGGAAGGCACACACTAAGCCTTACAGCTTCCATGGCCTAGTGGCTAAGTGTATGGACTTTCAGATCAGGCTGCCTAGGGTCCACGTCTTAGCCTGGCCATTTACTGTGAGCAAAGGCACAGTCAGCAACCCATTTAAACTCTTTGTACCTTATCTTCTTCCTCAATGAAGTGGGATGATAGTAACCTCTCCCGCAGGGGCTACAGAGAGAACTTGATGAGTTTTTCTATTATAATACTTAGAATTGCTACTTCTGTACAGTGTAAAACCAAAACCAGTTACGGTGGAGTTGATTCCAACTCATGGTGACCCCATAGTTGGCTGATTTTTCAGAAGGAGATCACCAGACCTTTCTTCCAAGGCACCTCTGGGGGGACTCAAACCGCCAACCTTTCAGGTAGCAGCTGAACGCGGGCCATGTTCTCATTAGAGGAGGTGGACCTTGTTGCCTGTATTTGAGGATGGTGTATGCGGCTGACCTAATGCCTGGCTGGAGCTTTATTAAAGTCTCTCCTGGGAATAGCGTGATCAGGACAGCATGTTGGTTACTGCGGGGCAGCGGACAAAGAACACGAAGACAAGGAGGCACAACTTCCCTCCCCGTGAGCTCAGTGGACGCAGCTCCCCGCCCTCGGAGGTCAATCTGCTAACAAGGTCTCCCTTATCTTTTCAGCACTTGCTTTCTTGCCCCGTTTCTTACCTCTGGCCTCTCTGAGAAGCAGACCGGGAAAACATCTGGAAAAACAGAGCTGGGCTGCCCTGGCTGGGGAAAGAGGCCTCATGGAGTCTGTTAGTTTGGAAGTTCTGATGTAATCTTGATTACAGAGAGGGAGGGGACGGAGAGCGGGTGCTGGGAAGCAAGGAACCTGGCTGCCTATTGGAAGACAGGCTTGTTTCTGGCGGAGGTGGCATCTCTCGGGCCAGGGTTTTGCTTTGCCCATCCCGTTGCTCAGAGTACCTCTTCTGGGGTCAAACACACCAGGCTGCCTGCTCGTTTGAGAACAACTCATGGGGAGTAAGTATTTGGTAGCAGAGGGGTCAAAATGCAGGCTTCAACGCCAATACTGTGACTGCTATGGTGGTAAGGAGTCCTGGTGGTGAAGTGGTTAAGAGCTCAGGCTGTTAACCAAAAGGCCAGCAGTTCAAATCCACCAGCAGCTCCTTGGAAACCCTGTGGGGCAGTTCCACTCTGTCCTATAGGGTCACTATGAGTCAGAATCGACTCAACAGCAGCGGGTTTTATGGTGGTTAAACACTGGGCTGCTAACCTAAAGATTGGCAAGTCGAACCCAACCAGTGGCTCAGCAGGAGAAAAGACCTGATGATCTGCTCCCTTGAAGATTACAGCCTAGGAAGCCCTATGGAGCAGTTCTCCTCTGTCCTATAAGGTCAGTATGAGTTGGAACCGACTTGACGGCACACAACGACATGGTTAAGTGCCTGACTACTAGCTGGCAGTTTGAGCCCACCCAAAAGCACCTCAGAAGAAAGGCCTGGTGACCTCCTTTCAAAAGGTCACAGCCTCGAAAACCCTATAGAGCAGTTCTACTCTGCACACATGGGGTCGCCAGAAGTCGGAACTGACTTGAAGGCAACCAACAACAGTAATGACCAATTTTATCACCTGAGCTAGGACTTTTCCACCAACCAAGGAAAATGGCTGTATCTAACGTGAGCTAAGGCTCCGAAGACTAGGGCCCAGATCTCTGCCATTTGCTAGCTGTGTGACCCTGAGTGAGTTAATTAACCTTTAAATGTCAGTTTTTCATTTAGAAAGTAGGGGTGCGCCTTAGTCAGGGTTCTCTAGAGAAACAGAATTAAGGAGATATATATTATATACCAAAATAAACAAACCAATTGCCATTGAACTGATTCCAATTCATGGAGACCCCATGTGCTTCAGAGTAGAACTGTGGTCCGTAGGGTTTGCAATGACTGTGATCTTTCAGAAGTAGATTGCCAGACCTTTCTTCCAAGGAGCCTCTGGGTAGACTTGAACTGCTAATCTTTTGGTTAATAGCTGAGCGATTAACTGTTGGTGCCATCCAGGGACATACGTATGTATATACACACACATACAGATTTGCTTTAAGGAATTGGCTCAGGAAATATTTGGGAGCTGGCAAATCCAAAAATCTGCTCTAACGAATTGGCTCACAAGATTGTTGGGAGTTGGCAAGTCCAAAATCTGTAGGTCAGATGACAGAAAGAAAACAGAAATTTCTGGCAAAATATCTATTTATAGTCTGGAGACAGGACATACCCTACAGAAACTCCCTTTTTGCTCTTAAGGCCTTCAGCTGATTGACTGAAGCCCACCCACCTTATGGAGGATATTCTGCTCTCTTTAAGGCCAACTGATCAACCACATCTAACTACTCCGTAACAGTGACTGTATTAGTGTCTGGCCAAACAACTGGCCCCACAGCCTAGCCAAGTTGACAGATAAAATTCACCATCACAGGGTGAGATCTCAAGGAACGCTCATGAGGGCCTGGCACATAGCGAGGGCTCCAAAGCTGTTCGCTATCTGGTGTTGTCCTGTAACTCTGAACAATTCAATCTTGTAAATCCACACTTCCTTTCTGGGCACTGGCCCTCCCTACCTCTGGGGTTGTTGAAGAACTAATTGGAACAGGGTTGTGAGCACATTTTGCAATGCGAGACCATCATCATCATCACCTGCCTGGCCCACATCACGATTTTGTCCATCTTTGTCTCTCTTCTGGGAATGCCCACCTTCTCTCCCATTTTCTGCTTAACAAGATTCCTACCCAAGTTCCAACTAAATGTCACTACCTCTGGAAAGCACTCTCCAGCCTCCTCAGACCTTTGGTTATCTCCCTTATTGAACAGAGTGGTAGCTACAGGTTTCCATCCCAACTCCATCACTAGAATCCAAGCTCCTCTATCGTCAGGAACTTTGTCTTGTTCTTGTGTAAATCCCAAGGGCCAACAGAATACTTTGCAAAGACTAAGGGCCCAGTGGATAAATGGGTGGGTGGATGAATGGACAGGCAGACGAATGTATGGACAGATGGATGGGTGGATGGTTGGATGGAAGGTTGGATGGATGGACAAATGGATGAATAGGTGAATGGGTGGAAGGTTGGATGGAGGGACAGATGGGTGAATGGATGGATGGTTGGATGGATGGACAGGTGGACAGATGGCTGGGTAGGTGGATGAATGGATGGATAAATGGTTGAATGGATAGAAGAATTCTGTAGACATGTGTCAAGAACCACCAGTATTGGTGTTGCTCTCTCAGCTCTCTGAGTATTGTGCTAAAAAGACTTCTGTGTCTTAAGCTGACATTTATCAATGACTGGTACAATAAATTGTGAGTTGGAATCGACCTGATGGCAGTGGGTTTGGTTTGGTTTGGTACGATAAACATAGGTTGTCTGATGGACTTTTAGCAAAAGTTTAGTTCACTCAACCTCACACCTGAAATTTGGTCTTGGGCAATGTCAGCCTGCATTTTGTCTCTCTCAGGGCAATTTGCCCATAGCAGGTTGGATGCTTGTCCCAGTTGGATGTCACAGTGTTGGTCCCACTGTTCAAACCCCCGTGAAAGAACCTCCACAGCAAACCCAAGCAAACACGTCACAGCCTTCGTGATCAGAAAGGGTTTCTCAGCATCCCTTATAAAACTTTTAAGCTGTGGAAGAAAATGACTCCCTCTTGTTAAGATGCAAGATCTTAACAAAGACCGGCTGGATTGGAAACTGGGACATCTGTGCTTTTCCCGGTTCTGCTACTAATTTGCTGTGGGATTTGGGGCCAGTCACATCACCTCACTAGCCCTCAGCCTCTTTGTGAGGAAAAGTTTGGCTGCTAACCAAAAGGTCAGCAGTTCGAATCCACCGGCTGCTCCTTGGGTGGTTCTATGGGGCACTTCTACTCTGTCCGACAGGTTTGCTATGAGTCAGAACCAGCTTGACAGCAATGGTTTGGCATGCATGGCAAGCCCCGTGTGTTTCTCTAGGTTATGATTTGACGTTCTGCAAGGCAAATAGGCTCTGGAGGAAGACAAAGCATCCAGCCCAGACCCACTGCCCTTGCCCCTCACAGGTCAGAGATTCCTGAAGTTCTCCTACTCTGCCTCATTATCTACAGGGAGGTTTCCCACAGGGAAAGTGGAGGGAGGAGGACACAGCTGATGCTGGAGGGCTGTGAAACATGATATGGTACACGGTCAGTCTGTGGTGGCTGATGCTGGAGGGGCGTGACACACGACATGGAGCACAGTCAGTCCATGGTGGCTGATGCTGGAGGGGCCTGACACACAACATGGAGCACAGTCAGTCAGTCTGTGGTGGCTGATGCTGGAGGAGCCTAACACACAACATGGAGCACTGTCAGTCAGTCTGTGGTGGCTGATGCTGGAGGAGCCTAACACAGTCAGTCCATGGTGGCAGATGCTGGAAGAGTCTGACACATGACATGGAGCACAGTCAGTCTGTGGTAGCTGATGCTGGAGGGGGCGTGACACACAACGTGGAGCACAGTCAGTCCATGGTGGCTGATGCTGGAGGGGCATGACACACAACGTGGAGCACAGTCAGTCCATGGTGGCTGATGCTGGAGGGGCATGACACACAACATGGAGCACAGTCAGCTCATGGTGGCTGAAGCTGGAGAGGTGTGATACATGACACAGAGCACAGTCTGTGGTGGCTGATGCTGGAGGGGCATGGCACATGACATGGAACCCAGTAAGTCCATTGTGGCTGATGCTGGAAGGGTGTGAGCAAAGAGCAGGAGGGCCAGGCTGGTCTCTCTCACAGACCTGCACTCCATGACCTGGGGCAAGCCACTAGGCTTCTTCTGTGTCTGCTTCCAAAGTGGAGATATGAGCTTTGGGTCTAAAGTGCAGACGCATTCATGCTGCGATGTGAAAACTAGGAAAGGCTGTTCAGCACGTTATTATTTCATTGGATTCCACTTCTCCATCCACACATGTTTTCTGGGCTGGCTCCCACCACCATTGCAAACCCTCTGAAGACGGGGGAGTGGGCAAGAAGAGGCTGTGAGGGGCAGAGAGAGGGAAAGGAAGGCCAATCTCTCCCTTTCTTCTTTCCCCTCCCTGACTTCTCTCAGAAAGACCCTCTTCCCTCAGCTCATTCTTTCTACCATGCTTCGTCCTTCTGTACAGCTGCATTCCAAGCTCTCAGACACCCTGGGACTCTGCCCTGTCCCCTCCCACCTCCGCAGGGAAACTGCCTCCCACAGCTCCTTTCTGTGTGGCTACCATGAATGGACCTCTACGTGGCACTTCAGCTGAGATGTCGGTTTCTCACTTGAGGTCTCTGCAGCTGGACAGAGCAGGGCAAAAAATAAATAAATAAAAGGGGGAGGGTGGGAGTAAGAGAGGGGGAGATTTTAGATGAAAGAAAGACCAACCAGCAAATAATAATAAAAAAAATCAGTATTAGTTTACAGCCACCTTATTACACCGAACCTGTTTTAAACTAAGATATGAAATAGTTTACACATTTCCTCCAGGAATGGCATGCTGTTTCTTCTTCCCTGGAAGGCAAGATCTTGAAAGACTTTTTAAAAGCAAGGGAGGATAAAAGAACAATATAATGTGCCAGAACACTAGGCAGAAAAAAAAGAAAGCTTTTTTCTAGGAAAACAAAAGATAACAGTCTATTTATAGTGTATAGCTGCATCTTTGCAGGATAAGTAATTGCAACGTGAAAGACCCATTCTTTTATTTAAGAGCTGGGTTAGACTGGGGAAGGGAGAGAGGGGGGCTCTTACTCTTCTGGCTCACAGAGAGCCAAGCTGTCTGGGACCACCAAGGGTGCCCAGGCCAGTTAGGGCTAGGGCTAGGGTTAGGGCTAGGGTAAGGGTTAGGGTTGGGGCTTGTCCCGTGAAGAGGTTGCTGTCTGGAGGGTGGGGATGGATGTTTACTGAGCACTGCCTGGCTCCCTGTGCAGATTTTAATCCATTTGGTTCTCTAACAGCTCTGCACAGAGGCACTAGCACCCCCACTTTACCGCTGACTTTGTTAAACCAAACCAAACCCGTTACTGTTGAGTTGATTCAGACTTATAGCGGCCCTATAGGACAGAGTAGAACTGCCCCATACAGTTTCCAAGGAGCACCTGGTGATTCAAACTGTGACCTTTTGGTTAGCAGCCGTAGCTCTTAACTAACCAGCGTTTCTATTTCCCTCAAATCAGCTCCGACTCATGGTGAACTTACCTACAACAGAGAAAAACATTGCCTTGTCCTGCGCCATCCTCATCATTGCTGGCATGTTTAAGTCCATCCTTGTGGCTCCCACGCCAGTCCATCTCACTGAGGGTCTTCTTCACCCTTACCAGCCCTCTGCTCACCAAATCATGGTGTCCTCTAGCGATTGGTCCCCTTGATGACATGTCCACAGCAGGTGAGTCGACAGTGTTCTGCTGTGACCCATACAGTTTTCATTGGCTAATTTTAGAAATCAAATCGCCAGACCCTTCTTTCTTGTTTGTCTTAGCCTGAAAACTCCTCTGACCCTACCGGTGTTTGAAATACCGGTGGCATAACTTCCAGCATCACAGCCTCATGGAAGCCACCACAGTGCAACAGACTGACAGACGGTGGGTATATCTTGAGAGAGGCAGGAGCTGTGACTCAGAACAACACAGGTGCTGAAGGCCTTCCTGGCCTTGCTCTCTTTATCCCAGCAGCTCACACGGCCTCCCTCTCGCATTCCCACCCAGCACGGCTCCAGCTCTCCAGGAGGCTTGGGGTAAGCTGGCTGCTGCCCTGGAACAGAGGGCTTGAGGCTGTGAGCCAGTGGCAGGAGCGTGGGGAGGAGGGAGAAAACAGGGAGACAAGCACTGAGGTCAGCCTCTGGGGGTGCTCCAACTTCACCTCACGGTGACTGCTGGTCACCAGGAGACAGGCTTGGGGGCAATCTATGTGAAAACTCCCTGAGAGGCCCACCAGGCCCAAAGGGAGAAAAGGAGACCAGAGGGCCACCTTTTCTCAGCTCTGTTTATTTCTAGGTTCCATCTCTTGCTGGTCACTTCCCCAGACCTCTCTGATCTGCTGGTGCAGTGGTTAAGCATTCATCTGCTAACCAAAAGGTTGGCAGTTCAAATCTACCAGCCTCCCCTTGGAAACCCTATGGGGCAGTTCTACTCTGCCCTATAGGGTTGCTGTGAGTCAGAATCGACTTGACAAGTTTGGTTTTGGATCTACTCTGAAGACAGCATTTTAATTCATTCATTTCATCTCTCCTCCTGATGTTGGGGTGCACTTCCTCACTGTGCTGAGGACCTGACCTGTGCTCAAAAATGCTGAATGAATGAGGACCCCGCCCACCACAATGGAGCAGTAAAGGAGGAGGGGAAAGACCCAGAACCTGATTGCAAAAGGAGCTACCTGGACAGAACACAGCTCAGGAATTGGCAAATAACTCTTATATTTCAGCCATGGCCAAAAAGCAGCAGACCAAGGGACCAGCGTGGACCCTGGCTCTCAGCACAGCACTGAACAGGTCACGTCACCTCTCTGTCACCTGGCACTCTCATTTTTATCGTGGGGTCAACATCCAGGCACCTTTCAGGTAGCTGAGAAAGCCAAGCGAACAGACGCCTGAAAATCAAACGTGTCTTGGAGTCTATGACGTTCTTATAAATATAAGCATGGTCAACAAGAAAAACCAGTTGCCATCGCGTTGGCCCTGACTCATGGCAACCCCAAGTGCTCTACAGAGTTTTCAATGTATGTGACCTTTCGGAAGTAGATCTCCAGGTCTTTCTTCTGACTTGCCTCTGGGAGGAATCCAGCCTCCAACCCTATGATTAGCAGCCGAGTGTGTTAACTGTCTGCATAACTCAGGGACTCTGGCATTGTCAATAAAAAAAAAACCCAAACCCATTGCCACCAAGGTGATTCCAACTTGTAGTGATCTTATAGGACAGAGTAGAACTGCCCCACAGGATTTCCAAGGAGCAGCTGGTGGATTCGAACTGCTGACCTTCTGGTTAGCAGCTGAGCTCTTAGCCACTGTCACACCAGGGCTCCAATAAAACCCAAACCGAACCCATTTTCATGTAGTCAATTCAGACTCATAGCTGTCCTATAGGACAGAGAAGTAAGTGCCGCACAGAGTTTCCAAGGAGCACCTGGTGGATTCGAACTGCCGACTTCTTGGTTAGCAGCTGAAGCACTTAACCACTACGCCACCAGGGTGTCCAGGGCTCCAATAGTGCCCAATTTTTCAGCGGCAGGACTAGGGGTATGAAGCCTACTGTTCTAATTTTCTTTGATTAATTAAGCAGTTTATGCTCTGCTTTGTTCCAGAAAATATCAAAACTAGGCAGTTAAAAAATTCCATTAACACCTTTTCTAACCTAAAAAGAATTCATTTTCATTGTAGAAATTTTAGAAAATACAAATAATGAAAAAAAAATCCATCATCACCCTCACTCCTACACATAGCTAAATATTGTGTACATTTTTATATTTCTTCTAGACTTCTCCTGTGCATGAACACACTTTTAAGTATTTACCCATAACCCATCACTATTGAGTCGATTCTGACTCACAGTGACCCTACAGGACAGAGTAGAACTGCCCCATACTGTTTCCAAAGATCGGCTGGTGGATTCGAACTGGGGTAAGCTGGGTAAACTTGTTTAGCAGCCATAGTTCTTAACCACCTATGCCACAGGTATGTCACCAGCTCCCAATTCAGAGTCTGGGGAGGGTGTTTCTGGTTGGCTGAGCCTAGATGGTAAATCCTCAGGAAGACTAGGAGTGCTTCTGTCACGATGAGCTTGTAGAGTGGATACCAGGTCTGCCTGTCCCCCAAAACCAATGAAGCACGTTCACTGCTTCTATTTGCTTGTATTTGCGTTAAGAAAAAATGAAATGATACAAAAGAAACTAATAAAAGTGGACCTGTAGGAAATGGGTGAGTCCCTGGGTGGCCATGCCAAAACAAACAAACAAACCCATTGCTGTTGAGTTGATTTCAGCTCATAGCAACTTATAGGACGGAGCAGAACTGCCCCATAGGATTTCCAAGGAGCAGCTGGTAGATTCGAACTGCCAGCCTTTTGGTTTGCAGTCGAGCTCTTAACCACTGTACCACCAGTGCTCCAGGTGGCCAAGAGTCGGGCTCAACTCAATGGCAGCTGGTTAGTTTATAGAGGACGGGTAGATGGGAGATTAGAATTCAGACTTCTTTATGTGAACATTTTCGGTTTTAAAACACCTGCATTTACTACATAGTGAAAAATAAACATTTTTAAAGGGTAATATAGTCATATTACTGAATGTCACAAATCTAGATGACTTCTCTCTTTAATCAACCTTCTCAGCAAAGATTAAAAACACAGACTATGAAGGGCACCTTGTTTAAATCTGCGTTATTTAATGCCACCAAATCCATCAGGCCAATTTGCTTTCCTCCTTTCTTTGCCTATTTTGGCATCCTCCCAAATGACTCATTTTCACAATAGCACCGCAGATTGGCAGTGATTGCTCTCCCTGGGGAGGAGAGAAACGGTGTGGATTTCCCAAACAGTGCAATATCGTATGACTCAGTTTCAGAGATTTCAGAACATACTACACAAAGGAACCCTTTCAGAACTAAACAGCACGTTGGGTTGTGAGGTAGAATGAAGCCAGTGAAATTGTTCTGAGGATTTGCTTGTTGCCCTAAGAGGAATCCTAGGGCTTATGACGTTCTGGGATAAAAAGAAAATTGCCATCCAAGGAGAGGAGTGGGAGTTCCAGAAAGTGTACTTGGGTGAAATGTTTGTCCGTCAGTGTGGGGTAGATAATTTAACTTTACCCAAAGAATTTGGTCTTTGCCTTTGGCTCCTGAGAGAGAACCTCTATAACCTCGGAATTTCCCCAGTGATTCAAGTGTCTTGATAAGGCTTCCAAACCGTACCTGAGGGTTTATGTTAACGTGGGGGCTGGCCTGTCCACAAGGACCCACCCTGTGATATCAGCCTGACCTTAAGGCAGAGGACATGACTTAATCAACCCTGCCTCCCTCAAGAGGCCCCAGTAAAACGCTGTGGACACGGAAACTCCATGGCTTCCTAGTAGATGAAAGACAAGCAGGGAGGAGGGAAGCACGTCGCTTTTTGAGATACGAATGTTAAACTTCTCGTTGGGAGCCCTTCCAGACCTCACCCTATGGGTCTCTTCGTTTGTATCCTTTCTGCTGTCATAAAACTACAGCAGTAAGTATAGCACTTTCCCTGAGTTCTGTGAGTCCTTTTAGCAAATTATTGAACTCAACGGAAGCATGGTACACATTGGCTTACAGTAAGCAAGGTAAGCACAGGCTTACATGTGTTTATTTACTAATCTGTAGTGCACAATTTCACATGCGTTTCACCAAAGATGTAGTGAAAAAGAGGTGAAATTGGTCACTACAGACTACTAAGTAAGCACAAGAAGCCTGTGCGTACCTTGCTTATTGGGTAATCTGTCCCTGCATGTCTGAACTGAGGGGGCCTGGGGACCCCTGAGCTTACAGCTTGTACCCTGAGGTGGCAGAGAAAACCCCTGGATTTGTACTTAGCAGGTTAGAAGAGAGGATGTTGTGGGTACCCCCAGGTGCGTATTACCTGGTAAGCAAGGTAAGCACTAATCTGAAGTGACCAACTTCTCATGGGTTTCACCACATTTTCACTATCTAAATGAAAGATACCAAAAGACAAACAGGTTATTGTTGTGTTGATTCCAACTCATAGCAGCCGTGTAGGACAGAGTAGAACTGCCCCATGTGGTTTCCAAGGAGCCGCTATCAGATTCAAACTGCTGACCTTTTGGTTGGCAGCCAAGCTCTTAACCACAGTGCCACCAGGGCTCCTTGGACCACTCCAGTCCTGGCTTTTTAACCAGAGACCTACCCAAGTATCATGGAATGGGTACCAACAAGAGCAACCTCCTGGCATCTTGGGCCTGGGTCTGGCCCTTTTTTCCTTTCTGCCTGCCTTCCCTGCTCCCCTTCCTGACTCAGAAGTGCCTCAGAAGAAAGGTCTGGCAATTTACTTCTGAAAAATCAGCGATTGAAAACCCTGTGGAGCTCAGTTCTGCTCTGATACGCATGAGGTCGTTATGAGCTGGAGCTGACTTCACAGCAGCTGGTGAACATGGAGTGGCTGAGAAGACACCTGTCAACCAGGAAGGATGAATAGAGTGTCCCCAAGTCTGGGCGATCTCAGGTCCAGAACATATTCATCCCCAAAGCCTAGGCCTGGAGAGTCAGGAAGGGGAGCATATCAGAGTAGAACTGAGCTCCACAGGGTTTTCAATTGCTGATTTTTCAGAGTAAATTGCCAGGCATTTCTTCTGAGGAACTCCTGGATGGACTTGAACCTCCAACCTTTCAGTAAGCAGCTGAGCGTGTTAATCGTTTGCACTACCCAGGGCCTCCCTCTCCATGCTAAGGACAGTCTCTTTCAACTGCTGGCCTCCTACTTGCCCTTTGCATCCAGGTTAAACCATCCTCTTTCTGTTTATTCTTCTTGTAGAAATGTATCCTTCTTCCTTATCGTTACCTTCTCTTACTAGGCATGCATGTACCAGACTCACACCTATCCAAGTAAGGTCCTTCTGACAGCCAATCCCTGACCCATCAGAATTACTGCATCGTCTAGGCCTAGTGTTTGCATATCATACCAGCCTGCTGAAAATAAGCTCCAATGTACAGACACAGAAGACCCAGTCAAGGTACAAAAAAGAATCCAGGAAATTCACTAGTCACCACATAGCTCCATGTGGAGATCTTGCACGGAAAACCAGAAGGCCCCTAAATCCCACAGAAGGAAACAATGTGAGAATTGGAGAAGACAATTCTGCAGCTCTCGTAAGACAAGTCCATCAAACACAACAGAAAAATTAGATTTTCTACCCTCTTTTTTCAATAGTGATCTAATTAATACTTAAGCCAAATGCCATCTACCATAGGACCATGTTTCTTTATATCCCAGATTAAATGTTGGGAAAGGGCAGTAAAAACGCAGTAATTTGGATCAATTGGTAGGAGCTCACTCTGAGTTAATGAAAGTTAGCATTACAGAAAATGTGGAGGAAACACAATTATATTATTTCCAAATACATAGATTTAAAAAAGGCAAAACAAATAACCAAGTAGAAGTCTTGAGGGTCAATGGTGATAAGTAGATGATTTTAAAATGCCATTTTCACATGATTTTAATCTAAACCGATGTTACTCAAGCGCATCAATAATGTAGAAAATAGTTTCCATTCTTTATCAGGTTGAATATTTTCCTTCCAAAGCATCTGAGGTTCTCTGGTAAACTGAGAAATGGCGAGTCTCATTGCTCAAGAACATTAAATTGGGGGGCGGGGGGAGACGAACTGCCTGATTTGAATAAATTGGCATATTACAGGCCTACAAGATCAAGGGATGGCTTGCTTTTCACCATAAAAGTAGATACATACCAAGAAAATTATGGTCCAAGGAGGCACTGTTAATTCTGTAACTCATTCAATTATCTATTTATCCATGCATTTATTCATCCAGCAAACATTTCATTTTTGCATTTCAGATCACGTATTTGGTTTTTGGTGATTCAAAGGTATGTAAAATGCTATTTCTGCCATTGAGGAGTTTGCAGTCCAACAAACCAAGCCAAACCCATTGTGTTGATTCCGACTCACAGCAACCCTAGAGGACAGAGTACAACTGCCCCATAGGGTTCCCAAGGCTATAATCTTCACTGAAGCACACTGCCACATCTTTCTCTTGAAAACAGGCTGGTGGGTTGGAACCATTGACCTTTCCATTAGCAGCCGAGTGCTTAACCACTACGCCACAAAGGCACCTTATGGAAGTATGTTGTTGTTGTTTTTAGGTGCCATCGAGTCAATTCCAACTCATAGTGACCCCATGCACAACAGAACAAAACACTGCCCAGTCCTGTGCCATCCTCACAATCATTGATATGCTTGAACCCATTGTTGCAGCCACTGTGTCAACCCATCTCATTGAGGGTCTTCCTCTTTTTTGCTGACCCTCTACCAAGCATGATGTCCTTCTCCAGGGACTGATCCCTCCTGATAACAGGTCCAAAGTACATGAGACGAAGCCTTACCATCCTTACCTTTAAGGAGCATTCTGGCTGTACTTCTTCCAAGGCAGATTTGTTCGTTCTTCTGGCAGTCCATGGTATATTCAATATTCTTCGCCAGCACCATAATTCAAAGGTGTCAATTCTTCTTTGGTCTTCCTTTGTCCAGCTTTCATGGTCATAAGGAAGTATAAGACCTCCGAAACATGCAGACGTAGTTCACCGTTCTCTCTACATATAGAAGTTCTAGTGCTTAATTTTGCTCATTTTCACTGACTTGATAAAACAGATCGAAATGTTGTGTCATAATAAGTGAGTGGCAACACTCTTAAAAACCCAGTGCTATTGATTCTGACTTCATAGTGACCCTATAGGACATAGTAGAACTGCCCCATAGGATTTCCAAGGCTGTAATCTTTACGGAAACAGACCGCCACATCTTTCTTACATGGAGCAGCAGTTGGATTTGAACCACCCACCATTCAGTTAGTAGCCGATCGCTTAACCACTGGACCACCAGAGCTCGTTTTTCAATTCACTGTGGGTTTCAAATTATTAAGAGCTCTGGTTGTGCAAAGATTAAGCACTCAACTGCTAACTGAAAGTCTGGCGGTTTAAACTCACCCAGCGGCTCTGCAGGAGGAAAACCTGGCAATCTGCTTCCATCAAGATTACAGCCTAGGAAACCCAATGGGGCAGTTCCACTCTGTCACATGGGGTCACCGTGAGTCTGAACCAACTCGATGGCAACCAATGACAACACAACACAGTCCAATGTGATAAATGGCCTACTGGTGTGCTCTTCGAGAACACAGAGTGAGGGATACACCCCTTCTCCTTGGACATGTTGTTAGTTGCTGCTGAGCCGATTCCAACTAATGGTGACCCCATGTGTGCAGAGTAGAACCATGCTCCATAGGGTTTTCAAGGCTCTGACCTTTCAGAAGCCTTTCCAGCTCCTCTGGGTGGGTTCAAACCACCGTTTCTGCTAGTAGTCAAGTGCTTAACCATTTATGCCACCCAGAGCACAAAAAAAAAAAAAAAAATCTTGCTGTCTAGGCGATTCCAACTCACAGCGACTCTGTAGGACAGAGTAGAACTGCACCATAGGGTTTCCAAGCAGCCCCTGGTAGACTCAAACTACCAAACTTTTGGTTAGCAGCCAGACTCTTAACCACTGCACCACCGGGGTTTCCATAGAGCTGGGTATTTCCCAGCTTCCTCTGAGTTCAAATGTGGCCACGTGATTAAATTTTTGCAATGGAATATGAACAAAAATCATGTCTACCACTGCTGGGTCTAGGCCTCCGGCTCTCCTTCTTTCCCTTGGTTTGGAACCTGGGCAGAGTGGTCCAGCTTTGGCCTTAGATGAGGACAATGTCCTTGGGTCTAGAAAATGATGAAACACTGACTTGACAATTAGAGAAACTTGAGTCCTTACCCACAAGGCTGGCACCCCTGAACGAGCAGATGGAACAATACTGCCCACGAGCCTGGCATACCCACTGTGGAACTGTTACTTGAGGGGAAAAAACAACTATAATTTTAAAACTGCTTTTTCAAAGCATTTTTAATCTGTTTTTCTTATGAAAAATTTCAAACATATAGCAAAGCTGAAAGAATTTTACAACGAACATCAGTTATGAATTGAATTGTATCCCCCCTCACAATATATGTTGGAGTGCTCACCCCTGTACCTGTGAGTTCGACCCTGTTTGGAAATAATTCGGTTTTTTGTTAAGTTAATGAGGATGGACAGGAGTAGAGTGGGTCCTAAACACAGTCCCTTTTGAAAGGTGTCTTATAAAAAGAGCAGAATAGGCACAGAGACACACACACACGCACAGGGGAAGACCGATGCCAAGTGAAGACCTCCCTACAAGCCAAGAAAAGCCCGGGGCCGCTGACAAGAAAGGACCTTCCCCGAGAGCCAACACCCTGCTTTGAACTTTAGGCCTCCAAAAGGTGGAACCGTGAATTCCTGCTCTTTAAAGCCACCCACTTACTTAGGGTGATCTGCTTTGCTCAAAGCCAGTGTATTTAATCATGTGGGTCTTAGTTATCTAGTGCTGCTATAACTGAAATACTACTAGTGGGTGGCTTTAATAAACAAATTTATTTTCACACAGTTTAGGAGGCTAGAAGTCCAAATTCAGGGTAGTACCTCTAGGGGGCCCTAGTGGTGCTGAGGTTAAGAGTTATGGGTGCTGACCAAAAGGTTGGCAGTTTGAATCCACCAGCCACTCCTTGGAAAATCTATGGGGCAACTCTACTCTGTCTTATAGGGTCGCTATGAGTCAGAATCGACTCGACAGCAACAGGTTTGGGTTTTTTTTGGTTTTTATAGCAGCTTAACTTTACCCTAACTAACACACAGGGTAATAACTTTAATAATAGTCATCTTTCATGTGTCAGAAATTATATATGCATATCTTATTTAATTTTGACAATAATATTATGATGTAGGTATGATTAGCTTCATTCTACAGACAAGCAAAAGGAGGTTCAAGAAATTGTTCAGGTTCACAGAGCTCCCAAGGATGAAGCTCAGTGTCCAGTTCTGCCTGATTCCAGGGCTGGACAACTCTCCACTACTCTGGGTGAGTCACCCTGCCTGAGGTTCAAAGAAACTTGGCTTTACAGAGGAAGCAGCACCTGGGCTACACCTTGAGCTCCAGCCCTTGAAGGCTGAGCTGAATCCATGCACCAGAAAGACAAAGCAGGGAAAGGCATTCCAGGCAGAAGGAATGGAGCATACAGAGACCAGGAAGTACGAGGCGGTGGTATTTGGAGAACTGCTAGTATCTCCATCTGCCTGGAGCTTCGGGTAACTGTGCAGGGGCCATGGAAGAGGAGTCCTAATAGTTGACCAAGATTCAAATGCTTTGCTAAGCAGATTGGACTTGATCGTATAGGCAACAGGGAGCCATCAAAGGGATTTAAGCAGGGACTTGAAATAATTAGATTTTGAATTTAAAATGCAATTTAGAATGCTTTTGGTGATGAAGAGAATTATATGAGAAAGAGATAGGGGCTACAGAGGCCAGTTAAGAAATAGGTGAAATAATTCAGATGTCCCAAACCAGGGCGGTAGCTATGGAGACCAAGAACACAAGCTGGCCAGACAGAGCAGACTCTTGGTCCTGGTTCTTCCCACTTCCCAGACGAACATCCACCTCTTCTGTACGTGCTCCGAGTGAGGACTTTTTCTGCATTAGTTCTATGTCTCCCCATTATCCTTTAATCCCTTCCATAGTCATAGAAGATTCAGCCTGGTGTGTGCTCATCTGGCTAAACCCTCTATTTCCCAGCCTCCCTTGTGGCTGAATGTGGGTAACTGGGTTCTAGCCACAAGGATGTGAGCAGAAACCTTGTGTGCAACTTCTGGGTCATCCTAGTAAAAGTAAAGGGGCATGTACCCCCTGCATTTTCTCTTCCATTTCTTGTGGGGTGGGAAGTAGAGGTGGTAGAGAGTCATCTTTTGTTTCCGGAAAAGATTCTGGATGGTAAAGCAACAAGATGGAAAGAGAGTAGGGCCACATCACCGGTGAACAACAATGGTGGACCACCTACCTGGTCTGTTTCATGAAAGAGAAATAAATCTTTATCTCAATTAAGCCACTGTATTTTAGAGTTTCTTGTAGTAGAGGTCTAGTCTGTAACAATGAAATAGTCCAGAGTAACTGTCGTTGTTGTCGTTGTTGTTAGGTGCCATCAAGTCAGTTCCAACTCATAGTGACCCCATGCACAACAGAACGGAAACACTGCCTGGTCCTGTGCCATCCTCACAATCATTGCTATGCTTGAGTCCATCATTGCAGCCACTGCATCAATCCATTTTGTTGAGGGTCTTCCTCTTTCTTGCTGACCCTCTACTTTACCAAGCATGATGTCCTTCTCCAGGGACTGGTCCCTCCTGATAACATGTCCAAGGTACATGAGACAAAGTCTTGCTATCCTTGCTTTAAGGAGCATTCTGGATGAATTCTCCCATGCAAGTTCTGTTCCTGATGACTCCTTAAGTGCAAAATTAGGTTGTGAGTGTTTTGTGGCATGAATGCTATCCTTGCAGTTAGAAAGACCTGGGTCTGAAACCAGCATGCCGCTGGTGAGGTAGCCTTGAGCAAGCCATTTAACCTCCCTGGACCTTGTGATTTTGTGGTTGTTGCTTGTTTGTTTTCTTCTGTAGAATGAGGAAAATGGAGCTGTTATTGTAAAGGTGTTGTTAGTTGCCATCGAGTCAGTGCCAACTCATGGCTGCTCCACGTACAACAGAATAAAACGTTGCCCAGTCCTGCACCATTTTCACAATCATTGGTATCCTCAAGTCCATTGTTGTGTATTTTGAGTCCCTACCAACCTCGGGGGTTCGTTTTCTAGCACTACATTGGGCAATACTCTATTGTAATCCATAGGGTTTTCATTGGCTGATCTTTAGAAGTAGATATCCAGGCCTTTCTTCCTAGTCTGTCTTATTCTAGAAGCTCCACTGAAACCTGTCCACTATGAGTGATCCTGCTGTATTTGAAACATTGGTGGCATAGCTTCCAGCCTCATAGCAACATACAACCTACCATAGTAGGAAAAACTGACAGGCAGGTGGTGGATTGTGAAAAGAAGATATTTGTAAAAACAAGTGCTCAGTGCCTGGCACATACATGTGGCCTCTGTGAGTGGTAGCCATTGTTCGTATGAATAACTCTTGGTGGCGAATGCCGGGCACGAAGGTTCTGCCCCGCAGAGCCACCTCACAGAGCTCTTGCCTGTACCTGGGAGCCTGAGCCCGCCCATGTCCCTCCCTCTGCGATCTGAATCCTGCCTGCTCTGCGGCTGTTCAGCTCTGGTTCAATTGACTGCCATTCCCACATAACTGGACAATTTGTACAAGCCAAGGTCCCATGTCTGGATCCCAGCCCTGCTGCCAGCAACAGAGGTACTCTCGGAGAAATTAAATGCATATGATCAGAAGAGTTTGGGGCTTCTGAAAGGCCAACAGCCATGCTTTGGAGCTGGGGTTCCAGGGTGACCTTGGTTCCCGAACTAAAGAACAAGGCTTAGCTGCTTTGACAGCTAGGTTCACTGTGCAAGGGCAAAAAGGATTGGCTCCCCAGAGCCTCCACAGCAGGCTGCCTCCTGCCCTACTAAGGGGCGGGCTCCAAACCAGCTGACTGTCCTTACCTGATGCTCAAGTCCTGTCTAACCAAGGGGGCTGTCTTGACTCAAAGCTGCAAGTCAGGAAAAAGGGAAAGAAAGCTCTGTTTCAGGAGGCCAGTGGATGAGTGCCTTTCCTTCTGGGTTTTCTGGGGGTAAAATCACCACCAAGTTATAGCAAAGCAAGAAGAAAGATTTTATTTATCGTATGTTCCAAGAGGCAAAAGTGAGAAACAGACAAGAATGCTGCCAGAGCTGTGTCTGCCAGAGTCGGAGGAACGTTAGAGAACCATCAGTTTACATAGACATTAAAAACCAAAACCAAACCCAGTGCCGTGGAGCCCATTCTGACTCACAGCAACCCTATAAGACAGAGTAGAACTGCTCCACAGGGTTTCCAAGGAGCTCCTGGTGGATTCAAGCTGCCAACCTTTTGGTTAGCAGCCAAGCTCTTAACCACTGTGCCATTTGGGCTCCATATAGACATTACAAATGGGTGAAATCATTAAAAGCTTCATCTTTTCACAGATGGGCCAAAACTGCTGAATCACTGTGACTCTACATCTCGAATCGTCTTTCTCCATCAATAATCATTGCTACAGGTTTCAGTAACAACAGTCAGGAAGGTCTTCATGGGTCCAACAAATCTCACCATTTACTAAGTGCTAAAGCCCTGACGGCGCAGTGGTTAAGAGCTATGACTGCTAACCAAAAGGTCGGAAGTTTGAATCCACCGGCTGCTCCTTAGAAATCCTATGGGGGAGTTCTACTCTGCCCTATGGGGTTGCTATGAATTGGAATTGACTGGATGGCAGTAGGTTTGGTATTTTGGGTTTAATAGAAAAAGATAAGAGTGGAAAACATGTGGGTCTTTTGTGCTCCTTCTAAGTATTTGTTTATGTGAAAGGTTTCCTAAAAGATGTTTTCCAAGATTGTCTGTGCTATTGTTTTATACCTCAGGGCCCAGTTGATGTGTTCTTGCCAGTCCTTGTGAGTCCAGCTCCAGCTAGGTCACAATCCTTATACTCAAGGACGGGGAATAATGGCTCCAATTTTAACTCCTAAGTCGTGGGAAGTTTTCAGTCTGTAGCCCCATTCCAGAAAGAATCCTCTTGTTGAGTAAGAGAGCTCTGTAGGTTGTCATGGTAGACAGACTCTAACTTCTGTCTAAAGACCTTAGACCAGTGGTCCTCGTCCTCACTGTGGATCAGAATTACCTAGAACTTTTAGAAAATTCAGATTCTGCATCCTGTTACCCCAAGGAATTCAGACACAACTGTCCTGCAGTGGAGCCCAGGAAGTAGTATTTTTTTTTAAAAAAAAAAAAAAGCTCTCCTAAGGCAGTTTTTAGGAGAAAACTCTAGGTTGACTATGTAATGGATTGAATTGTGTCCCCTCCCAGAATTTATGTTAAGGAGCCCTGGTCGCTCAGTGGGCAAAGCAATCCACTGCTAACCGAAAGGTTGGTGGTTCGAAACCACCAGGGTTCTGTGGAAGAAAGATGTGGCAGTCTGCTTCCATAAAGATTTAAAGCTTTGGAAACCCTATGAAGTCTCTAGGCAGCGGGTTTTTGGTTTTAAAATTTATGTAGAAGCCCTAACATGAGCTTGTTTGGAAATAGGACCTTTGAAGATGCTATTGGTTAGTTGATATGAGGTTGTACCGGGGTAGATCCAATCTGACTGGCGTCCTTACGACAGCAGAGCAGAGACACAGCAAGACAGACAGAGGGAAGGCAGCCATGTGAAGACTGAGTTAGGCTCTAGCTGCAAACCAAGGATCACCTGGGACTACCAGAAGCTGGAAGAGAATGGGAAGGTTCTTTTAGAGCCTTCAGAGAGCAGGGCTCAGACAACACCCTGAATTCAAACTGCCACCCTGCGTGGCGGAAATAGTTAAGGGCTGGGCTACTAACCAAAATGTTGGTTCAAACCCACCCAGAGGCACCTCAGATGTAAGTCCTAGCTATCTGCTTCTTTTGGTGGCAACCAGCTTTTTTGTTTGTTTGTTTTGTTTTAATCACTCAAACAACATTCCTGAGGGAGAGAAATGGCAGTCTCTTGCTTTGTCCTGTAGTTGTTGTTGTTAGGTGTTCTCGAGTCACTTTCAACTCATATAGGACAGAGTAGAACTGCCCCATAGGGTTTCTAAGGAGTGGCTGGTAGATTTGAACTGCACACCTTTTGGTTAGCAGCCAAGCTCTTAACTGGTACACCACCAGGGCTCCCAGCATCCCTTGAAAGCTCAGAGTTCCTAGTCCTTCCCACCCCACCTCCCACACTTGCCCTGAGGACATGGGTGAGAGGTTTTCCACCCAAGTTAGAAGCAGGGGGCTACTAACGCACAGGACATCAAATAGCCCTAAAGTTGGAGTTCCATCCTGCTGAGCTTCCAAGAATTTTCAACCTGGGATCATTCTCCTGACCACAAGAAGGGCGACATGGTTTTCATGGATGACTTGAGAGAAATAGACCAAGTTTCTCCTCCCTCTCTCTCCTCCCAAGCCGAGCTTTCTTTCTGGAAGTGGGGAAGGAAAACCATGCCCAGGCTGAAGTACAAGCGCCCTCACCTCCTGTGAGGAGCAAACGCATTCATGAAGAGGCCTTGCTGCCCACCCCCTCCCCGCCCCGGGAAGGCTCTAGGGACGAGAACCCCTGTTTTTCTTCTTGTAACCTTCGCTTTATTCTCTGACATTAATGGACAATCAGGGACCATAACAGATCTGGCCACAGAGTGGGCGAAGTAGAGAGTGTCTGTGTGGAGGAGAAAGAAAGGGTTGTGGATAAAAGCATATGAGGCGGGGGTGGGTTGGGGGGAGCTGAACACGGGGTTCTGAGCCTGCAGAGTGGTTCACGAGTTGGGGTGGACACACACAGCTGCTAGGGGCACTGCCCTAGTGCCCAGGAGCCCCCTGCAGCCAGAGTCCTGGTCAGCTGACTGCTCAGGCCTCATAAGACGCCAGCGTCCATCGCCTGCTGAGCCCTCGGCCTGCGCCTCCTTCTACCTCCCTCCCTGAGAGTGGGCCCCTCACCCTGTCTTCACCGAGCACCCTCACACTGGCCCCCAACCCCCAGGAAGGGTGGTGATGCCAGACCCTGCCAGCACCTTCCATGACCATGATTGGCCAGCTCTTCTGGGGGTCGTCTTCCTAAAGGCCCTCAGCCTCAACCCAAGAAAGCTGTGAGACCCAAGGGAGCCCAGGAGCCCTCATGTGAGGGGGGCTCTGAGCTGAGAAAATAGCACAGTCTTCCTTCCTTTCTTCCCTTCCTCCCTCTCTTCCTTCCTGTTTTCCTCTTTCCCCTCCCCATAACCCATACCTCCCCTCCCTCCCTCCCTCCCTCCCTCCCTCCCTCCCTCCCTCCCTCCCTCCCTCCCTCCCTCCCTTCCTTGCCTTTTTCCTCATCCCCCTTCCCAGACTCCATACCTCCCATCCTTCCCTCCCTCCCTCCCTCTCTCCTGCCCCATCTTCCTTCTTTCCATCATCCCTGCCCCACCTTCTCCCTTCCTCCCTCTGTCCACCTGCCCTTCTCTTCAGGAAGCTGCCAGTGAGATGCACAAATGAGGGCCCACCCACCCCACCCCCCACTGGCCCAGAATGGTACCAGCTGCTCACAGACAGCTCCCCAGCTCCCCAGCCCCGGGAAGGGGAGGAGGCCAGCCTCCCTCATCCAAATGTCCTTCTGCTTGGCTGTCTCTGCTGCCACTTTTAGTAGCAGCTTGCCTTGCTGGGACATTGCCCTGGCCTTGCGCTGCTGTCATCCTAGATCTGCAGGCTCTGCCTTGGCTCCCCCTCCTGCTGTCACGGGACACCCCCAGCCAGGCTGACAGCCAGCCTGGTTTCTGACATGTGAGGTCTGCGCCTGGACAGCCAAGGCTGGGGCTGTGGTTTCTGTGGAAACCTGCTTGCCTGCTGGGATTTGAACTAGGACTCTGATCTACCCCCAGCACAGGTCCAGAGATGACCAGAGGTTAGCAGTGGTTACCCCCTCTGGGTTAGGCCTCATCTGGCTGTGGGATGATCCTCGCCCTCACAGGGCCTCAGCTGGCATCTGAGGTGAGGAGTTACAAAGCCTGGCCACCTGCTTCAAGTGGGGAAACAGAAAATAGGACAGACACAAACTATTACTGACAGGAGTTATTTTGACAGTGTTGGAGGGGGAGCTTTTGCTTTGCTATTCAGGGGGGCATTGGGGCCATGCCTGTGGAACGAGAGTGATGGAGAAATAGCGGAGACGGTGGTACCTGCTTCTTCGGTAGAGAGAGAGGTACAGGGAAGAAGCTGAGGGGTCTGGTTTTGAGGGTTTTATGTGGTAAGTATATATAGTTTGTCACACTGTCATGACTCATGTCACTGTGATGCTGGAAGTTTTGCCATTGGTATTTCAGATACCAGCAGGGTCACCCATGGTAGGCAGGTTTCAGCAGAGCTTTCAGACTAAGAGGAAATAGGAAAAAAGGCCTGGAGATCTATGTCTGAAATCCTATGGATCACAACAGAACATTGTCCGCTATAGTGCTGGAAGATGAGCCGCAAGTTGTAAGGCACCCAAAATCCACAGCGGCCACAACAATGGAGTTGAGCGCAGCAGCAATCATGTAAATGGCACAGGACCAGGCATTTCGTTCCGTAAATGGGGTCTCCGCGAATCGGAGCCGGCTCAATGGCAACTACCTACAACAACCACAAGTAGATATATAACAAAAAACATGTTCAATTTCAGCATTTTGTACACGTACAATTCAGTGACTGAAGGCTTTGTTTTGATGGGAGGCATTTTGAGAGTTGGGGCACCGGCCACGCCACCCAGGGGCCCAGGTGACACAGTAGGGAAGGGGACCTTAATCCAGACCCTTTGTTCCCCTCAGATTGTGGTGTAACTCAGGACCCTGAAAGGCTCCGGCCACCTCAGTGGAGGACTTGGGGCCCTGGCAGCATGTGGCCGGTGGACACTTTCACAAAGGAAATGTCACCCTCTGCTCTGCTGTGCTTGAACGTGGGGGTAAAACCCCTGGAGCTGCCCCTTGGAGAGGCCCCGGGACTGAAGACTGTGAATTAGCTCTTTTAACTTGGAGAAATATTAACAATCACAAGTACTAGGCACAGCACTCTATTTAGGGATTTTTACAACATACTGTCTTAGTCTCCTAGTGCTGCTGTAACAAAAAAATCCTGCACGTAGGGCGCTTTAAAGAATGGAAATTTATTTTCTCACGGTCCTGGAGGCTAAAAGTCCAAATACGTTCTTGGCCATGTTGATTCCCTCCGTGGGCCTCTCTCCTCGTTTCTGGGGTCTGCTGCCAATCCTTGGTGCTCCTTTGTTTGAAAGCAGGCCCTCACGTGGCATCTGCCTTCCCCCTGTCTGTGTGTCTGTGACTATTCTGCTCTTTTTATAAGTCACCACTCAGATGTGACTAGGTTTAGGAGACTTACAGGGCAGTTCTTCTCTGTCCTATAGGATCACTATGAGTCAGAATCGACTCTATGTCAATGGGTTTGTTTTTTTTGTTTGTTCTGCTCTGGTATGTTGATATCATTAACATAACAAAATAAAACCCCTATTTCCAGACAGGGTCATATTTACAGGTATAGGAGTTGGGACTTCCACATCTTTCTGGGGAGCACGATTCAATCAGTAACATATTCAATGTTTGTTTATTAATTCAAAGGAATAGATATCACTTACTAAGTATAGCAAGGACTGTTATTTGTTCCCCAGTACCCATCCTCTGGAGCCCTAGTGGCACAGTGGTTAAGAGCTCAGCTGCTAATCAAAAGTTCAAATCCACCAGCTGCTCCTTGGAAACCGTATAGGGCAGTTCTACTCTGTCCTATAGGGTCACTATGAGTCGGAGTTGACTCGATGGCAAGAAGTTTGGTTTGTTTTTGGTTTTCCGCCCTCCTTCTAAAAAAAAAAAAAATTTTTTTTTCCTACTGGTAGTTTCAGAACAGTCCAGCTGGAGACTACATTTCCCAGCTGCCCCTGCAGTCATCTGTAGTCATGTGATTAAGTTCCAGGAAACTGGACGTTGTGGAAGTGATGCGTACAACTCCCAGGGTCCCGCCCTTAAGGGAAGCCACTTGCCCTCCACACCTCTCCCCTGGGCTGAAAAGTGGGCTCAAGTGTGGTAAGCCAGCTCCAATGAGGATGACACCACGGAGAGCAGTGGAGTGATGAGATGGAAGGATCCTGGATCCCTGGATGACCCGGTGGAACAGAACAGATGTACACCCCCTCCCCAAGGCCCAGGCTGCCTGAACAGCTCAGACTTCAAATGAGAGAAGAGAAACGAACTTTCTACCTTATTTAAGTCACTCTTCTTTTCATTACTGTTAAAGCAACTGAACCAATATATCCTCATAACCAGTAACTAGTTGCCATTGAATTGATTCCGACTCATGGCAACACCATGTGTGTTAGAGTAGAACTGTGCTCCATAGGGTTTTCAATGGCTGTGAACTTTCAGAAGTAGATCATTAAGCCTTTCTTCCCTGCCTCTGGGTGGGTTTGAACCACCAATCTTTTGGACAGTAGCTGAGTGTTTAACCATTTGCACCACCCTAAAACCAAACCAAACTGTTGCCATTGAGTCAATTCTGACTCACAGTGACCCTACAGGACACAGTAGAACTGCCCCGTAGGGTTTCCAAGCAGTGGCTGGTGGATTTGAACTGCTGACCTTTTGGTTAGCAGCCGAGCTCTTAACCACTGTGCAACCAGAGCTCAAGTTGGCCCAGAACCCTTTAAAAAACCTTTAGAAGCTCAAACAGCCAATAGAAAGATTAGGCCAGGGTGGGTGACCTCCAGAGAGGGAGGTCCTGTGGGCTTTGGGGAGTTGCAGGAGGTCCTGTGGGCTCCGTGACCTTGTTTTCCAGATTTTTAGGACAATTCTATTTTAAAATATTCTGGCCCAGCTCCCATCAATGTGTTTGTAAGTGCCTGTGCTGTGATTTTTGTTGAGAAACGTGGTCACAGTCCCTGCGGGCCTCTCAGCTAAATGTCACCTCTTTATGTCATTTTGTCCTTGTAGTCCTTGTACAGTCAACCCCGGAAGACTTAGAGGCCTGAGGACAGTTCCCTCTGAGCTGCTTCCTGGCCTCTCTCTGACCTGATTTTTCTATTCTAAGGCTTGTACCAAACTGCACTTGTCCGTAGAGAAGCTTTTTTACATTTTATTATGATTTTTTCAAGAAATTAAACTCCTTTAGAGATTAAAGTTTGGCTCCCCCAGCTTCCTTACACGTTCCCAGTGTTAAAACTGGGTCATGGACACTTACTTGTTCCATTTTCTAACCAGACAATAGCTTCAGGCCGTGTCAGGGTTGTCTTCTATTGGCCCCCCCTTCTAGAAGCCCAGGAACCGCTAAGCCAGGGCACCCCGGTGGGAGCAGGCTGGCCTCCTGCAGAATCTTCTCCCTGGACCAAGGGCACTCACCCCTTGTCACTTACCTTCCTGTCCTGTTTCCTTGCATCACTAATTGATGCTACTGGCCTCCAGGGGACTTAACTCAGCCTGTACTTCCCTCCTCCTCCTCCTCCCTCCTACCTCAAGGATGCATTACGATCAAGGATAAGGGCGTTTTTTGGGTCATGGTGCTAGGAATGGAACTTTTTGTCTGTCCTCAAGGATTTAATGCTTTAAGACTGTTGTAGACTGTATTCAGAATTATTTGCTGGCCCTTCCCGAGGGAGATGACATTCCCCTAAGCTCACTGACTTGAAGCACTTACTGATGAAGATCCAAGACCACAGCTTTCAGTATGGATTACACCTCAACATAAAAAAGAAAAAAATCCTCACAACTGGACCAATGAGCAACATCATGATAAATGGAGAAAAGATTGATGTTGTCAAGGATTTCATTTTACTTGGATCCACAATCAACACCCATGGAAGCAGCAGTCAACAAATCTAACGACACATTGCATTGGGCAAATCTGCTGAAAAGGCCTCTTTAAAGTGTTAAAAAGCAAAGATGTCATTTTGAGGACTAAGGTGCACTGACCCAAGCCATGGTGTTTTCAACCACCTCATACGCATGTGAAAGCTAGACAGTGAATAAGGAAGACTGAAGAAGGATTGATGCCTTTGAATTACGGTGTTGGCGAAGAATGTTGAATATACCATGGACTGCCAAAAGAACAAACAAATCTGTCTTGGAGGAAGTACAGACAGAATGCTCCTTAGAAACAAGGATGGCGAGACTTCCTCTCACATACTTTGGACATGTTATCAGGAGGGATCAGTCCCTGGAGAAGGATATCATGCTTGGTAAAGCAGAGGAGGGTCAACAGAAAAGAGAAAGACCCTCAATGAGATGGGTTAACACAGTAGCTGCAACAATGATCTCAAACAGAAACAATTTTAAGGACGGCACAGGACTAGGCAGTGTATCATTCTGTTGTACATAGGCTTGCTATGAGGCAGAACTGACTTGATGGCACCTAATAACAACAAGCCCACTGACAGCAGGCTTGGCATGGTGACATATGCTTGCCAAGAAATGCAAGCAAACATGATGGGGCATGTCTCATTTCCAGGAAAGGGCTTTAAGAGCCAGAGCATAGTTTACGTGTCTTCTTCCTCTTCCACGAGAGGGGTGGTGGCCCAGAAAGAGGCTACTCCATCAGATGAACCCCCAAGAAGACACATAAAGCAGGGACATAGTCAACCCGTGACAGTCATGTAGCTTGTTCAAGAAACAAACCTTTATGGCTGTAAGCTGTTGTGAGTCAGGGATGGTTGTTACCGCAGCATAGCCTAGCCTGTTCTGACTGATCCAGAACATACGTGGAAATGGCCTCGGGCTCTCTTTTCTTTCTATGAAGCTGTGAAGTTATCCAGGGTTGGGTTGGGCATGCAGGGAAACTCTTGTGTCATGAGAAGACCTGGTGTGGATGGACTAGCCTACCTCTGCCTTAGTCCCTGGGGTGCAAATGGATAATGTGCTTGGCTGCTATCTGAAAGGTTGGAGGCTGGAGTCCATCCAGATGCCTCAGAAGAAAGGCCTGGCAACCTCCTTCCAAAAAAATCAGCCACTGAAAAAGTTATGGGGCACAGTTGTGCTCTGGCATACATGGGGTCACCACGAGTTGGAATCCACTTGACAACCACGGGGTTTGGACTCTAGGCCTTAGGGAGAATCTTTTTTTTTCCCCAGATCTGGCCTTGATGTGACCTTGATATAGTCTGTTCGGGTTTCATCCCTGGTCTGATGTAATGTGAGACGCAGCCAGAAAGAGGCCACTGCACCAAAAGAATTAGTGGGTGATACTGATTTTACTGAAGACTTCATAGCGAAGGCAGAGAATAGGTTTGTACCATATGCCTCAATACAAACTGCCCATTCACGTCTTCTGCAGTTCTGCCTGATACCGTGAGCTCTGGAGCCACAACGCCTGTGTTCAAATCCCAGCTCTACCACTTAGTGTGTGATCTTGGGCAAGTTACTTACATTCTGTGTCTGCATTTCATTTGTAAGTTGGGGATAACAATACTTCCTGACAATTAGGGTTGTTCTCACTGGTCTCAGAAAAGCAGGGAAGTCAGGCCTGCACTGACCTTTCTTCCCTGAAACCTCGCTCACCCTTTCCCTGTTTTTCCTGATAACTTGAGATATCTAAGTGAAGGTGTGCTGAGCAGGAGTCCAATGCCTGACAGACAGGTAGTGCACAGTAAAGGTAAGCTATCACCACCATTTTTTTTTTACTTGAAAGTCCTCATCAGATACGCTGTGGTCCTAAGTCCCTTCTTCCCACCATGTTGTTGGTGGGCGTTTCTTTCCGCTGACCTCCTCCTGTGCAGTGCCCAGGGCCCTGGGCTCCATTCTCCTCCTGTCTCAGTCTCCTCATGCTGCTGTAAGACAAACACCACACATGGTGGGCTTTAAAGAACAGGAATTTATTTTCTCACAGTTCTGGAGGCTGAAAGTCCAAATCAGGGTCTCAACGGTGTTGATCCTTCTTTGTGGAAGGTGCTCCTCACGTGGTATCTGTCTTCTCCTGTGACTTACGCTGGGTTCTCTAGAGAAGCAAAACCAGTGAAGCATCTATATAGAGAGAGATTTACGTCAAGGAAATGGCTCACTTGTCTGTAGAGGCTGGAAAGCCTCAAGTCCGTGGGTCAGACTGGGTGCTTCTCTTGACTCATGCAGCTACAGGGACCGGTGAACCCAAAATTGTCAGGTCAGACAGCAGGCCACTGGCTCACAGGCTACAGAGTCCAACGAATCCCGAGATCAGCAGGTAAGCTGCTAGCTCAAGTTCCAAGAACCGGAGATCATATGACCAGAAACCAGCTGCAGGATCCAGAGCGAGCAAAAGCCTGAGAGCTTTGCCAGAAAGTCCACCTATGTTGAACACAGGCTGTACCCCCAAGGAACCTCCTTTTCAACTAGTTGGCTACTCACAGCGGATCGCATCATGAAGGTGATCACCTTATATAAGATCTCATCATAGAAGTGATCACATTATTATATGACTGCCAAACCACTGAGAATCATTGCCCAGCCAAGCTGATACATGGCCTTAATGATGACACCCTGAAGGTGTGTGTCTCTGTCTCTGCTGCTCTTCATATAACTCAGAAGTGATTAGGTTTAGAGCCCACCTTACCCTGTATGGTCTAATTAACAAAGAAAACTCTATTTCCAAACAGGATCACAACCACAGGTATAGGGGTTAGGAGTTCTACATGTTTTGGGGACACAATTTAATCCATAACACCTCCCTTCAAGGCTACAGCTCCCCCACCCCAGTGGCTTTCCCTGTGTATTTGGGGTCCTGGCCTTTGCTCTCTCTCAATGGTTCCATCTTGCAGAAGTTACTTTCAGAGAACAGCTGGAACCTGCAGTGAAGCCCCCACCTCCCAGGGTTAATTCCCACAGCTCCCAAGCACTAGAGTTAGAAGCTGGACACCTCAGGACCTTGCCTTCCATACTGGGGTCGTCTTGATTTCTCAGCCATTGCAGGCAGCCAGGCGAGGACCAGCTGGTAAGCAGAGTAAAGGCTGTGGACAAATTGCTTCTCAGCACCAGTAAGCTTAAGTCAAGGAACTATCCAGACCAGGACTGTTTTTTGCATTTCAAGGTTTTTTACTCCGCTTGAGTGAAACTCTTGTTAAAGGTTTTCCAGAACACTGGAAAAATTCCATTAACTAAGGCCAAGCAAATGTGGCTCGTTAGTACTCAAACACCCAGAGCCAGGCCTGGGCAGGTCAGGTGACAGTAAACACACAATTGCCACTGTCTGAAATGATTATGTTTACTGTTTTTGGTAGTGTTGTCACAATTCTGGCTCATTTTAGTCTTGTGTTCGATTAAGACCCCCAGATCGTCCTCATGGATTTCCTATATTGAAACCCTGGTGGTGTAGTGGTTAAGTGCTACAGCTGCTAACCCACGGGTCAGCAGTTCGAATCTGCCAGGCGCTCCTTGGAAATTCTATGGGGCAGTTCTACTCAGTCCTATAGGGTCGCTAGAGTCGGAATTGACTCGACTGCACTGGGTTTGGTTTTGGTGGGTTAATGACACACGTTCAGCCTTTAGTGGTGTAGAAGGGTGTATGCCTAGGGCTAAAGAGCATGGGCTTGGGTCAGCAGACGTCCATTCCAATCTGACTTTCAGCCTAAACAGCCGGGTGAGGTGCAACAAGTTGGCTAACTTCTGAGACTCAGTTTCTTTCATCTATAAAATGGGTCGTCACCATCGCCGTCACTGCCTCACAGACTTGCTGGGGCTCAACAGGATAATGTATGAAAAGTGTTCGGCCCGGGATTTGGGACACAGGAAATTCCCAATGCTGCTGTTGCTGCTGTTACCTTACTGCTACTTCAGATCCTTTGCCTCCCCGCTCCCGTGTACCATCAGGATTCGGCGGACCTCTCTTAGAAAATGATCTCTGGCTCTCTGAGCCTGTTTTTTAAAGTTGGAATCTGTTTGGGAAGTCAAGTATCCAGTCTTGCTCATCCTCAGTGTATTTGATTATTGCTAGCTGCCCTCAAGCTGGCCCCCAACTCACGGCGACCCCGCACACAGCAGAGCTGATGAGCTATGGATCTGAGTGTTGTGATTCGTAGGGTTTTTCACTGGCTGATTTTTGGAAGTAGATCGCCAGGCCTTTCTTCCTAGGCCATCTTAGTCTGGAAGCTCCACTGAAACCTGTTCAGCATCATAGCAACACTCAAGCCTCCACTGACAGACAGGTGGTGGCTGTGCATGGGGGCATTGGCCTGGAATTGAACCCAGGTCTCCCACGTGGAAGGTGAGAATTCTACCACTGCACCACCATTGCCAGCACGTGCCACTTACTTTACCCACATTGCCTCAGACGGTTTCCATGCAGCCCTGTAAGGTCGGCATTGTTATTCTCATTTCATGGATGAGGAAGAGGCCTAGGGAAGTTGAGATGCTTGCTCAGGGGCACTCAGTTAGAAAACCGAAATGAGATATGAACCTGAGTTGGATCCCTGGTGGCACAGTGGTTAGGCATTCAGCTGCTAACCAAAAGTCAGAAGTTCGAATCCACCAGCGCCTCCTTGGAAACCCTGTGGGGTAGATCTACTCTGTCCTATAGGGTCGCTATGAGTCAGAATCGACTCCATGGCAATGGGCTTTTTTTTAACAGTCTACTAACTTTGATTTGTTTATTGAACAAACATTTTTCTAGCACTTTGTATGCTCCTGGTGCTGTTCTAAGTGCTTTACAGGTATTATTTCCTCCCTTATAGTCTTGAGGTGGGTACTATCGCTGTCCCCATGTGCAGTGAGGAAACAGAGGCACAGAGAGGTTAGGTCACCTACCAAGGTTCACACAGGTGTGAGTGGCATACAGAATTCAGACTCAGACAGCCTGGCCCTCGCCGCCCAAAGAGCCCTTTCTTTTCCATGTGCCTCACTGCCTCTTTCAAGGGTCCTGTTTTCTCAGAAGGAAAGTTGATGGCCTTCCTGGTGCAGACATCCTCCTCTTCCCGTGTCTCCATCAAGTGGCTTAGAGAGGAGGTCCCCAGTCTGTGTTCCTTCCCATTACTGAGGTCTCCCCAGCAGGGAGGCAGAAATCCAGCCCCCTCATCCCTCTCAGAAGCTAGTGGGTTCATTTAGCAAACAGCTAGAGCCGGAGTGGGGTCCCTGGGTGGTACTAACAGTTAAGCGCTTGGCTACCAACCAGAAGGTCAGAGTCTTGAGTGCATCCAGAGGCACCTCAGAAGAAAGGCTTGGTGATCTACTTCTGAAAAACCAGGCACTGAAAGTCCTATGGAGCACAGTTCTATTCTGACCCACATGGGGTCCCCGTGACTTGGAATCAACTTGACGGCAACTGGTACGGGTGTTTGTAGAGCAAGGGGGCCTGGTGTTGGTTAGGCTCAGAGCAGGAACAGCACGTCCATGAGTTCCTCAAGACAGCCACCTCACTGAAACCAACTCCACCCACCGGGCCAGAGCCAGAGCCCAGTGACTGGGCCCTGGCCGAGCCCCCTCCAGGGAAGGCCTTCCATCTCCTCATAGGGCCCCTAGGACACCATTTGACAAAATGGCAAAACAAAACATTTTCAAAAGATGACATGCCCTGCCGGTGTAGTAAAATCAAACTCCCATTGGTCTGAACTTCAGTAAACGTGCTCCGTCTGGTTTTGGGCAAAATAATCTGGAGATTTTTGTAAGAAGAGACCCACTTCCTTCCCAGCTTGGACTGTCTCTCCTTCACTAGTCCTTACAGGGCATCTGCAGAGGCTTCCCAGCCCCATAGCGAGGCACCGATCCCACTTCTGCACGCCCAGCATATTCCACCCAGAGTCCGAAGCCTGGACGCAGCCTGGGAAAGGACACTAAGTCAGCTGGTTCCTTCTCTCCAACCTAGGCAGATGCCTAAAAACAAAAACAAAAAAAAAACAAACCCACTGCCGTCAAGTTGGTTCCAGTCACAGTGACTCTATCGGACGAAGTAGAACTGCCCCACAGGGTTTCCAAGGCTGTAAATCTTTTTGGAAGCAGACTGCCACATCTTTTTCCCTTGGAGCTGCTGGAGGGTTTGAACCAGCGACATTTTGGTTAGCAGCCTAGGGCTTTCACCACTGTGCCTCCTAAAAACACTGGCCTTGCCTAAAAAGATCTCCTCATGCGCTGGTTAAATTTTAGGTCTTAACCTGGTTAGGTTATGGTTAGATGTGATTAAATCAGTGGCCTTGGATAGAGCAGATTACCTTCCATAATATAACCTACTGTAAGGTAATTACCTCACACCCTAATGTCATCCATAGAAGAACCCTCCATCAGGATTGGAGGAAGACTTGTTAACAACCTGCCATATGCAGATGACACAACCTGGCTTGCTGAAAGTGAAGTACTTATTGATGAAGATACTGCCTTCAGTATGGGTTACACCACAACATAAAGAAAACGAAAATCCTCATGACTGGACCAATAAGCAGCATCATGATAAATGGAGAAAAGGCCGAAGTCATCAAGGATTTCATTTTACTTGGATCCACAATCAACGCCTATGGAAGTAGCAGTCAAGAAATCGTATGACATATTGCATTGGGCAGATACACTGGAAAAGGCCTCCTCAAAGTGTTAAAAACAAAGATGTCGCTTTGAAGACTAAGGTGCGCCTGACCCAAGCCATGGTATTTTCCATCATCTTATATGCATGCAAAAGCTGGACAATGAATAAGGAAGACCAAGGAAGAACTGATGCCTTTGAATCATGGTGATGATGAAGAATATTGAATATACCATGAACTACCAGGAGAATGAATAAATCTGTCTAGAAAGAAGTACAGCCAGAGTGCTCCTTGGAAGCAAGGATGGTGAGACTTCATCTCACATACTTTGGACATGTTATCAGGAGGGATCAATCCCTGGAGAAGGACATCATGCTTGGTAAAATAGACCTTCAGCGAGAAAGAGGAAGACCCTCAATGAGATGGACTGACACAGTGGCTGCAGCAATGGGTTTAAACATAGCAATGATTGTGAGGGTGGCACAAGACTGGGCAGTGTTTCATCTTGTTGTCTGTAGGGTCGCTATGAGTCAGAACCAGCTCGACAGCACCTAACAACAACAATGTCATCAATCGATCAGTTGAGGAGGTCATACCTATGTAGGGTGGATCCTAACCCTAATCATTTCTCAGTCATGAGAAGACCAGAATAGACACAGAGACACACAAAAACACAGGATGGTCTACAACTAAAGGCCCATGGAGAGGATGGATGGCAGACACCAGGAACGAGGAGAGAGGCTCACAGAAGGAATTGGCACAGTCCTCATTCTCAGGAACTGAGACCCTGGTTTGAACTTCTAACATCTAACACTGTGAGATAATAGATTTCTGTTCTTTAAAGCCCCACTCACTTGTTTTGTCTTACAGCAATGCTAGGAAACTAAGACATCTCACTTCAGCAAAGGGGGTTGGCTCTCAATCTGGCTTTCAACATCTTGAGCTATTCTGTAGTGTCTTCTCATCCTGACCTGAGTCAAAACTAAAAAAAATGTAAACCCACTGCCATCAAGTCGATTCCAACTCATAGCAACCTTATAGGACAGAGTAGAACAGCCCCCCACGCAGTTTCCAAGGAGCGCCTGTTGGATTTGAACTGCCAGCCTTTGGTTAGCAGCCGTAGCACTTAACCACTATACCACCAGGGTCTCCAGACTTACTCTCTTAAAAATCCTTCCTATTCTCTTAGTTGCATCCTCTGGAGTAACAATATCAAGACTGCTTCAACCTCTACATGACAGCCCTTTAATATTTAAAAGCAGCTGTTCCTTTAGTCTACAATTCCCTGGGCTAAATATACCCAATTCTTCATCCAGGATTCCTACACAATGGTTCTGAATTCCTCACCATCACAGGGCCCTGTTTGGGGCGCTCTAGTTTTCTGAGTAGAGATTATCAATTCCTCCCTTAAAAAGAGGCCCCAGGAATCGAACCCACTGTGAGGTCTGGAGTAAGGGGCAGAAACACAGGGCGGGGTGGGGAGGGGGGTTGGACACTCTTGCCCATGGTCTGGTCCCCCGAGGCGTGGACTGTGATCACTTTCTTTAGTAATGGGCTCACACTGTTGGCTTACTTTGGCCTTATTTTCTCATAACAGTTATGTTAGAGTATTCCACATTCTACATTTGGACAAGAGATTTTTTTAATCCTAAATGCAGGCTTTTATATTACTTACTGCTTTGACTCATCTTAATCCCTCTGAGCACTCAGCTTCTGTTTAGAATGATGTAAAATTTGGAAATGGGTAGTGGTGATGGCTGCATACCACGATGAACGTAATAGATGTCACCGAAGTATACATGGAAGAACTGTGGAAATGGTGTTTATATATATATATAAAAAAAAACTTTTTTTTTTTTATACTCACCACAATTTGAAAAAATAGTGAGAGGAAAAAAACAACACTGGGGGAGACTGGTTAAAGGGTGCTTGGGGACCCTCCCCTGCCCCGTACATTTCTTTGCACCTTCCTGTCAATCTATAGTTATTTCAAAATAAAAAGTTTAAAAAAAAATTCAACATGGTCCTTTATCAGTGTCATTATCTTATCCTTTTCATTTCATATTGCCTTCAACTCTGAAAAGGAAAGTCTTCTTATATGTTTGTTGAAGAAAAATACTTAACAGGCCAAAGGCAAAAAAAAAAAAAGCACTAGGTTACCCATTAAATAGAACTCTCCAGAAGAACATCAGTTGAAGAGACATCTTGTCACTCTGATGACCCATCCATTTTAGATATTATTAAGCAGACAGCTTGGGGATTAGTTTAAAATCAGACGAAATGATAAATCATCAGTCAACTAACTGGTTAATTCGATCAGGTTTGAATACACTGAACAAGATCCCATCTCCTTTACAGAGATATCGTGGGAGACCTTGCCAAACGCTTTGTGGAAACCAAACCATGTCAGGGATTAGTCTCCTGACCTTTAAAACTAATAACCCTTTCCAAAAAAGAGCGACAAAAAAAAGAAAACAAATGAAGTTGGCTTGATTTTTAAGGATGAATGCTGATTCCTATTGATCACAGAATTAATCTTAACTGACCACAAATCATTTGTTTGAGTTTATAATTTTGGTGGCTATTTCTACGTCAGGATGTGTTTTACTACAATGAGACCATGTCTGGGGGAGCCATGCACTCAAATCATGGCAACCCTGGGCAGATGTTGGTATATATATGATCTACCATAATAAGAAATCACCCTCAGAGGAGAAAATCAAAAAACGGTCATGAGCAAGAGCAACCCCGGTAGCTGTTATTTTAGTGATGAAATAACAAAGACAATTCTCAGAAGCTACAGGTAAGCAAATAACCCTCCTACTCAAGAAAAATCCCTTAGGAGTCCCAACTTTGGAAGAACCAGCAAGATCGTTAAGACAAGTCTGGTGTCACTGAGCAACCAACTGGCTGCAATGAAGGCCCATTGCTGTTGAGTCGATTCCGACTCACAGTGACCCTACAAGACAGAGTAGAACTGCCGCATAGGATTTCCAAGGAGCGGTTGGTAGATTCAAACTGCCGACCTTTTGTTTAGCAGCCAAGATCCTAACCACTGTACCACCAGGGCTATATTTAGGTTTAAGTCCATCATCTTGTTACTTGTGTTTTATTTCTTGAGCTTTCTTTGTTTCATTTTCTCCCCTTCTTGCCCTTTATTCATATTGATTATTTTCTATTATTTCATTTTACCCCATTCTTAGCTTATTAGTACACTGCCTTTTATTATTTTTTTCTCACGATCTTAGCAATTATAACATCCATCCTTGACTTTAAAGCCTAATATAAAATAGTTACCTTAGTAATTTATGGACAATTCAAAAACCTCAGAATATTTCAAGTCTGTATAAACCCCTTCCATATTTTGTCATATTGTTGTGTATTTAAAAGTTCTCTGTGTTTTTAAGTAGACTTAGTGGTGCTAGTGGTTAAGAATTCACCTGTTAACCAAAAAGTAGACAGTTTGAATCCACCACCTGCTCCTTGGAAACCCTATGGGGCAGTTCTGCTCTGTCCTATAGGTTCGCTATGGTCGGAATCAACTTGACAGCAAAGGGATTTTTTCAACTGTGTATTTAAACACTCAAAAATTTTATTATTGTTGTTTTAAACCATCAGTGCTCACTTAGACTTACACATTTACCCTTTCCGTTGTTCTTCACTTCTCCCTGCATTTTTGTATTTTCAACTGGGAACATTTTTTTTTTTTTTCTTTTTCCTGCCGGTAGAACTTACTTTAATATTTAGTGTGGATCTGCTGCTAGCAGATTCCATTTTTTTTCATTTTAAAATTATTTAATTTTTGTGAAGGATATCTTCAGCAGGTATAGAACTCTAAGTTGGCAGCTTTTACTTCCAGCCCTTTAAAGATATTTTCCTAGGGTTTCTGTTAAGAAGTCTGCTCTCAGTCTTATTGCTACTTCTTAGAGATATGTGTATAGTTTGCCTAGTGGCACCGTGGTTAATTGCTCAGCTGCTAACCAAAAGCTCAGCAGTTCAAATTCACCAGCTGTTCCTTGGAAAACCTCTGTGGGCAGTTCTGCTCTGTCCTATAGGGTTGCTGTGAGTGGGAATCGACTCAATGGAGACGGGTTTTGTTTTGTTTTGTTTATATAGCCAGAGTGACTCCAGGCTGCACCAGTATGTGGGTACAGTATGTAGGCACAGGATCTCATTTTTCATGAAGCCTTTTTCAACAGGTGTTTTGAGGGCTCTACGTAGGTTCTTTCTTACATGTGGTCATAGGTAAGTTCTCCCCCCTCAGTGACACCCTGGTTCCACCATATCCTGCTGGAAATATGTGGTGTGGTGTGTTGTCTGCTGGTTACCTCCCATGGAAGCAGGCTCCCTGGAGCCCTTTAGATGCCAAAGCTGCACCTTGTTGGGTATTGGAAAGAGGAAGAATATCTCTGTAGTAGACATAGGTAGTTGTCCACCTAGCATCCCTTCCCTGGAAGAACTATGCTTCCTGTATTCCACATAGCTCTAGTGGGGCTGTCAATCACTGCAAAGTCAGCCTTTCACACACACACACACACAAGCACACATATACTTCCCTTTACAGAAATGGACGAGACTCAGAATGGCCAATCAGAGTCTTCCTTAGGAATTTTCTATAGAGCTATCAAGGAAAACTGTCTTTTTTATCTGCAAGGTGTTGAGTGTTGGGGCTCCAGGGGCCTCTTCACAACCATGTGGAAAAAAAGAAAGCCTGCAGAAAGAAGAAAGTCACGTTGAGATAAGTAGAACTGAGATATGGAGTGAAAGACAGAGAAGAGCCCTGCTAGGATTGTTTGAGCCCCTGGATCCTTTTGACACTAGAACTTTCCCTGTACTTTCCATTTTCATAACTCCATAAATTTCCCTCCTGCTTATTTTAATTTGGGCAGCACCCCTGTAATGTAAATCCAAAAGAGCCCTGTATTGCTTACTTTTGTATCAACTCAGAGAGGTAACCAAGGAATGTTTTCATGCCCCAATATCTTACAATGTTTCAGAAAATAGAGCCAGTAGGTACCATGCTGTACTGAGGTCACCTGTCCTCGCTGGCCCCCAGACTCTTCTTATTGCCTTAGTCTGAATATGCCTGATTTACCTCCCAGGAGATACTTCACAAACCAATTGCCATCGAGTCAATTCTGTGTCATGGCAACCCCATGTGTATCAGAGTAGAACTGTGCCCCATGGGGTTTTCAGTGGCTGATTTTTCCGAAGTAGGTCACCAGGATCTTTTTTTGGTTATGTACTCAGTTGCTAACTGAAAGGTTGGAGGTTCGAGTCCACCCAGAGATGTCTTGGAAGAAAGACCTGCTGATCTGCTCTGGTACATATGAGGTTGCTACAAGTCGGAGTCTACTTGGTGGTAACTGGAGACACTCCAGTCCCTCTTAAAAATGGGCTCGTGGTTAGCCTTTACTCTCCACTCCCTTTAACATAGAGTAATGTTACTATCAAAGAGTTCTGGTGGCACAATTGTTAAGCACAAATTTAACCCTTTTTAAGTAGTTCTCTGGGTGGAGCCCTGGTGGCACAGTGGTTAAGAGCTACTGCTGCCAACCAAAAGGTGGCAGTTTAAAGTCATCAGCCGCTCCTTGGAAACCCTATGGGGCAAGTTCTACTGTCTTTTAGGGTTACTATGTGTTGAATCGACTCAATGGCAACAGGTTTTGGTTTGGTTCTCTGAGTGTTGGCCAAGGTATACAGTTGTGCAATCGCCAGCACAATCAACAAAGAGAATATCTCCAGTACACAAAAAGTTCATTTGTACCCCTTTGTAGTTGTTATGGGTTGAATCCTGTCCCCAGAAATGTGCATCAACTTGCGTAGGCCGTGGTTCCCAGTATTGTGTGGTTGTTCTCCATTTTGTGATCTAATGCGATTATCCTGTGTATTGTTCATCCTAACCTTTATGGTGTTAATAAGGCAGGGTTAGAGGCAGTTCTGTTAATGAGGCAGGACTCAACCTACAGGATTAGGTTGTATCTCGAGTCAATCTGTTTTGAGGTATAAAAGACAGAAGCAAGCAGAGAGGAGAGGGACCTCATACCGCCAAGAAAAAGGAACTGGGAGAGGAGAGTATCCTTTGGGCCTGGGGTCCCTGTGCTGAGAAGCCCCTAGACCAGGGGTAATTGATGACAAGGACCTCCTCTAGACCCTACAGAGAGAGAAAGCCTTTCTCTGGAGCTGGCACCCTGAATTCAGTCTTCTAGCTTCCCAGACTCTGAGAGAATAAATTTCTGTTTGCCAAAGCCATCCATTTGTGGTATTTCTGTTATAGCAGCCCTAGATAACTAAGACAGTAGTCAATCCCTTCACCCACCCAAAGTCTCTGGAAACCGCTGATGTGATTTCTGTCCTACATTTGCCTTTTCCAGATGTCGTGTAAATGAAATCATACAGTGTATAGCCTTTTGTGAATGGCTTCTTTCACTTAGCGTAATGCTCCTGAGATTCATCTGAGTTGTGTGTATCAACAGTTCATTCCTTTGATTGCTGAGTAGAATTTGATCACATGGATATGCCACAATTTGTTTACTTGTTTATCAGCTCATGAATATTTGGGTTGTTTCCAGCATTTTCCTATTACAAATAAAGATGCTATGAACAATCAAGTATGGTCACAAGTTTTCATCTCTCTGGGATAAAAGCCCAGGAATGTGGTTTTTGCAACATGTGATAAATGTATGTTCAGTTTTTAAAGAAACTGCCAAATGATTTTCCAGAGTGGGTGTACCATTTTAATTTCTGATGAAGGCCAACTTATTATCTTTTTATTTTATGGATCAGGCTTTTAATATTATGTCCTTTGCCTAAACCAAGATCAGAAGGATTTTCTCTTATGTTTCCTTCTAAAAGTTTTACAATTTTACATTTTATACTTATATCTATGATCCATTTTTGTTAATTTTTTATATAATATGTAAGCTTTTGCTTACAAATGTCCAGTTGTTGCAACACCATTTATGGAAAAGACCATCTTCATTGAATTGCCTTTGCACCTTTGCCAAAAATCAACTGACCATATTTGTGTGGGCCTATTTCTGGAATTCTTGGAAGAAGTACAACCAGAATGCTCCTTAGAAGCAAGGATGGCAAGACTGCATCTTACATACTTTGGACATGTTATCAGGAGGGATCAGTCCCTGGAGAGGGACATCATGCTTGGTAAAGTACAGGGTCAGCAAAAAAGAAGAAGACCCTCAACGAGATGGATTGACACAGTGGCTACAACAATGGGCTCAAGCCTAACAACAATTGTGAGGATGACGCAGGACCAGGCAGTGTTTCATTTTGTGCTACATAGGGTTGTTGTGAGTTGGAACTGACTCGACAGCACCTAACAACAACACAGAAACATTTCTGAACTCTCTAACCTGTTCCATTGATCAACGTACCGATCTTTTCACCAATACCACACTCTATCACTGTAGCTGTATTAACAAGTCTTAAAACCAGGTAGTGCAATTTCTCCACCTTAATTGTCCTTTTTCAAAGTTGTCTTTGCTAATCTAGTTCCTTTGCCTTTCCATATAAATTTAAGAATCTCTTGTCTATATCGACAAAAAATTCTTGTGTGATTTTGACTGGAACTGTGTTAAATCTATACATCGATTTGGGAAGAACTGATATTTTTACTATGTTGAGTCTTCCAATCTATGAACATGGTATACCCTTTCATGTATTTGCATTTTCTTTGGATCAATAGCTCTGCCACTTAATAGTTGTGTGCCCTTGGGCAAACTGTTAACCTCTTTGGGTTTCCATCTCCTCTTCTGCAAAGTGGAGATGATGATAATACCTACCTGGTGAGGATGAGATAAGTGATAATATATGCAAGGTCCCTAGCAGAGAGTTGGCAGTCAGCAGTGGGAGATATAGTAGCAATGGTTTTTTCAATCACCTCATATTCATGTGAAAGCTGGCTAATGAAAAAGGAAGACAGAAGATTCGATGCATTCAAATTGTTGTGTTGGCAAAGAACATTGAAGCTACCATGGACTGCCAGAAGACCAAAAAAATACCAATCTTAGAAGAAATACAACCAGAATGTTCCTTAGAAGCAAGAATGGTGAGACCTTCAGCTCACTTTGGACATGTCTTCAGGAAAGACCAATCACTAGAAAGGGACATCATGTTTGGCAAAATAGAGGGTCAGTAAAAATGAGAGAAATCCTCAATGGGTTGGATTGACACAATAGCCACAACAATGGATTCAAACATACCAATAGCCATGAAGATGTCACAGGAACGGGCAACGTTTCTTTCTGTTGTACACAGGGTCACCATGAGTCACAACTGACTTGACGGCAGCTAACAACATCAAATAGTAGCAATAACAATAAGAATAAGTTCTTTGCTGAATGACTGATGCTGGTCATGTCTACAACCAGAGATGGATCTGAGCTGAAATTAGCCAGAGCAGACTGAGAGGAACTGGGCCTCACTGCTTAGAAATACCTGAGGTCTAAGAAAGATTTAACGCTCCTTTGGTTGGCCTCAGGTAAGAGAGTAAAAGTAGTTAGAAACACCTGTGTTGACACTGGTGTTGTCAACCGTTATCTTCTCCTGGGAACTATCTCTGCTTTCTGACCTTTGTTGTAGCATCCTGGAGACCCCCATCTGCAGCATAGTGTCAGGCAACTGGCAGGGCATACTGCTGTCCTCCTGCAGAACAAGGGAGCTGGGAGAGAAAATAGTATGGGGGTGCACCTTCCCAGGTTCAGAGGACCCAATAGGAACACTTGGGTTTCTCGGGTGAAAGCAGAAGAAATGTTGGTACACTAGGAAACTTGAGACTAGAATTTGGTCACAGTCCCAATGGATGGATCCTGATCAAAAGGAGGAAAATTGTGGAACAAAACTTCAGACTCATACAGAAACCAGACTTACTGGATCAATTGAGACTGGGAAGACCCCTAAATCTATCACCTGGAAATAATCTTTAAACCTTGAACTGAAAATATCCCATGAAGCCACCGTTAAACTAAACAACAGTGTAGGACCAGGCAGTGTTTCGTTCTGTTGTACGTAGGGTCACTATGAGTCAGAATTGACTCAATGGTAAGCAACAACGACAACTTTCCCTGCCTCTCTGCCCTGCTTCCTCACTACCAGTTCTTGGCATCACCTCCCAAATAAATGACCAAGTCCATGCCTCAGGCTCTACTTTAAAGAAAGCCCAAACCAAAACCTGTCTCCCACCCACTGCAGGGACCTTCCCACAACCTCCCTTCAGGAGGTCGCCAGCATTTGCTGGTATCTCCAGGGACAACAAGAGTTTTTATTTCCTCAGCTAAGTCTTCCCATTGTTGGACAAAAGAGAGGCTAGGAAAAGTGAGTGCTTTCCATAGTCAATACTGTGCTGTTGTTGTTGTGCGCCATTGAGTCAATTTGGACTCATAGTGACCCTATAGGACAGGGTAGAACTGTCCCACAGGCTTTCCAAGTAGTGGCTGGTGGATTCAAAACTGTCAACGTTTTGGTTAGCAGCTGAGTTCTTAACCACTGTATATACCGTGTGTATAGATTGCTTAAAAAATGTGATCACCTTGCCGAACTACCTCATCGTACAAGTGAGGAAACTGAGGACCAGAGGGGTGAGGTGACTTCTCCAAGGTCACACGAGTAGTTAATAATGGACCAAGAATTCAGACCCAGGTTGTACGACTCTCACTTTCTTTACCCTCACATTTCTCTAACATCTTTGCTGGAACATTTCAAACACACTGCCATTAAACATTAATGACAACATTCTGACAACCCCGGCAGAGAACAGCTGAGCATTACAAATTCTCTTTTGTTCCTTACTCTGAGCTGGTTGGCTTCATGGTATGGTCTCTTGGCTCCCTTTAAATGCATTTCTTCAGAGAGTCCTTTAATTCCTGGTTTGGCCCAGTGGCTAATGAGTTTGAGATTAGCTGGTGAGAATGGGAGCCTTGGAGAGGCTCAGAGAAGCAAGTGACGTCTCTGATGACGCACAGCCTCATCAGAATGCTTGGCGGGTTTAAAAAAGCTCTTCCAAATCACTCAGATAATTTCCCTGCTGTAGTTCCCTGCTGTGGTGCTGGCCCGAAATATCCAGCAGACCATTCCCAGGGCACCTTTCAAAGCTAAGATGCTGCTAGGATAGTGATCTACTTGGGAAACACAGAGGCTGTTACATAACAAGAGTTGGCAATGTCCTGCTCTAGCAGACAAAACTGGCCCTGTTTATTGGGGTAGGGAGAAAATATTCATCAGGATTGTTCCACACACTCATTCCGACACTAAGACTTTTTGCTCCAAGAATTTTGAAAACTAGAGATACACCTCCTGTCTGCCTATGATGGAAAGAAAGCACATGGGACTGGAAATTAGGAGACCCGGATGGTGGGAAAACCTTGCCAGTTCCCTACTGGTGTTGGGTGAGTTGCCTAAACTGTCTGTACATTAGGTTCTTCATCTGTGAAACAGCATTTATAACAGGCTTGCTACTACAACTAGCAAAAGGAATCATTTAGATAAAAAATGCAAATATTAAATGTCTTCCCAAGTTGGTGGTTGGGAAAGATAGATAGGAAAACGTGGGCAAATGCAGAAGCTGAGGCACCAAGACCTTTAGGAACCAGCCAGTGGCGTCACTAGGGTTGGTGTCACCCAGTGCAGTAACTCATGGTGTCACCCGCCCCACGGACCTCCTTCTGTACCAGACCATACAGAATCCTTATAAATGTTTTTTGCACTGTTACTCCTAAGTCCTAATTCCTGTATATCACTCTTTCTTTTCCTTTAATTACTACTTCATTCTCAAAAAAGTTATTGATAATATGTTCACAAATACTACCACAATATTGTAGCTAAAACATCAGAAAATTTGACAAAATCAGCTGCTATAAAAACACTGGCGGCAAGGAAAACAACAGCGCATGCTTGTACCGCGTGCAACAAAACCACGTGATTCGAAGTGTTATCGTAATTGGGTGATAATGACAGCTCTGACCCGAGCACATCAGAAGGTTCAAAAAGTACACTGGCATAGGCTGTTAGCCTTGTAGGTATCCTAATACATGCAAGCTGGGCTTAGGGAAGATGTTTTTGTTGCTATACCTAACTGCAGGGATATTTTATAACTATGTTATAACTAACTACAGGGATGTTTTTGTAGACAATAGTTTTGATGTCACTCCCTCTGGCAGTGTCACCCAGTGTGGTTTGCACCCCCACTCACCCCTGGTGGCACCACTGGAGCCAGCCCGACAGTGGCTTTTCCTACCCAATTGCACCTCATCTCAGCCTGATGTGGACACAACACAAACGTTTCTTGCTTAGACCTCAGATGCCATAAAAATTCACTTTGAGGTTGTTTTATTCTTTCAGACTGTGCACACAGGGAAAGAGCAGAGCAGAGAGAGTGATGGCTCAGAACTGCTCAGGAGTCGGCTGGGAAGCAGCTGTTGATCCCCTGGCCTCCCAGGTGCTTCCTCACCTGACCCATGGATGCCATGTGATCTTTCCCTGGAGACCCCAGCTGGATTCCTGTTTCTTTCTTGGACTCGGAATTTTGTATCGCTTTCAACAGACACTCCGGGGTTCTTTTAACTGCAGGTTCATTTAAAAATACTCTTTTTAAAAAGTGAGACTCATGAACCCATCCATTTATCAAAAACAAAAACCAAAAAAACCTAGACCAGTTGCTGTTGAGTCAATTCCCATTCGTGGTGACCCCATGTGTGTCGGAGAACTGTGCTTCCACAGGGCATTCAATGGCTGATTGCTCAGAAGTAGATCCCTAGGCCTTTCTTACAAGGTGCCTCTGGGTGGACTCAAACCACCAACATTTTGGTCAGAAGTTGAGGGCTTAACTATTTGTGCCACCCAGGTACTCCGTTTATCAAACATGGTCAAAAAGTCTTATCTGTTGTAACATGTCAAAGGAAACCAAATTTCCCCTTCTAGTCTCTCAGGCCACTTAAAATGTCTCCAACCAAAAAAAAGGTTTTGCTGGGGCATAGGGAACAATGCAATTTTGACTTGCAGGATTTTTTTCTCACCATCTATGTTCTCCAAGCATTTGTTGGGGTTTTAAGGATTCACCCCAAAGAGAGAAAGTGAGGCTCAGGAAAAATGGGATGAAGGGAAACGAGATTTTTGAAAAAGGAATCAGCTTGTGGAGCGAACTCTTGCCTCTCACGAGCTTTTAACCATCAGTTGACACCACCTCAGGCAACTGAACCTCCAGTGGCCCCAGCAGTCACTGTTCATTCAGTGGGCATTGACTGTGTCCTGCAGGTTGGAGGAAATTTATCACCCTGAACTCCCCTGCGCAACCTTTATAGCCTCACTCTGGGCTGCAATTAAACTTTTCAACCCAGAAGATAAACACTGGGGACCCAAAGGGATTGGCTAAGAGGTCAGGCAGAGAGAACTAAGAGGCTGGCCTGATGGCAGGCAGGGGAGGCCATGGACAATACAGGAAGGGTGGTCAGAGGGGGGAGGGGGCATGCCTCCCACCACCTCCAAGGCAGGGAAAGCCCAGAGGCATTTGGGAACAGAGGATGGATTTGTTCCCTAGGGCTGCCATAACAAAGTACCACAAACTGAGTGGCTTATAAAAACAGGAATTTATCATCTTATGGTTCTGGGGCTAGAAATATGAATACAGGATGTTGGTAAGGCAGCAGCCTTTGATACTGAGAAAAATCCCACACTTGCCTAGTGCCTCTTAAGCGTGGCTGTGAACCAAGAAAGAGATTACACCTCAGAGCTTGTATTTTCTCTTTCAGGCAGGACAAGTAAGCCAATAAAAGCCAGTTTAAACTAGTTCAAGAGACCTAAACTAACCTTGGCTCGTTAAGTGCCTCATACATACCAACTTTCCCATCCCTAGGAGGAGTTTAACTGCCATTTTCTAAACACGCATCCTGTGAAGTTGTATGTAACCCCTACTGTGCCTGCGTAGCATGATTTAGAATGTTGCTGATTTAATTCACATCATCTCCCTGCTTGTAAGCTCTATAATAGCCACCCACCCTAAACCTTATCCTTGAACAGCCTTGGAGGCACCAGCCTTGGAAGCACCAGCCCTGACTGTTCCTTTCCTTGCGCAATGAAATAAAGCTGCCTTTCTGATCTCCCACCTCTGCACCTTGTTTATTGGCTGTGACAACTCACATCGAGCAGGATCTGGCGTTCCCGGAAACATGGGCTGGGCTATGTTCTCTCTGAAATTTCTAGGGGGAGATCCTTACTCGTACCCAGGCTTGTAGCTGCATCTTCACATGGCTGTCTTTCCTCTGTCTGCCTCTCTGTGTCTCTTCTCTTTTATAAAAACAGCACAAAGATTGGCTTAGGACCCACCCTACTCCAGTATGACCTCATATTAACATAACTGATCACGTCTTCAAAGACCCTGTTTCCAAACATGGTCACATTCACAGGCACACAGTGGACTGCAACATAGCTTTTTGGGGAACACAATTCAACCCATAACAGGGAGAAAAAGAGATGGGGCAGGGTTGCAGAGATTGGGAAGAGAGAGGGAGAGGTGATAAAGACAGGTGGATAAAGAAAAGGGGGTGAAAGATGGAGTAGGGGAGAAAGGAATCATTTGAGTGGTACAAGTAAAAGGGAAGTTTCTCTCAAAGGTTATGAAACCAAAACCACACAAAGTCTCCACCAATTCTTATTTTCTAAAACGAACAGCATGGTTTCAGAAGAAGCTTTCATTCTGAGTACTGCTTTGAAAGAATCTAGGCTGCTGTTGTTTTTAACATCTGAGGGAGATCCTGTCTAAGTACTCCTCCTTCCTTCTGCACCCCAGGCCCCCACCATCCTTTTTCTCTCCCTCTCCTGCACAATTATTTCTGTATGTCAGTGGATTCACCTTTTATAACCTTTTTAGGATATTCATATTTGTTTTGCTCCATGTATTTGTTTTTGCTTTTCTAAACTGTTGATGGTCCACCATTGTGTGAGTTCTGCAAATTCTCTAGTTTCAACTGCAATTTGGTGCTTTAGTGTGAAGCCAGAGAAAGCCAGAACTTGATCCAAGGAAGGAGAAGGGTCATTAAGTAGAGGATTATAAGGCCAAACTATTAGCCATATTTTCTGCATGAAAATTTAAAGTATATCAGTTTCAGCTAATAGGCTAAGCTCTAGTCACCTGTTCTGTTCAATCATTCTATCCCTTAGGGATTATCTTGTGTTTCAAGTATTCCCTTACTTTTAAGGTGCTTTATACCTTTAGTTGAAAACATTGCTCCAAAGGTGTGAGCAGGATTGAATGACCTGCTGAGGTTTCAAAGGGACTCACAGTAATTCTCCACTCCCACTGAGGCTGACACATGATCTTTGAAAGGCCTCTACTCGAGTGTTGGATTTGAGGGCTGAAAAGGGCACCCTTCTTCAACACACTGTTTTATAGATCAGGAAGTGTTTATAACTCAGGAACTCAGAGAGGTTGCATAATATATTCGAGCCCAAACAGCCAGTTAGAGCCAACATGAAGACAAGATCCTGAAACTCTTGGGCCCGTGTCCTGTGTTCTCATGTCTCATCACACTGTCCTCCTTCCCCATGGTACTAGTTGTGGGTGAAGACACTTTAGCAACCTCCCAGAGGAGCATCTTATGTGAAAAAGATGGCATCTTTGTTATTGGGAAAACACACACACACACACACACACACACACGCACACACAATCTGGTCAGCAGAGTGAAGAAACCTAAATGTCTGAGGGGATAATGATAGGGGGCTGAGTATCAAGATGGAGATAGAAACTTGGAAAATCTCAAGATTTGGAAGTCTAAGAATCCAGGACAGTAAGAGTTTGGGTGGAACTAAAAACAAAATCAACACAACGAAGAGCTACCTCCCTGAATCTATGCAGCCATCTATACCTCTCTAACCTGGCAGAGAACTGCAATAGAGTTTTCTCTCTGGAGAGGGTCAGCCCAAGTGGCTTTGACTTCAGGGATATCAGGAATAGCCTAGAGTGGGGGAGATGCCACACCAAAAATAGGAAGATTAAGTGAAAATCCTAATGCTCTTTACAACCAGACACTGAGATGCAGGCTTTTACCCTAACCTAAGAAGATGATTGAAACATTCACCACTGGATAAACTGAACTAATGGGAAAGACTGACAGATACTGACACTTGGATATTCCCAGTGAAATGGCAAAGTTCCTGGCCAATCCCCCTGGGACCAAGTCTACCAGTCTACCCATGCACAGAGAGATCCCAGTCTAATGAAACTGCACACTTCACCTTTGACTAAAAAATAGACAGCCAAAGGCAACTGGACATTTGAGGAAAAACTTCTGACATGAATGGTAGACAGAAAAAGACAACAGACAAGAGGAGCCCAAAGGAGACAGAGAATGACAAGAGTAGGGAAAAAAAAAAAAAAGTTCTATGAAGAAAGATGAGAAGGTGTTGTATATTTTAAACAAAAATCTGATGCTTAATAAAAGAAATATTTACAGAGTGAGAAAGTGTTTTTGGAAATTCAAAGCAGGAAGACATAAATTTAAAAAAATTAATAGAAGAAAAAATGGGAGCGTTTGAAGATAAAGTCGAAAATATCACTGGAAAAGTGGAAGAAAAAGACAAAGAATGTACAACAAGAAAGATAAGGCAGTAAGAACCTATGAGTCAATCTAAGAGGCCAACTTTAAGTAATAGAAATTCTAGAAAAAGAAAAAATAAAAGGTCAAGGGAAGGGTGTTGTTAAAGAACAAATACAGGAAACATTTCCAAAACCAAAGGCATTAGTCTCCAGATTGAAAGGGCCACCCGAGTTTCCTGCACAAACAATGAAAAACAGATCCATACCAAAGCAACCACTATAAGATTTTAGCAGAGCAGGCATGAGGAAACTATCTCAAAAACTTCTAAGAGGGGGAAAAAAAATAGGCCACATATAGAGGATTTCGAATCAGAATGACTTCAGACTTCTCAAAGCAATAATGGGATCTGGGAAACAATGGTACGATGCTTTTAAAACAATGAGTGAAAATGATCTGTAAATTAAAATTTTGTACTCAGTCAATCTAGCAATCTAGTATGGAGGTATAATAAAGTTCTTTTCAGACATTCATGGCTCCATTTACTAAGATACTTCACCAAAACAAGGAAGTAAATTTTTTTAAAAGATGATGATATCAGGTCAAAGAAATAAGGGAACAACATGAGAAAGAGTTAAAGAACACCCCCAAGGTGATAACTAAGGGAAATCCTAGGATGAGGGCAAAGGGAAATGACAGAATTGCAATCTGGAAGCCAGTTCAGAAAGGGTCCAGAAGAGATGTATCAAAGATAAACATGAACTTGACGTGCTGGTAGTCAAAGAAATTTTATAGTTCTGGTAGAGGCAATGAATGATTAATAGTAAGCATATTGTCTTAGTTATCTAGTGCTCCTATAACAGAAATACCACAAGTGGATGGTTTTAACAAAGAGAAATTTATTTCCTCGCAGTAAAGTAGGTTAAAAGTGTGAATTCAGGGCATAAGCTCCAAGGGAAGTCTTTCTCTTTCTGTTGGCCCTAGGGGAAGGTCCTTCTCATCAGTCTTCCCTTGGACTAAGAGCTTCTCCACATAGGAACCACGGGTTCAAAGGAGGAGCTCTGCTCCCAGCACTGCTTTCTTGGTGGTATAAGTTCCCCCATCTCTCTGCATGCTTCTCTCTTTTATATTCCAAAAGAAACTGGTTCAAGACATGGTCCAGTCCCATATTGAATCCTGCCTCATCAACACAACTGCTGCCCATCCCCCTCAATAACATCATAGAGGCAGGATTCACAACACGTGGGAAAATCACATCAGATGACAAAATGGTGGACAATCACACAATACCAGGAATCATGGTCCAGCCAAATTGATATACACATCTTGGGGGGACACAATTCAATCCATGACACATACATAAAATTAAGCAAATAAAAAATACGGAAAGTATTAACAGTAGGAAAATAAAAGTTTTGTATGAGAAAGGAAAATAATCATAAACTGATACCTGGTTCAGCTGTGAATGATCCTTACACGGTCAAAATTATGTAAAAATTGAATACTGATTGGATCAAAAAATTGTTATATAACTATAGTGGAAGGGCAGGGAGGCAGAGGAAACGTGAGCACTGTGGGATGCAGTATGGTATAAAAATGTCCAAAGTGGGAAAATCAAGAAATAACAATAAAACTCATTGCCATTGACTCACGGCGACCCTATAGGAGCAGAACTGCCTCCCAGGGTTTCCAAGGCTATAATCTTTACAAGAGCAGACTGCCACATCTTTCTCCCAAGGAGCAGCTGCTGGGTTCGAACTGCTGACCACTTGGTTAGCAGCCAAGAGCTTAACCCCTGTGCTATCACGGCTCCCTTAGCAATTTACACATGTTGTTGAGAAACACCCTAAGAAACAACTAAAAAAATACTTGGAAGTGTTTGCCTACAGGAAGGAGTGGGTTAGGGAACAGTGTTCTCAATTTAACCCTTTCAAGACTGACTTTTTAAACTAGGTCCTTGTATTTCTTTAGTAGAAATAAAGATTGAATGTTTTTTTAAAAAAAAATCTATTACCGTAACAACTTGGTCCACCAACAAAGGTATAACTAAATGTGTTATCCCCAGCAGCCTGTGGCAGTCTTCCTTTCTGAAAGCACTTCACAGGGAAGAACTGCTCCTCACTGTCAAGCCTCGCTCCTGAAAGATGTGACCTCTTTCTCAGCCCTGAGGAAATGGAACCACTAAATACAGGTCAAATCCTGTTACAGTCAAAATCCAAGTGACGTGTAACCAAAGTATTTGTAAGCCCCAGGTAACGGCCTGCTTATTCGAGCATAATTTGTTGTTACAGCATTTTAGAACACTAAAAACTTTACGGTAGGTGCTTCCACTATGACTTGTTAGAGCTTCCTCCTTCCCTTACCAAAGCGTTTATCACTCTTTAATCTACTTTCTTGCCGGGATTTTTGTGTGTGTGTGTGTTTGTTTAATGGTCTGCTTCATGAGAACAAGACCATAGCCTACTGATTTTTTTATATTCCCTGTCTCTATCACAGTGACTAACATATAAAAAAAAAAAAATGGAAACAAAAAAAAAAAAATCTGTTGCCCTATAGTCGACTCCAACTCATAGCAACCCTATAGGATGGAGTAGAACTGCCACATAGGGTTTCTAACATATGCAAGGCAAGCAGAAAATGTTTGAATCAATGAAGAAAGGGAGGAAGGAGTGGATGAATGTAAAAGCAGCAACCAGGATAGGTGAAGCATAATGAAAGTTTAGGGAGAAGGGGGCCACATAGAGGGGCCTGTTAACAGTGGCAAAAGCTGCAGAGCCCCAGTGGTAACAGGAGTGGTTGGCCCCTGTGCAATACTTCATGGGCACCAGGCACTGTTCTAGGAGCTGCATTTGTTAGCTCAATTCATCCTCATGATAACCCAGGAGATAGCTTATTGTTCTCCCGCTTTTACAGTTGGGGAAACGAAGCATAGAGAAATACATAATTGGCCCCAAATCACACAGTCAGCAAGTGATAGAGGAGCCAGATTTAGGACCCAGACCCCTAACTCAAGATACCAAGCTCAGAAACACTTCGCATCTCTTGTAAGAAGGAATGAAGCTTTTTGAGGTCAACAGCTAAAGAATGTGGCCTGAAAAAGCTGACTTGGTTGGGTACATGAAGCTAGTATTGACTTGCTAGGAAACCTAAAGAGGAGGAGGGGGCTTCAGTAGAGAATGAGAGCTCGTAGGAAGAAAACTACCTGGAGCCTTTGGGCTGAGAGCCAGACCTTACCTCAGGGCTCTCAGGTGTCTAAGAGGAGGTCACCTGTTATTGTTGTTAGGTGCCATCGAATCGGTTCAGACTCATAGCGACCCTATGCAGAATGAAAAACTGCCTGGTCCTGAGCCATCCTTAAAATCGTTGTTGTGCTCGAGCTCATTGTTCAGCCACTGTGTCATTCCACCTCGTTGAGGGTCTTCCTCTTTTCTGCTGACCCTGTACTTTGCCAAGCGTGATATCCTTCTCCAGGGACCGATCCCTCCTGACAACACGTCCAAAGTATGTAAGATGCAGTCTCGCCATCCTTGCCTCTAAGGAGCATTCTGGCTGTACTTCTTCCAAGACAGATTTGTTCGTTCTTTTGGCAGTCCATGGTATATTCAATATTCTTCACCAACACCACAATTCAAAGGCGTCAACTCTTCTTCGGTCTTCCTTATTCATTGTCCAGTTTTCACACGCATATGATGCGATTGAAAATACCATGGTTTGGGTCAGGCGCACCTTAGTCTTCAGGGTGACATCTTTGCTCTTCAACACTTTGAAGAGGTCAGATTTGCATCAGATTTGCCCACTGCAACGCGTCTTTTGATTTCTTGACTGCTGCTTCCATGGCTATTGATTGTGGATCCAAGTAAAATGAAATCCTTGACAACTTCAATCTTTTCTCCGTTTATCATGATGTTGCTCATTGGTCCAGTTGGGAGGATTTTTGTTTTCTTTATGTTGAGGTGTAATCCATACTGAAGGCTGTGGTCTTTGATCTTCATTAGTAAGTGCTTCAAGTCCTCCTCACTTTCAGCAAGCAAGGCTGTGTCATCTGCAGAATGCAGGTTGTTAATGAGTCTTCCTCCAATCCTGATGCCCCGGTCTTCTTCATATAGTCCAGCTTCTAGGATTATTTGTTCAGCATACAGATTAAATAGGTATGGTGAAAGGATACAACCCTGACGCACACCGTTCCTGACTTTGAACCAATCAGTATCCCCTTGTTCTGTCCAAACAACTGCCTCTTGATCTATGTAAAGGTTCCTCACCAGCACAATTAAGTGTTCTGGAATTCCCATTCTTCACAATGTTTTCCATAATTTGTTATGATCCACACAGTCAAATGCCTTTGCATAGTCAATAAAACACAGGTAAACATCCTTCTGGTATTCTCTGCTTTCAGCCAGGATCCATCTGACATCAGCAATGATATCCCTGGTTCCATGTCCTCTTCTGAAACTGGCCTGAATTTCTGGCAGTTCCCTGTCGATATACTGCTGCAGCCATTTTTGAATGCTCTTCAGCAGAATTTTGCTTGCGTGTGATATTAATGATATTGTTCGATAATTTCCACATTCGGTTGGATCACCTTTCTTGGGAATAGGCATAAATATGGATCTGTTCCAATCAGTTGGCCAGGAAACTGTCTTCCATATTTCTTGGCATAGACGAGTGAGCACCTCCAGCGCTGCATCTGTTTGTTGAAACATCTCAATTGATATTCCATCAGTTCCTGGAGCCTTGTTTTTCGCCAATGCCTTCAGGGCAGCTTGGACTTCTTCCTTCAGTACCATCAGTTCCTGATCATATGCCACCTCTTGAAATGGTTGAACGTCGACTAATTCTTTTTGGTATAATGACTCTGTGTATTCCTTCCATCTTCTTTTGATGCTTCCTGCATCATTTAATATTTTCCCCATAGAATCCTTCACTATTGCAACTTGAGGCTTGAATTTTTTCTTCAGTTCTTTCAGCCTGAGAAACGCCGAGCGTGTTCTTCCCTTTTGGTTTTCCATCTCCAGCTCTTTGCGCATCTCATTATAATACTTTATTTTGTCTTCTTGAGACACTCTTTGAAATCTTCTGTTCAGTTTGTTTACTTCATGAATTCTTCCTTTGCTTTAGCTGCTCGACGCTCAAGAGCAAGTTTCAGAGTCTCCTCTGACATCCACCTTGGTCTTTTCTTTCTTTCCTGTCTTTTCAATGACCTCTTGCTTTCTTCATGGATGATGTCCTCGATGTCATTCCACAACTCGTCTGGTCTTCTTCGGTCACTAGTGTTCAATGCGTCAAATCTATTCTTGAGATGGTCTCTAAATTCAGGTGGGATTTACTCAAGGTCATATTTTGGCTCCCGTGTCCTTGCCCTGATTTTCTCCAGTTTCAGCTTGAACTCGCATATGAGCAATTGATGATCTGTTCCACAGTCAGCCCCTGGCCTTGTTCTGACTGACTGTTGAGATTGAGTTTTTCATCGTCTTTTTCCACAGATATAGCCAATTTGATTTCTGTGTGTTCCGTCTGGCAAGGTCCATGTGTATAGTCACCGTTTGTGTTGGTGAAAGAAGGTATTTGCAATGAAGAAGTCGTTGGTCTTGCAAAATTCTATCATTCGATCGCCGGCATTGTTTCTATCTCCAAGGCCAAATTTTCTGACTACTGATCCTTCTTCTCTGTTTCGAACTTTCGCATTCCAATGACCAGTAATTATGAATGCATCTTGATTGCATGTTTGATCAATTTCAGACTGCAGCAGCTGATAAATATCTTCAATTTTTCATCTTTGGCCCTAGTGGTTGGTGCTTAAATTTGAATAATAGTTGTAGTAACTGGTCTTCCTTGTAGGCATATGGATATTATCCTATCACTGACAGCGTTGTAATTCGGGATAGATCTTGAAACGTTCTTTTTGACAATGAATGCAACACCATTCCTCTTGGAGTTGTCATTCCCGGCATAGTAGACTATATGATTGTCGGATTCAAAATGGCCAATACCAGTCCATTTTAGCTCACCAACGCCTAGGATATCGATGTTTATGCATTCCATTTCATTTTTGACAATTTCCAATTTTCCTAGATTCATACTTCGTACATTCCAGGTTCAATTATTAATGGATGTTTGCAGCTGTTTCTTCTCATTTGAGTCGTGCGACATCAGCAAATGAAGGTCCCAAAAGCTTTACTCCATCCACGTCATTAAGGTCGACTCTACTTTGAGGAGGCAGCTCTTCCCCAGTCATCTTTTGAGTGCCTTCCAACCTGGGAGGCTCATCTTCCAGCACTATATCAGACAATGTTCCACTGCTATTCATAAGGTTTTCACTGGCTAATGCTGTTCAGAAGTATACTGCCGGGTCCTTCTTCCTAGTCTATCTTAGTCTGGAAGCTCAGCTGAAACCTGTCCTCCATGGGTGACCCTGCTGGTATCTGAATACCGGTGGCATAGCTTCCAGCATCACAGCAACACACAAGCCCCCACAGTACGACAAACTGACAGACACGTGGAGGGGGAGGTCACCTATGTCTTCCCAAATGTTGACTAGGTAGAGGAAGTGCCAGTTGATGGGAAAGAGTGCCCAGGTGCTATGGATTGAATTGTGTTGGACTCCTAACACCTATACCTGTGGATCTACTATAATGTATTCAGATTCCACAATGCAATCTAATGTAATATAATTAGTCAATCAACTGAGGAGTAGGGTGGATCCTAAACCTGATCACTTCTGAGTTATAAAGAGCAGCATAGACGGAGGCACAAACAGACAGGAGGGGAAGTCAGATGCTGTCTGACAACGAGAGCGGCAAATGGATCTACAGACCCAGGAAGTCCCAGGATTGTGGCCAATGAGAAACTGAAACAGACAAAGAAGGGCTTCCCTCTAGAGCTATACCCTAAATTCAGACTTCTAGCCTCCTGAGCTGTGAAAAAAATTAATTTCTGTTCTTTAAAGCCGCTCGCTTGTATTTCAAGTTACAGCAGCACTAGGAAACTAAGACAGCAGATATGAGACGGTGTGTTCCACAAGGCAGAGCTGTGGGCTGATCCCAGCTAAGAAAGCGTTCAGATCATCCAGGGCCTTGATGCTTGCTGGGCTACAGGAGAGGAGGCAGAATGGAAGAGCAAGTAGAAATAAAATGGTTGATGAGAGTTTCTTCACAAAGCTGAGAACCTAAGGAAGCTCTGGTTTTGGAAATTCCATGAACAAGGAGATGCAATTCACAAGGAAACAGATTTTTCAGACAGTAGCTGTGGCCCCAGGGCAACAGGGCAGAATTCCATGGATCCAAAGCATCCTGTCCTCCCTTAGCCTTGGATGGAAGTGAGGGTAGACCGATTACAAAAACGGTTGCAATGCTTTATCCCTCCCTGTATCCAAGTGACTTCAGCTGACCACAGACATATGAGTGCACCCAGCTAACACTGAGGAACCACGCAGCTTACCTGTAGACTCATGAGCAGTAATAAATGCTCGTTATTTTAAACCATGGCGTTTTGGGGTGATTTGTTATTCACTGAGCTATCACGAACTAATGTATAAGCCATGTAGGATACTAAAGAAGACAAGAGTTGTGAGACAACCAGAGGTCCCTCTCTTCTCTCTTCAGGCAAGAGATATGTAAGGCCTACAGATGGACCATCTAGCCAGTAGAGACTGTCAAAGAAATCAAAAGAAAACTAACTCCTGTGTAGTTAGCATCTTCTGTATGCAAGGCAACCTCGTGAGATAAGGGTGGGGTGGTAGTCACTGTTAAATGATCTGGGACCAGCCAGCCCTCTCTGTCTGCCAAGTGACTGGAGCAACATAAGTGACCCTGTGCAAAGACCAGGAGAACAGCCTTCCATCTGAGCCCAATCCGAATTGTAGAATTTCCAACAAGTACATCTTTGTTAATTTAAGGCACTAAATATTGGGGTGGAGCTCTGGTGGTGCACTGGTTAAGAGCTCAGCTGGTAACCAAAAGGCTGGCAGTTCAAATCCACCAGCCACTCCTTGGAAACCCTATGGGACAGTTCTACTCTGTCCTACAGGGTCGCTATGAATCGGAATCGACTCACCGACAACAGGCTTGGTTTTTTGGTTAAGTATTGGTGTGGTTTCTTACACAGCAGTATATAACAGCCACATCTAGGTAATAGTGGCAAAATCAGACTTTGGATTTAGATCTGTTTGACACCGAAGGCCAAGTTCTTAAGAACCATACTCCACAATCATACTGTTGTGTTACCCACCCACACACTACTTCCAGACCTAGAGAAATATTTGCATTTTTTAGATTGTGAAAAATCACTTCACCACATTGGTTGGTCTGCCTTGTTACTTTACGCTCTGGACGCCATACTGAGGGAGACTTTGTCAAAAAATTTTTTTTAAAGATTATTGCTGACAGACTTCAGACTCATCCTTGCTCCAAGCTCCATTTTCCTAGGCTCCAGAGTCTTCAGTGCAAGTGTAGAATTAAATGGAACTGGAAGAACAGAGGTGAAGTGTTATGGATTGGGTTGTGTGTCCCCCAAATTATGTGCGTGAATCCTAACCCCCATACCTGTGGATGTCGTTTCATTTGGAATAGGGTTTTCTTGGTTATGTTAATGAAGCCGTATCAGTGTAGTTGCTGTTGTCGGTAGGTTCCAATTCACAGCAACCCGATGTACAACAGAACTCTATCAGTGTAGAGTATGCCTTAACCCTAGACACTTTAGAGATGTAAAAAAAGCCGCATAGACACAGGGAAAAGCAAGCACAAATAGGGCTGTTGTCACAGAGATCTTCAAGAAATGCTGAGGGGAATGGTAAACAAGCTGAGACAAGGATTTCCCCCAAAGCAGACAAGAGAGAGACTTCCCTAGAGCCCGTGCAATGAATTTGACTTCTAGCCTCCTACACTGTGAGAAAATAAATTGCTGTTCCTTAAAACCACTTACTTGTGGTATTTCTGCTATAGCAGCACTAAGAAACCAAGACATGGAGTTATTCACAAAGAATGTTTTGTTTACTCTAAAAAATAAGACATGGCTGTCCATCTCTACTTCTAGCCCCAAATGCAAGACAAGTGAGAGCATTTTCCTTTCCGGGAGTACCCTTCAGGTTTTAGGCTCGAAAGTGCTTTGCAACCCTGGATTAATGCCCCCAATACCAAGGCCTGCACATCATTACAATCCCTGGCACCCAGCTCACTCCCTCAAGGGGTTCTCAAGATACATATTGAATATCTTTTCCAAAAGGGATTCCTCTGAAGAAAGCTGTTTAACTTAGACATTCTATTGTATTACTTGGTGTCTTAGTCAGGGTTCTCTAGAGAAACAGAACCAGTGAGATAGATTGATGGATGGGTGGACGGGTGGACGGATGGATGGATGGACGGACGGACGGATGGATGGATGGACGGAAAGATAGATAGATACATAGATGAGATACATAGATAGATGGTAGATAGAGAGATAGAGAGATGATTGATAAATAGAGAGATGATAGAGAGATAAAGAGATAGATAAAGAGATGATAGTGAGATAAAGATAGAGATGATAGAGAGATAGAGAGATAAAGAGATGATAGATAGATGATAGACAGACAGACAGACAGATAGATAGACAGACAGACAGATAGACAGATAGATACTTCAAGGAATTGGCTCACATTATTATGGGGGGCGACTGGTGAGTCCAAGATCTGCAGGTCAGGCAATGGGCCGGAGACTCCTGAAGTTTTTTGTCCCCAAATCCATAGGTCATATGACAAGAAGAGTGAAGACTAACAGTGTTCTGGCAAAATGTCTATTTATAGTTTGGAGACAGAACATACTCTAGGGAAACTCCATTTTTGCTCTTAAAGTCTTAGACTGGTGGTTGAGGCCCACCCACATTATGGAAGGTAATCTGCTTTACTTGTGGCCAACTGATTTGATCACATGTAACTACTTCACAACAGCAACTAGACTAGTGTTTGACCTAACAACGGGCACCATAGCCTAGCCAAGTAGACACATAAAATTAACCATCTCAGTTGGGGTTCAGCCAGGGACACAGACCACTGTAAATGCCATCAAAAGCCTGGTAATTAGAACTAGCTGTTGGCTGGGGAACCTAAGTTCTCCTTCCAGCTTCCAGTAGGTTCATTCATCTTCTTTACCTACATTTTCAGGGCAGTATTCCCAGAATACCTTGAGGTCTAGGCTTTGGAAACCACATGATGTCCCGTTCACCATATTCTATTAGTCAGAGCAAGTCACAAGGCCAACCAGGCTCAAAGGGTGGGGAAATACACTTCACTTCTTCATGGGAAGAGCTGCAAAAAATTTATGGCTATATTTAATCTACCATATCTAAAACTGGGGTTAATTTTTGTTGTGAATATTATTTATGTTGAAGAGGAGTTTCAGTCTCCTTAAAAGGAATCAGCAGATGAATGGATGAACAAAAAGTGGTACACACATACACTAGAATATTACTCATCCATAAAGAGAAACGAAGTCTTGAATACATGCCACAACATGGATTAACCTTGGAAACATCAAACTGAGCGAAATAAGTCAGTCACAAAAGGACAAATGTTGTATGATCCCACTTCTATGAAATATCTAGAATAAGCAATTGTATATACACCTAAGTTTATTAGTGGTTACCAAGGCCAGGTGAGAGGGTAGGGGGGAGGGGAACTCATTGCTTAGGGGACACTGAGCTTCTGTTAAGCTTGTTGTTGTTAGATGCCATAGAGTCGGTCCCGACTCATAGTGGCCCTGTGTACAACAAAACGAAACACTGCCCGGTCGGGCACCATCCTCATGACAGCCGCTATGTTTGAGCCCATTGTTTTAGCCTCTGTGTCAATCTATCTCACTGAGAGTCTTCCTCTTTTTTGCTGACCCTCTATTTACCAAGCTTGATGTCCTTCTCAGGGACTAGTCCCCCCGAAAACATGTCCTAAGTACACGAGACGAAGTCTCACAGTTCTTGCTTTTGATGAGCATTCTGGCTGTACTTCTTCAAGACAGATTTGTTCATTCTTCTGGCAGTTCATGATTGTCATGGATTGAATTGTGTCCCCCCAAAATATCTGTCAACTTAGCTGGACCATGAATCCCAGCATTGTGTGATTGTCCACCATTTTAGGTATTTCCCTATGTGTTGTAAATCCTATCACTATGATGAAATGAGATGGATTAGTGGTAGTTATGTTGATGAGATACACAAGATTAGATAGTGTCTTAAGCCACTCTCTTTGAGATATAAAAGACAGATGGGGGACTTCATATCACCAAGAAAGCAGTGCCAAGAGCAGAGCTTGTCCTTTGGACTTGATGTTCCTGCGCTGAGATGCTCCCAGACCAAGGGAAGACTGACGACAAGGACCTTCCTCCAGAACCGACAGAGAAAGCCTTCCCCTGGAGCCAGCACCCTGAATTCGGACTTCTAGCCTATTGGACTGTGAGAGAATCAATTTCTCTTTGTCAAAGCCATCCACTTGTGGTGTTTCTGTTATAGCAAGACTGGATGACTAAGACAATGGTATATTCAATATCCTTTGCCAACACCGTAATTCAAAGGCATCAATTTCTCTTTGGTATTCCTTATTCATTTTTCAGCTTTCCCATGCATATGAGGTGATTGGGTCAGGCACACCTTAGCCTTCAAAGTGACATCTTTGCTTTTTCACACTTTAAAGAGGTCTTTTGCAGCACATTTGCACAATGCAATGTGATGTTTGATTCCTTAACTGCTGTGGAACCAAGTAAAATGAAATCCTTGACATCTTCAATATTTTCTCCACTTATCGTGATGGTTCTTATTGGTCCAGTTGTGAGGATTTTTGTTTTCTTTTTGCTATTTATTTGTTTTTCTGTTAAGGGTGAGGGGAAAATGTGGAAATGGATCACAGCGTTGGCTGCACAGCATGATGAACACAATGTCACTGAGTTGTACATGTGAAGGATATTGAAATGGTAAATCTTTTGTTACATATATATTTACCACAGTTTGTAAAAAATGCTTAGTCATCTGCTCAGCTTTAGCCTGAAGAGTAATTAAAATCTGACAGGAGGTTCTGTGGTCAGAACAAACATATGTGGCTTAGGGGCAACGCAAAGAGAAAACCCTCGTGTGTAAGGCCAGCTCTGGAGAGGAACCTGAGACTTTCTTCATAGCCAAGAATCAGAGAAAGAAGCTAAGGACGCTGGAGGATTTGGGGAGGAGGATGGGCTGGGCCAGTACCTTCCATGTGGCAGGTGCCCGACACCCATCGTGTGTCATTCAGTTCTCACAATGCCCCGTTGTAATCCTAAAAGCAAACCCTCCTATCACGCCAGACACCTCGATAATGGCTTTTCACATAGTAATTTGGTTAATATTCACACCCCCCTCCCCAGATAGGTACCATTGTTTTCCCGTTTCACAGATAAAAGAAACTAAGACCTAGAGAGGTTAATAACCAGCCCCAGGTCACACATTATAGAGGTAAGAAAACTGAGGTTCAAAGGGAGTAAATTACTTGCCAAAGGACACAGAGCTGAGCTAATTTTCACATCTGAGGTCTTTCTTTGAAGGCACTGTGTTGCCTCAAGGGAAGGATTTGCTTAAAGAGAAATACTGTTCCAAACTCTTCCACAAAGAGTAGACTGGCTACCCAGGGCCTCAGGAAGGAGGTTAACTGAGGTGCTCAGGCCTTCTTCTTGTTGTTCTTAGCTGCCGTCTGTCAGCCCTCAATTCATGGCCACCCTGTGCGTGTCAGAATAGAACTGCTCCACAGGGTTTCCTTGGCTGTGATCTTTACGAAGGAGCCCTGGTGGTGCAGTGGTTAAACACTCAGCTGCTAATCAAAAGGTTGGTGATTCCAACCTACCAGCTTCTCCATGGGAGAAGGATGTGGCAGTCCACTTCTGTAAAAGATTTACAGCCTTGAAAACCCTGTGGGGCAGTTCTACTCTGTCCTATAGGGTCACTATGAGTCGGAACTGGCTCGATGGCAATGAGTTTTTGGTTTAATCTTTATGGAAGCAATTTGTCAGGCCTTTCTTCCATGCCCCACTGGGCAGATTTGAACCGCCAACCTTAGGTTAGCAGCCAATTGCAAACCACTTTTGCTCCTCAGACTTTCTTAGTGAGGCAAACTTAACAAGAAATTAACAGTGGGCATTTGTTCAAAAGCAGCTAAGAATAGATGGTGTGAGCTGAGCTCCTAATAATATAAGTGAAGTAAGACAAGGCAGTGTGTGTCTGGTACTCACATTTGTTTTCTTCACTTTCTATTTTGATATTAGCTCCTTCCTGTCTAAACAAGTGCGGATATCTTTTGGGAAGCTGAATGTAAGCACAGGTAGCATTTCTCAGGGAGGTCCTTTGAAGTCCCGTTCTTCTGTCGACCCAATTCCTAGCTGGCCAGTCCAGTCCAGAAAGTAGCACTGACTTCCCTGATGGCCCAGAACCAAGAAAAAGCCTAGTCAAGAAAGGGAATGTTTCCACTTAGTTGCTCCAACCCTCAGGCAGTGAAGAGGTCTTCCCGGGATCACCAGCCTATGTGTGCCTTTCCGGAGGTGGTAGGTTCTAGAAAGAAAAGAGTAAGGAGAGCTCCACTCTAGAAGGTGCCATTGGAAGGCAGCATAAACCCTAATCTGACCCAATACATGCCTGACTAGGAAAAAGGAGAGAAATTGGCATGGGGTCCTTCTGACTCTATGCTTGAAGAAGTAGCTGCTTAGGCTTTCTCATTCTGTGCGTTATACCCCAGAAAATTCCCCGTGAGCCTGAAGGAAGAGGCCATTCTGAGACTGAGTTGAAACTACAAGTAACTACAGAGATGAGGGGCGTTTGCTGGGTCTCCAGAGTGCAAAACCAAATCTGCTGTTGAGCAGATTTCAACTCATAGCAACCCTATAGGATGGAGTAGAACTGCCCCATAGAATTTCCAAGGCTGTAGTTGACACAAATTCAAGCTGAAGCTGAAGAAAATTAGAGCAAGTCCATGGGAATCAAAGTACGACCTTGAGCATATCCCACCTGAATTTAGAGACCATCTCAAGGATAGACTTGACGCATTGAGCACTAATGACCAAAGACCAGACTAGTAGTGGAAGGACAGCAAGGACATTGGGCATGAAGAAAGCAAAAGGTCATTAAAAAGTCAGGAAAGAAAGAAAGACCAAAATAGATGTCAGAAGAGACTCTGAAACTTGTTCTTGAACATAGAGTAGCTGAAGCAAATGGAAGAAATGATGAAGTAAAAGAGCTGAGCAAAAGGTTTCAAAGGACAACTCCAGAAGACAAAGTAAAGTGTTATAACAACACGTGCAAAGACCTGGAGTTAGAAAACCAAAAGGGAAGAAGATGCTAGGCATTTCTCAAGCTGAAAGAACTGAAGAAAAAAATTAAGCCTCGAATTGCAATATTCACAGATTCTATAGGCAAAATACTGAATGAAGCAGGAAGTATTAAAAGAAAATGGAAGGAATACTGTACCAAAGAGAACTGGTCGATATTCAACCATTTCAGGAGGGAGCATATGATCAAGAACCGATGGTATTAAAGGAAGAGTCCAAGCTGCATTGAAGGAGAGGGTGAAAAATAAGGCTTCAGGAATTGACAGAATACCAGTGGAGATGTTTCAATAAACCGATGCAGTGTTGGAGGTGCTGATTCTTCTATGTGAAAAAAATTGGACGACAGCTTCCTGGCCAACTGACTGGAAGGACCCATATTTGTGCCCATTCCAAAGAAAGGTGAACCAACAGAATGCAGAAATTATCAAACAATATCATTAATATAACACACAAGTAAAATTTTGCTGAAGATCATTCAAAAGCAGTAACAACAGTACATCAACAGGGAACTGCCAGAAATTCAAGCCAGATTCAGAAGAGGACATGCAACCAGGGATATCATTGCTTTTATCAGATGGATCTTGGCTGAAAGCAGAGCATACCAGAAAGTTGTTTTATTGACTATGAAAAGGCATTCAATTGTGTGGAAAATTATGGATAACGATGAGAAGAATAAGAATTCCAGAACATTTAATTGTGCTCATGAGGAACTTTTACATAGACCAAGAGGCAGTCATTCAAACAGAATAAGGGGATACTGTTGTTAGGTGCTGTCAAGTTGACTCTGACTCATAGCGACGCTACGGGACACAGTAAAACTGCCCCACAGGATTTCCAAGGAGTGGTTTGTGGATTTGAACTGCTGACCTTTTTGTTAGCAGCCAAGCTCTTAACCACCATGCCACCAGGGCTCCAAGGTAGGGGGATACTATGTGGTTTAAAGTCAGAAAAGGTTTATGTCGGAGTTGCATCCTTTTACCATAATTATTCAATCTTTATGCTGAGCAAACAATCCAAGAAACTGGACTATATGAAGAAGAATGAGGTATCAGGATTGGAGGAAAGCTCATTAACAATCTGTGATATGAAGATGATACAACCTCACTTGCTGAAAGTGAAGAGGACTTCAAGCACTTACTGATGAAGATCAAAGACTACATACAACCTTCAGTATGGATTACACCTCAGCATAAGAAAAACAAAAATCTTCACAACTGGACCAATAAGAAACATTATGATACAGGGAGGAAAGATTGAAGTTGTCAAGAATTTCATTTTACTTGGATCCACAATCAACACCCATGGAAGCAGCAGTCAAGAAATCAAACCACATACTACATTGGGCAAATCTGCCACAAAAGACCTCTTTAAAGTGTTAAAAAGCAAAGATGTCATTTCGAGGACTAAGATGTTCCTGACCCAATCGCCTCATATGCATGTGAAAGCTGAAATCGATGCCTTTGAATTACAGTGTTGGTGAAGAATATTGAATATATAATGGACTTCCAGAAGAATGAACAAATCTGTTTTGGAAGAAGTACAGTCAGAATGCTCCTTAGAAGCAAGGATGGAGAGACTTCATCTCACATATTTTGGACACGTTACCAGGAGGGACCAGTCCCTGGAGAAGGACATCATGCTTGGTAAAGTAGAGGGTCAGCGAAAAAGAGGAAGACCCTCAAGAAGATGAGTTGACACAATGGCTGCAACAATGGGCTCAAGCATAACAACGATTTTGAGAATGGCACAGGACCAGGCAGTGTTTCATTCTGGTGTACATAGGGTCGCTAGGAGCTGGAGTCAACTGGATGGCACCTAACAACAACAATCTCATGTACTTTGGACATGTTATCAGGAGGGACTGGTCCCTGGAGAAGGCCATCATGTTTGGTAAAGTAGAAGGTCAGTGAAAGAGGGGAAGACCTTCAAGGAGATAGATTGACACAGAGGCTGCAACAATGGTCTCAAACATAGTAACAAATTGTGAGGCTAGCACAGGACCAAGCAGTGTTTCATTCTGTTGTGCATAGATAGGGTTCCTGTGGGTCGGAACCGACTCAATGGCACATAACAACGACAATCTTCACAGAAGCAGACTGCCACATCTTTCTCCCATAGAGTGACCGATGGGTTCGAACTGCCAAGGTTGGAAGTGCAAGTCCACCCAGAGGCACCTTGGAAGAAAGACCTGACCATCTACTTCCAAAAAATCAGTCATCGAAAACCCCGTGGAGCACAGCTCTACTCTGACACGCACAGGGTCGCCATGAGTCAGACTTGACTTGACGGCAACTGGTTGGTTGCTGGTACTTGAACTTCATTATCAGGAGCCAGTTTGCTGCCAGGACTGTGATTTTCAAGGAGCTGAGAGCAGGCCACTTCATGAAAAGCAAACACACACTCTGGCACCCAGCCGTCCTGCTTCCTTGTGCAGCAGGCACATCAAGGCTTCTAAAAACGTTTGTTGATGGAGGAACGACCTCACTCTCTCATGAGGCTGCCACCCTCCCATGGTCCACAGGAAAGGATCCTGAAGTTTCCCGTGGAGGAAGAGTCGCCTCATGGTCATCCTATAGTCTGCTTTCTAGTCCTCGCAGTGGGCTCCAGCTGTGGTTGCTGCTCATATTTTACTTCGAAAAACATCCAGTACCTCCCTTCCAGAAAATCAAACGCTGCGTTGCATGTTGGAGAAGCAGCATGATTTAAAAATCCGCACTGAGCGAAGCCAGGCAGGGTGACTTATCCCGCTCATTCAAAGGCAAGGCTGACATATGCCACGAACACGTCCCCAGCCTCGACCATGTGGCCGAGCTGCTTTTCGAGAGGGGCCCACTCAGAAGAAAATGCCTTATTTTTACCCTTTGCCAAAAAAACGGAAACTCAGATCGATTCTCCCCCCTAAATGGCACACCCGGCGTGCCTCGCCATTTCAGAAGGCTGCTTAGAATCACAAGATGCACAGTCCAACTTAAACCACAGAAGAACGGTGGGGGGTTATAGAGCCTGAATTAGACTCATTACCTAACAAAAATGAAAGAGCCGGCATTCTAAAAATACAGCAGCATTTATTTCTGGCCAGGGTCCCAGTCTTGTATACTGATTTATTTTGTTTAGCAAGCTGCACCTCTTAAAGGAAGTTCTACAGCGCTTGCTGTGAGGGACTAATTTCTAAGTGTAGTTTAAAATAGCCAATGGCCTCTGGACAGTTAGAGGAAAAGTCGAAGGGGGACACCACCTGACAGCTGAGGAGACACAAGGGCATGGTGATTGAGAGCCTGGGAGGGATTTGGGGTGAGATCTTTAAAGACAGATGGTGAGTTCGCAGCTGTAATAAGCAGCCTTGAGAACAAGACACAGTTCTTGCAAGGAACCAATCATAAATAGAATGACTTCATGTTAATTAAATAAATATAAATTAATTTATATTAACTGTCTCCATTGTCCAAAGCCACCACCCATCTGTCAGTTTGGGGTGGCTTGCATGTTGCTGTGATGCTGGAAGCTATGCCACTGGTATTTCAAATACCAGCAGGATCGTCCACGGTGGATGGGTTTCAGTGGAGCTTCCAGACTAAGACAGATTAGGTAGAAAGGCCAGGCAATCCACTTCTGAAAATTAACCCGTGAAAAACCCTATGGCTCACAATAGATTATTGGCCCATATGGTGCTGGAAGATGAGCCCTTTAGGTTGGGAAGACATTCAAAATACACAGTGGTTGCAACAATGGACTCCAGAATACCAACAATCGTGACGATGGTGCAGGACTGGGAAATATTTCATTCTGTTGTACACGGGCTTCTGTGAGTTGGAGCCAATTCAACAGCAACAACTAAGAACAACAACACTGTCCCGAGAAACACAAAAACCAGCAGGAAGAAGAGCTCAATCACTCCCTTGACTAAAGATAATTATGATGCATCTCCATGCCATGATTTTTAACTGGGGAAACTGAGGCTAGCCCAACATTGCCCAGCAAATGTGAGCCCTTGGCTCTCCTGACTTATCAGGCATGAGTCTCAACAGCTGGCTAAGAACTGGCTCTCACTCCAGCAAGGTGTCAGTGGAAGTGATCTTTGCAGACAGAGGGGGCGAGAGTGGAAAACTGGGAGAATGGAGTCTACTTGGTCCCCAATGGGAAGCACCTTAGGGACGCTTCTTCCCGTGATCACTCACGGCCTAACCAAAACCTGTTCTGTCTCCTGCTTTGCAGAGGGTCCCATCAACAACTTGAGACAACTGGAATTCATCCCCTCATGGTACTGGAGTCTAGAAGTCTGAATTCAGCAGGGCCATGCTCTCTCTGAAGGCTCTAGGGGAAATCCCTCCTTGTCGCTTCTAGCTGCTGGTAGCCCAGATGTCCCCTGGCTTGTGACAGCATCCCTCCAGTCTCTGCTCTGTCTTTGCATGGCTGTCCTCCCCCTGTGACTGTCTGTGTCTCTTCTCTTTTTATAAGGACACCACTTATATTGGATTTAGGCCCACCCTGCACTAGTGTGACCTCATGTTATATAATAACATCTGCAAAGACTTTATTTCCAAACAAGGTCACAGTGACAGGAATAAAAAACCCAAACAAACCCATTGCTGTCGAGAAGATTCCGACTCACAGTGACCCTGTAGGATAGAGGAGAACTGCCCCATAGGGCTTCCAAGGAGTGGCTGGTGGCTTCGAACTGCTGACCTTTTGGTTAGCAGCCAAGCTCTTAACCACTGCACCACCAGGGCTCCATTCACAGGTATGGGGGTTAGGATTTCAATATACCTTTTTGGGAGACATAATACAACCCATAACAGGGACCTTGACTTGAAATTAGTTTACTCTTAGGGAAAGAGCAGGTTCACGGCTGTGTTCAGACGGTTAGTTCCAGCAACCACTCAAACAGCTGCTGTGGGCTAGGGGCTTAGAGCCTGAAGACCCCCACCCCCCTGGTAGATCACAATAGCAAGGACCCTACCTGCTCACCCCAGCCTTCAATATCCTCTGGGAGGGTGGGCCCAGTCCATATTCCATGGAGACAGGAATAAAGACTTACCAGGAGAGTAGAAAGATGGGAAGGCTGGATATACACCAGACATTTGGAAGAAGATGAGCTGAAAGCACCACAAGTGTTGGGGATGGACTCAGCCTTGAACTAGGAAGAGTGGGGCAAGAGTTTTCCATCCTTTTCTTCCATATTTTGGAGTTCCTGGGTGATGCAAATGGCTGCTAACTTAAAGGCTGATGGTTTGAGTCCACCCAGAGGCACCTTGGAAGAAAAGCCTGGTGATCTACTTCCAAAAAATCAGCCATCAAAAACCACACGCAGCACAGCTCTACTCTGACACACATGGGGCCACCATGAGTCAAAATCGTGGCAACGAGTGGCTGGGTCATTAGGGCTTGGTGAGGTTCCCATAGGGGCCAGGATTGACTTCTTGGGAATAATAATAGGTGCAGGGAGGAAAGAGATAGACCTCAGGTCTCCTTCTAGACTACCTGGCCCTTGAGGAAAGAGCTACTCTCGGGTAGGCACTCCACCAGGAATACGGAGTAGGCACTTTGCTTCAGTCTTTCCTGCTATTCCCCTAGGCCTGAGAAGCAGCAGCAGGTGGGCCACAAAACCCACAGAAGCTTGGAGGGAGCCCTGAAAGGGGGCCAGCTCTCTAAATCACCCCCAAACCTCACATTCACCTGAGAGCCCCCTCTGGTGGTTCTCAGCCCCACCGTGTACCCAAATCACAGTAAAGCAGATTTTAAAAACCTCGGTGCTTGGACCTCAGGGGTTCTGACTTAGATCCAGGGTGGAGCCCCAGGCTTGATAAGATCTTAAAAGCTCCTCCAGTGACTTTCCTGTGCTTCAGGGTTGAAAACCACTAAAGTAATCTCTTTAGGGAGTCCCTGGGTGGTGCAAACAATTAATGAACCTGGCTGCTAACAGAGTTTGGCTTTCGTGTCTACCCAGAGGTGCCTCAAAAGAAAGGCCTGATGATCTACTTCTGAAAAATCTGCGAGTGAAGACCATAGGGAGCACGGTTCTCCTCTGACATGCGTGGGATCACCGTGAGTTGGAATCGAATCGGTAGGAAATGGTTTAATCTCTGTAGACCCACATCAACTGAAAAAAAACCCAAACCGGTTGCTGTCGTGTCAGCTCCGACTCGTGGTGATCCCACGCCTTTCAGAATTGAAACTACATTTCACAGCGTTTTTAATTGACTCGACGGCAGTGGGTTTGGTGTTTGGGTTTTAATCTCACAGAAGCAGATCTCCCCGTCATTCTTCCGTTGGGTGGGTGGGTTCAAACTTCCAACCTTATGGTTAGTAGCCGAGGGCAAACCATTTGTGCCAGGGAAGGGTGTGGAAGGGACACTGCAGGCTTTGGAATTGGCCAACCAACCCAAGTATCTGGATAATGGGATTAACAATAGACAGTAATGTGTACCTGTGTGAGGTGGCTAGCACCTAGTAAGTACTCAGTGAATGGAAGCCCAAAATGTCGAGGATTGATACTTGTATGCCTGTGGCCAGCAAGAGAAAAGTATCAATGGCAACAGGAGAAAAAGGGATGAGATAATAGGGTCACTGTTCTATTGCTCTCTTTGGAGTCAAGACTGACCTGACAGCCTTGGCCTCAAGAGGAGCATTCAAGCTATTTGTTTTGCAATGAATAAAAGGTGAGGGGCCAGTCTTAAATGTTGGCTCAGGGTGCAGAATTCCTATTCGGACCAATGTGCTGTGCAAATTATTTCGGGATTAAATGGCCATTAGCTTTATCTTCTCTTGCTGGCCTGCTGTTAGGCTGGGGGGCTGGGATCTTCTTTGCATCAAAGATTATCTCCCTGGGGAGAATGTAATCTTCCATGATTATGTCTGGGAGCTGGAGGGCAGCTTTTACCCCACAGTCCCTTTCTGTCATAGCGATGGGCCAGAGGGAAGAATTAACAATTTCAAAAGAGGCTTAAAGCTTCCAGTCTAAACTGAATGGTGTCTTCTGTCGGTTCAGGGGGATCTCTTTGTCTCCTGTACAAGGGGCTGACCCCCTTCCAGGTCAGGCCGTCTTCACAGCAACGCTTTGTCAGTCTTCTGAAAAGGGGAGGGGGGTGCGCAGAAGTCAGCCCATGGAGACGCAAGCATTCTCCCTCGTTAACGTACGTCCTGATCCTCCTCTCTTGCCTTCCTAATTGATCTTCACTTGGAATGCTGCAGCTGGAAGGTTCTTTGTCCCCTTCGTCTGAAATTAATGATGTGTGGGGAAACGTTTAGATGTACCGGGGGAGCTCCAATTAATAAAGAGACCTGCTCGGAGCGTTCTGCAAAACAATCATCCTTTGAATACCTAGGGCTGCTCACCCCTGCCCAAGTCGGTCTGCGTTGCATGTTTGGGTTTCATGTGTGAGAGTTTCTTAAAATAGACCCCACCATCTTACTTCTCACCAGCCCCAGGACGGAGCCTGGAGCTAGGTCTGTAGGGAGCAGTCTGCCGAGGCCAGTGGGGGTGATGACGGCTGTAAGCTCTTGTTGGATTCTAAATCATGGCTAAAACCCCAGAGCTAAAAGCTTCATCCCTTTCTGGCACTTTCCATTTAAAAGCCATGCTATATTTTGGTTTCCAATTATAGGAGGAGGAAAATAGAAGCATCTGGAACACATTACTGTTTCTCTATTCCACATCATAACTTAAGAAAGTGAAACAAGCGCTCCTCAAAATGTGCAGGGAGGGAGGAAGCGGTGCCTCCAGAGCTAAGCCCTCACAGCCCAAGACTCAATTCCCTGTGCCTCTGGCGGCCACGGTACAAACACATGGAGCGTGGGGTTCAGGATGGAAACCGTGACAGTGTGTGTTTCCTGCAGGAAGGGAGCTGCGAGGGGGAGGTCTGCAACTTACTGGGGCTGCAGGCTGCCCGCATTCCCTGTCTGGCCATTGTTAACATGCAACTCTTGACCCCCAGCCCAAGAACTCAAGACCACAGGGCCAGGCCTTCTCCTGAAACAGCTGTGTGGATTTCAAGGATTCGGGCTCCAGAAACTCAAGATTCCAACTGACTTTATGAACAAACAAACTTGAAGAGAAGGGAAGCCGGTATCGCCTTTAATGTCACGTAGACGATTCCACCACCTATCTGTCTGTTTGCCGTACTGTGGTGGCTTACGCTAACGGTAATTCTTATTACTGTCATAGCTTACATGCTTCTATGATGCTGGAAGCTATGCCACCAGTATTTCAAATACCAGTAGGGTTCCTCATGGTGGATGGGCATCAGTGGAGCTCCAAGACTAAGACTAGGAAGAAAGGCCTGGTGATCTACTTCCAAAAGGAAAACCCTATGGATCACAACAGGATATTGCTAGAAAATGAGCCATCTAGGTTGGAAGGCACTCAAAGTACACAGCGGCCACGACAATGGACTCGAGCATACCAATCATCATGAAAATGGTGCAGGACCAGGCAATGTTTTGTTCTGTTGCACATGGGGTCACCATGAGTCGGAGCTGACTCCGTGGCAATAACAATGACAGAAGGAGATTGATACATGACTCCTTGTGGCCCAAAGCCAAAACCATGCTCCTTGGTATGCCAGACGCTGCTTTTACCATCTGTCCCCTGCCATTGCCTTGAATTCATTATTGCTTATTCTCCCTGAACACACTGTCTTCTGCCTGTTAAAGCAAACCCGCTACCATTGAGACAATTCTGGCTCACGGTGACCCTTTAGGACAGAATAGAACTGCCCCATAGGGTTTCCAAGTAGTGGCTGGTGGATTCAAGCTGCCAACCTTTTGGTTAGCAGCCAAGCTCTTATCCACTGCACCATCAGGGTTCCTGTCTTCTACCAAATGATAATTCATTTCTCCAAACACGTCCCAAACATTCCGGTCTTTGCTCAAGCAGCTCCCTGATCTTCAATGCTCATCCTCAATCCACTTCAGTGCCTAGCGAACTTCTACCCATTCTTGATAACCCAGTTCTGCCATCATTCAAAACATACTCAGAATATTTACTGACCTCCAACTAAGCAATGGTTAAGTGCTCAGCTGCTAACTGAAAGGCTGGCTGTTCAAACCCACCTAGCCACTCCGTGGGAGAAAGACCTGGTGATCTGCTCCCATAAAGATTACAATCAAGAAAACCCTATGAGGCAGTTCTACTCTGTCATATGGGGTCACTATGAGTGGGAACTGACTCGACGGCACCCAGCAACAACAAATCGTATGTTTAGTGTGATGGCAGGCATGAGATCTACAACAGAGGAAAAGATGATTTCCTTGCCCACAAAGGTACTTAGAGAGGAGACCTCATTCAATTTGGTCTGTTGTCAGTGCCTACGGTGGGCCTGTCACTGAGCTAGCCCTGTGGGGATGTATTGGTTTCCTATTGCTGCTATAACAAAGTATCACAAACTTAGACGCTTAAAACAACACAAATCTTATAGTTCTTCAGGTTGGAAGTCCAACATCGGTCTTAAAAACTAAAACCCAGCACCATCGAGTCAATTCTGACACATAGCGACCCTATAGGACAGAGTAGAACTGCCCCATAGGGTTTCCAGGGAGCGCCTGGTGGATTCAAACTGCTGACCCTTGGGTTAGCAGCTGTAGTACTTAACCACTACGCCACCAGAGTTTCCAAACATGGGTCTTAGTGGGCTAAAATCAAGGTGTTGCCAAGGCTGGATTCCTCTCAGGAAGCTCTCAGGGAGAATCCGTTTCCTTGCCTTTTCCAGTATCTAAAAGCTGCCTACATTCCTTACCTCCAGGCCCCATCTTCCATCTTCGAAGCAGCAACGGTGTGTCAAGTCTTCTCCCATTGCATCATTCTGGCTCCCTTCTGCTTCCCTCCTTCACTTTTAAGAACCCTTGTCAATTCACCAGTCGTTCTTTGGAAATCCTATGGGGTAGTTCTACTCTGGCCTGTAGGGTAGCTATGAGTCGCAAGTGACTCAATGGCAATGGGTTTTGGTGTGATAACATTGGGCCCACATGGACAATTCAGCATAACTTCCCTGTTGTAAAGTTACTGATTAGGAACTTTAATTCCATTTGCAGCTTTAATCCCCCTTTGTCATGAAATGTAACATACTAATAGGCTTCTTGGGGGGGCATTATTCTGCCTACCACAGAGGATATAATGGTAAGGAGGATATTATCACTTTTCTCAAGGAGACATTTCTGCAAAGCCTTCCTTAAAAATGCAAGCAGGATTAACAGCTCCCTTCATATTCCCATTACAGTCTTTGCACTTTATAAAGGCCTCTTTTACAGCTCCTAACACACCGAAATCAGTGTTTCTTACACTGTGGGCATGTAATACTCAGAGTTTTGCATTTAGACATTTTTGCATTTTAATAATCTTGTCTTTATTTTAATGTACACTTGAAAAGCATAGGTAGCATATCAAACCTGTGATATAACCTTTCCTTTTAAACTAAATTTATTTAAGCTTTTAAAGAGTCAGTCTTAGATAGAAGATAAATTAACATACATGTTGCATACTGTACCAGGGCAAAAAAAAAAAAAAAATTAACAGGTGGTACTTGAATGACTGAACCGTAGGAGAAACTCTCCTAGAGTTTATGTTTTCCAGAGAAGCTCTGAGTTCCCTGAAGGCAGAGAATTGCCCATCTTTTTATCACTGTGTCCATGGATCCCAGCAAAGTACCCAGAACAAAATAGGTGCTCAATAAATACTTGTAGAATCTACAAATAACTGCTTAAGTTACTAATTTCTGTTTCTGTTACCCTTTGAGGGCAGGAACTATGCTTATTAACTTTATATTCCTGGAACCTAGCAACTGCAACAGTATAGGTGCTCAAATGTTTATTGAACAAATGAATAAAGTAGGCTTGAGCTATGGGTTTAAGTTGTGATTTAAATGTATACCTCTCAGATTAATTTCACATTGCGAAAAGTAGCTGAAGGAATGATTGTGCAATCACTATCTTCTGTGTTAGTTATTTTAATGAAATGTTGCTATAATGAGTTTTCTGTAGGCAATATTACTGTTCAAATATTGAGTTTAAATATAACTGGGGCCCAAATTCTTGATAGTAGATTAACAAATGAAAATTACACCAAACCTAAGAAGCTGGAAGTTGATATAGACACCAGAGTCACATCTTTTCCATCTTCATTCTGGAATTTCTGAGTAACAGTGTTCTGGTTTGGTGAGTGTTTCCTGAATCACACTGTTCTTTAGTTCATTCCTGTATTGAGCACTGTGGCAAATCCACTGCGTGCCAAGCACTGAGCTATATGAGAAGGATACAGAAATGATTAAAACCAAATCACTGCCTTTGAGAAGCTTACAGTTCAGTACAGGAGAGAACTTTAGGCATATTATTATTACACAATTAAAAGAGCTATATCAGGAATGATGACAGTGCTTGGGAACAGAAGAGGAGTTTGCAATTTGAGTTCTAAAGAGTTAATTAGCTCCTAAAACAAAGGAAACAAAAATCAAATCAACTGTCTGTTAAAGAATATAATAGAATCCAGAATTCTACAACATAACCTTTGCAATATTCAAGTGCAATCCAAAACTACTTGACATATGAAGATCCAAGGAAATGTAATTAATTCTCAAGAGAAAAGACAATCAACAGAGATCAAACACAGGTGTTATAACTAGTAGTTTTGAATTTTGAATGAGCTTTTGAACTAAATCCATTGACTTAAAGGAAAATATGCTAGTAATAAATGAAAAGATAGAAAATCTCAGTATAGAAATAAAAACTATAAAAAAAGAACAAAATGGAAATTCTAAATTGAAAAACACAATATCTGAAATAAAAAAATCACTGGATATGATGAAGAGCAAAATGGAAATGACAGAGAAAAGAGACAGTGAACTTGAAGAAAGATCCATAGAACTTTTCAGTCTAAAAAACAGAAAGAAAAGATCAACAGAACTTCAGGGACCAGTAAAAGAAAAAGCAAAAGGTCTAACATACATGTAATTGGAATCTCAGAAAGAGAGATAAGAAAGATTGTAGCAAAAAAAATTTTTAATAAATGATGACTGAAGTTATTCCAAATTTAGTAAAAGACATAATTGTACAGATTCAAGGAGCTCAGGAAATCCCAAGAAGGATAAAAATGGATAAATATGAAGCAAACCCATCATAGCTAAATGCAGAAAACAAAAATAAAGAAAATACTTTGAAAGCATTAAGAGAAAAATGACACATGACATTCAGAGGAACAAATATTTAAATGATCGGTGACTTCTCATCAAAAACACTGGAGTCCAAAACCCAGTGGAACAATAACTTTAAACTTCTGAAGGCAAAAAAAACCTACCAACCCAGAATTCTCTATCCAGTGAAAATATTCTTCAAAAACTGAGGGTAAAATAAATATATTTTCAGAAAAAAGAAACCTGGGAGAATGCATTGCCAGCAGAACAGTACCACCAGAAATGCTAAAAGAAAATGTTCAAGTTAAAGGAAAATGATATAAGATGGAAACTCATTCCATAAGATGGAATGAAGAGCATCAGCAATGGTAAATATCTGTGTAAATATTATCAACTTGGTGAGCTGGGAACTACAGTACCAGGTTTCCTTCCGTATATGAGTCCATGTTAGAGTTGGACAAAAAAGGAAATTCTATATTTCTGACATAGAAAGGAAGCAGTGGTCTTTACTTTCTGAAGGCCTTATTACAGTCATATGTGGTGACTGAGGAAGAAATAACTCAACCTTGGTTTACAGATGGTGCTGCATGATATACTTGCCACAAAGTGGATATTTGCAGCCCTACAACACAGTGAAGGACAGAGGTGAATGGAAATTCTCCCAGTTGAGAGGACTGAGACCACTGCACCTGGCTGTTCATTTTCCCTGGAAGGGGAAATAGCCCAAGGTATGGACCTATACCGATTAATTGGCAGTGGCTAATGGTTTAACCAAATGGTCAGGGACTTGGAAGAAACACAATTAGAAAATCAGTGACAAGCTGAAGAAAATTGAAACAAATCCACGAGAGCTAAAGTACAACGTTGAGTATATCCCACCTGAATTTAGAGACCATCTCAAGGATAGATTTGATGCATTGCATACTAATGACTGAAGACCACATGAGTTGTGGGATGACATCTTAGGCATGAAGAAAGCAAAAGGTCATCAAAAAGACAGAAAAGAAAGAAAAGATCAAAATGGATATCAGAAAAGACTCTGAAACTTGCTCTTGGTAGAGTTGTTGTTGTTAGGTGCCATTGAGTAGGTTGAGATTCACAGGGGCCCTATGTACAACAGAACAAAACACTGCCTAGTCCTACATCATCCTCATAATCGTTGAAAATACAGTAACTAAAGCAAATGGAACAAATGATGAAGTAAAGGAGCTGAACAGAAGATTTCAAAAGGCAGCTCGAGAAGATGAAGTATTAATAACGAAATGCGCAAAGAGCTGGAGTTAGAAAACCAAAAGGGAAGAACGTGCTTGAAATTTCTCAAGATGAAAGAACTGAAGAAAAAATTCAAACCTCTAGTTGCAATCTTGAAGGATTCTATGGGCAAAATACTGAATGACACAGGAAGCATCAAAAGAGACAGAAGGAAAACACAGAGTTACTGTACCAAAAAGAATTGTTGGCGTTCAGCCATATCAGGAGGTAGCATATGATCAAGAACTGACAGTTCTGAAGGAAGATGTCCAAGTTGCACTGAAGACATTGGTGAAAAACAAGCATCCAGGAACTGACAGAATACCAGCTGAGAAGTTTCAACAAATGGCTGTAACACTGGAAGCGCTCACTAGTCTCTGCCAAGTGTCTTAGTTATCTAGTGCTGCGATACCACAACTGGATGGCTTTAACAAACAGAAATTTATTTTCTCATAGGTTAAACCCAGGAGGCTAGAACTCCAAATTCAGGGTGCCAGATCTAAAGGAAGGCTTTCTCTCTCTGTCCTCCCTGGAGGAAGGTCCTTGTCTCTCCTGAGTTTCTGCTTCTGGGCAATCTTCATGTGGCTTGTCATATCTCTTCCCCCCTTCTCTGCTTATTCTTTTAATCTCTTTTATATCTCAAAAGAGATTGACTCAAGATACGACCTACACTAATCCTGACTCATTAACATAACAAAGACAACCCATTCCTAAATGGGATTACAACCATGGACATAGAAGTTAGGATTTACAACACATATTGTGGAGGGACATAGTTCAATACATAACACCAAGAAATTTGGAAGACAGCTTCCTGGCCAACTGACTCGAAGTGATTCATATTTGTGCCCATCTCAAAGAAAGTTAACCCAACAGAATGCAGAAATTATCAAGTATCATTAATATCATGCATGTAAAATTTTGCTGAAGATAATTGAAAAATGGATGCAGCAATACATTGACAAGGAACTGCCAGAGATTCAAGCCAGATACAGAAAAGGACGTGGAACAAAATACCATTGCTGATATGAGATGAATCTTGGCTGAAAGCAGAGAATACCAGAAAGGTGTTTACCCGTGTGGATCATAACAAATTATGGATAACCTTGCTAAGAATGAGAACCCCAGAATACTTAATTATGCTCACACAGAGCCTACACATAGACCAAGAGGTAGTCATTCAAACAGAACAAGGAGCACTGCTTGGTTTAAAATCAGGAAGGGTATGTGTCAGGGTTGTATCCTTTCACTGTACTTATTCAATCTGTATGCTGAGCACATAATCCAAGAAGCTGGACTATATGAAGAAGAATGGGGCATCAGGATTGGAGGAAGACTTATTAACAACCTACAATATGCAGATGACACAAACTTGCTTGCTGAGAGTGAAGAGGACTTGAAGCATTACTGATGAAGATCAAGACTGCAGCCTTCAGTATGAATTACATTTCAACATAAAGAAAACAAAAATCCTCACAAGTGGACCAAGAAGCAGCATCATGATAAATGCATTGTCAAGGATTTCGTTTTACTTGGATCCACAATCAATGCCCATGGAAGCAGCAGTCAAGAAATCAAACAATGTACTGCACTGGGCAAATCTGCTGCAAAAAAAAGTCTTTAAAGTGCTAAAAAGCAAAGATGTCACTTTGAGGACTAAGGTTCATCTGACCTAAGCCACGGTATTTTCAATCGCCTCATATGCATCCAAATGCTGTAAAATAAATAAGGAAGACCAAAGAAGGATTGATGCCTTTGAATTATGGTGTTGTCAAAGAATATCGAATATACCATGGACTGCCAGAAGAATGAACAAATCCGTCTCGGGAGAAGTACAGCCAAAATGCTCCTTAGAAGCAAGGATGGCAAGACGTACTTTGGTCATGCTATCAGGAGGGAACGGTTCCTGGAGAAGGACATAATGCTTAGTAAAGTAGAGGATCAGTGAAAAAGAGGAAGAGCTTCAAAAAGGTGGATTGACACAGTGGCTGCAACAATGGGTTCAAACAGCAATGATTGTGAGGATGGCACAGGTATGGGCTGTATTTTGCTCTGTAGTACATAGGGTCACTATGAATCTGAACCGATTTGACAGCACCTAACGACAACAAAATCTGGAAATGTATTTGGCTAGACCTCTCTGGGAGGCACAGAGTAAAAGGATATAAACATTTGCAAAAGAGCAATCTTAGCAGGGAGGAATAATGAAATAGACAAGATGACCTAGTCTATGGATGTCAGTTAGCCTCTTCTGGTACCCAGCCCTGTTTTTGCCTGAGGGCCTCATGACCAACGTGGTCATGTAAGCAGAACTGAAGGTTATGCATAGGTTCAGCAACCTGGGCTTTCACTTACCAAATCTGACCTGGCTCCAGCCACTACTGAGTGCTCAACCAGCCAAGAGCAGAAACCAACAATGAACCCTCAATATGCTATCCTTGAGGTACTCAGCCAGCCACAAGGTGTCATATGTATTAGTTTGGATCACTTCCATTATGCAACGGGATAGCATTTTGGTCTCACTATAATACCGTATTTTTACTCAAATAATGCACTCATTGTATGTTTTTTGCCAGATGCGCAACCCTCCCTCAGTATTTTTGTAAGTGAGCTTGCTGGACGTTATATGTGTAGGCGTGTTATTTGAGAAAAATACGGTAGACACTTTGTGTATGGGTTAGTCTTTCCTGCCTGCAGTGCTTCTGCCAAAATCACTCTCTCTAGACTCACAGAGTGCCTTATTTAATGTCCTGGTATTTCACATAGTAGATTCTGACCAGGCAATTTTACAGCACATGAAGTACAACAATGGACTCATGCTCATGGAATTCCCTGGTCTATCTATCATCCTGATAGAGCAGTGGAATAGCTTTTTAAAGACTCAGTTGTAGTACCAACTGGGTAGAAACACTTTATGGGGCTCCAGGATGTGGTATATGCTCTAAATTTATCAAGGTGTTGTTATTCCCATAGTCAAGACTTAGACATCTAGAAATCAAGGAGGGAAAAGGGGAGTGGTTTCTTTCACTCTTACCCTTAATGATCCAACAGCAAAGTTTTTGCTTACTGTCCCCATAATTTTGGATTTGGTAGTCTATCAGATTTTGCTTCTATCAGAGGACACAACAATGGTTCCATTTAACTGGAAGCTGAGACTGAAACCTGGATATTTTGGGCTTCTCATGCCAATAAACCAACAGAAAAAGAAGAGGTTACTATACCAGCTAATGCAATTGATTCTGACTCTCAAGTGGAAATTGGATGGCTACTACACAATGGACACAGAGGAAAGTATGTCTGAAACACAGAACATCTGGGGTGCCTCTAGCACTCTCATGTCCTGTGATAAAAGTTAATGGAAAACTACAACTCAATTCAGTTGCAGATTGGACTATTGTGATTCATAGAGTTTTCATTGGTTGATTTTTGGATGTAGATTGCCAGGTCTTTCTTCCTAGTCTGTTATAGTTTGAAAGCTCTGCTGAAACCTGTTTAGCACTATACCAACACGCAAGCCTCTATTGGCAGATGGGAGGTGACTGTACATGAAATGCATTGGCTGGCAATCAAATCAAGGACTCCCTGCAGTGTGATGGATTGCTTTTGTGTGCCCTTTCTAGCCATGGTCCTGTAACGCCCACCCAAGTGATTGGGTGGAACTGTGAAAATAAGGTAGTTGTAGCTCACCAAGGGGATTGGTCAGTTTTGCCACCCCACTGGGTTTGAAATGAGCCACCTCAGAGGAAGGAAAGAGGATTCTACCGCCACCAAGGAAGAACAGCCAGGAGATAAGAGTGTGTCCTTTGGACCTGGGGTCCCTGTGCTGAGAAGCTCCTGGAACCATGACACCAAGACAGAGAGCTGTAAAACTGAAGGCAGCAGAGACCCAGCAGCAGACTTGGCAGCAGAGACCTGGCAGCAGAGAGCCAGTAGCAAGAAATGGCATGGTGGGCTTCCCGGTCCATAGAGAGAGAAAGCTGAGTGCCTTTGGGCAGAGGCTAAGAGACAAGGAGAGGTGTGTCTGTGAGCATGGCTGGGAAGAGGCTGCCTTGATGGAAGAATTGTATCCTGAGTGTACCCGAGCCTGAATGGTAACAGTTACTTCCCTAACACCATGATCATGAGTATTGCTTGTGAGTTCTATGTGGCCATTACACTGGATTATCAAACCCAGCAGAGAAGTAGAGAGTGCCATGAGAGGGACAGTTGGTCTCAGAATTGGTAAAGATGGTGAAGAGAGGAAGCATGCCTGACCTCTGCCTCATAGGAATCAGCGTTGGGCTGTTGATCTTGATTCTCCTTCCCCTTTGTGAAGTTACAAGAGGTCAGACACCGCCATTTTTACAGTTGGTGTCAGAAGTGGGATTCTTTGTAATGGTTCCAGACTCATCAAATCGTGGGACATTGTAAGAGAAAGAAGGAAGGGGCTTGGGAAGTGAAACTTTTGATTCTTAGATGGTTACTGTGGTTTTTGTTACCTGTAACAAAAGCTGAAGAGCTGCAGATGAAGTGTCCTGGAGCCAAAGCCAGGTCAGATAAGCAGAATGATTGATAGGAAGCCACCCAGGCAGAGGCCCAAGGCATGTGCATATGAATGGGAAGATAGTCAAGGGGTGGAGAACAGAAGATGAACAGAAAATGAAGATGAATGTTTTAGAAAAGATTATATGTTTAACTGACTTTACAATGGACACTGTGGAAACCCTGGTGGTGATGTGGTTAAGAGTTCATCTGCTATCCAAAAGATTGGCAGTTCAAATTCACCATACGATCCTTGGAAACCCTATGGGGCAGTTCTAGAGTCAGAATCGACTCAACAGCAATGGGTTTTTGGTTTATGGATACTGAATGTTTCCCCTACCTAGTGTTGTATTAAAAAAAAAAAAACAAAAACCCATAGCTGACCTAAATATACGATAGAAACGAATACTGGGTATTATAGATTACAGACAGCATGTAACTCTGCCTTTGGCAAACACTGGATTGCATATGCTAAAAGGGGAACTAGGATTCGCCTGAGGGAAATGCAGGCTATTAGAATGCAGTAGCCCTGTGTATGGTCGGGGGGCTTAGGTCGAAAACCTGAGCCCCACTCAGATTTTCCATTTGAGGAAAAGACATGCAGAACCACCCAGAACTACTGAGAGGGGAGGCATGTCTGACCTTTGCCTCATAGGAATCAGTATTAGGCTGTTGACCTTGACTCTCCTTCCCCTCTTGTGAAGTTAGAGGAGGTCAGACACTGTCCCCAAGCTGTTTTTACACTCCCCAATGGAAGGCAATAAAACTGAGGTTCAGAAAGGTTAAGAAATGTGTCAAAAGTAAAACTAGTATCAAAACTAAGGTTTCTCTGACTCAGAATATCTTATACTTTCCAATATATTATGTGGATTCTCAATAATAATATGTCAGCCTCTTTCCTTTTGCCTTGGTGCACCGCTCAAAGCAAGATGGGTCACCAGCAACTCTGCTGGAGCCACCCGAGAAAATCCGGCCAGCTTCCTGCTCTTGCCGTGTGTGCCCAAACTGGACAGTCTGATCCAGAAATACAGCCTCGATATGTGCCACCAGTGTATCCATCAGTATGTGACAGATGTATGCTCCATCAAGTTGGACTAAGTGATCTTCCTTGAATGGATTATTCAAGACATCTACCCAACAAAAGAAACAATGCAAAACTCTTTATACATAAAATTAAAAAATCTTCAATCAAAAATAACAATAATATTTCAAATTCCAGATACTATTCTAGGTACTTTATACATAGTGTTTCTAATTCTTTCAACAATATTTGAATGAATGCATGATTATCCTATTTTCTATACTGAAAAAACTGGGAACTTCTCCAAGGCTATACAGTGAAAAAGTTGCCTGGTATCTGAACCAATTCGACCTGCCTCCGGAGTTACCTTGACCTGCTCACCCTGCTACCTTGGCTTTCAAAGAGGATCAAGTGATTCTCCCTCCTTAAATCTCCCTGAACACTCCTCATTACCAAATCCCTTATCACATCCAGTGAGGCTCCAACTCCCTCACCCACCCTCACTTCCTCCTTTCCTATCTGCACCCCGTGCTCCAGGCCTGGTGAGCATCTGGCAGCTCCTCAAAAGGACACACTCTGTGCTGTTCTTCATGCTTAGAATTTCTTCCCTCTCTAACCTCTCACCCACCACCTTTTGGGGAGAGAGACCTTATTCACGTCTCGACCCTCAGTTTCAACTTCTAACTCTAGGAAACAACACTTCTCAGACCCAACCAAGCTAACTTCATCTTTCCCACTCTGTGCACCTAATGTTCACATCACATACCTCTACTATTGCACTGATCCTATCAAAGTGACATCATTAATTTACAGCTCGTACCACACGTGGGTTTTTTATTTTTTTTTTTTTTACCACACATGGGGAAACCCTCGCGGTGTAGTGATTAAGTGCTATGGCTGTGAACCAAAGGGTTGGCAGTTCAAATCCTCCAGGCGCTCCTTGGAAACTCTATGGGGCAGTTCTACTCTGTCTTATAGAGTTGCTATGAGTCGGAATCGACTCGACGGCACTGGGTTTTGGTTTTGGTTTTGGTTATTTTTTTACCACACGTGGAGTCGCCATGAACTGGAATCAACTCAACAGCAATGAGTTTGGTTTGGTTTTTGGTTACTCTCTAACCAAACATTGACCTCCTCCAGATGCAGCCTTCATCTTTGTACCTGTCATACCTACTACAGTGCCTGGCACATCATTGGTGTTCAAGAATGAATGAATGAGTGAATGAGTGAGTGAATATGGAGGGTATATAACAATCTTCCACAACGGGACATAAAGCTTCTGAAAATGACGTCCAGGGGCACATGCTATCAGGAGGGACCAGTTCCTGGAGAAGGATGTCATGCTTGCTAAAGAAGAGGGTCAGCAAAAAAGAATACCCTCAACGAGACGGACTGGCACAGTGGCTGCAACAATGGGCTCACGCATAACAACAATTGTGAGGATGGCACAGGATCAGGCAGTGTTTCGTTCTGTTGTACTAGGGTCGCCACGAGTCAGAACTGACTCGACGGCACCTAACAGCAACAACAAGATTAGATACATCTTGTTAGAGCCATGGATGAGTAACGCCAGAAACCTGGGAGTGAGGAATTGGCTTGATCTCAGTATCTAAGTCAATTAATGGGCCTGAAATCCAGCCAAGACTCTTCTGTCATTTTTCAAAGAAAATGCTGGAAAAGTTTCATAATAAAGTACCTTAAAGACAACTATCTATTCCACAAGGTATTCTCATCACCTATGTATAAAAGAATCAGATGTGTGATCTAATTCCTTTTCCCTTTTGCTGTCCCTGAGTAATACAAAATGGAGTGGAGATCTGGCAGTTAACCAATAAACTTGATTGTTGTAAACAGTCAAATTAGATAATTAATGATCATGTTTGCCAAATTTCCACTTCACTTTATGCTGGGTAGATGCAGCCCTGTGGCTACAGATAAATTTACAAACAAATTGCCCAGTTCTCCTAGTGAACCCTTCCATATCTTGAATCTCGAGTCTTCCATTACCCCTTCTGGCTCTTCTCCATCATCTTAGAAAACAGCTAGAGAAATTGGAATGCTCACAGCACTGGAGAGTTACCCGCACAGCTGGTTCTGGAAGAAATCAGTAGCCTCAAGTTTGGCACATCAGCCCAGCCTGAGATTCTGACCCTGCCTTTCCTTTCTATATGAGCACCTGACAAGTAACTGCTCCATCCACCCTTTGCCACAGGTGCCAAGAGCAGTGGAGACCCCCTCCTGCAGGCCATGAGCTGAATAGGACTTGTTGAAGAATCGATGTCCTTCCTGGCTGGATGATTAACCAAAAACCAAACCTTCTGTCATCAAGTCAGTTCCAACTCTTGCTTATCCCACATGTGTCAGAGTAGAACTGTGCTCCATAGGGTTTTATAGGGCTGAATTTTTGGAAGTAGATCACCAGGTCTTTCTTTCAAGGCACCTCTGGGTGGACTTGAACAGCCAACCTTTCGGTTAGCAGCTAAGCCTATTAACCGTTTGTTCCACCCAAGGACTCCCTTTGGGTGGTTACCTCCTGCCATTTTGCATGTTGGGTGAAGCCATGTTTGTTGCTCCCCCAAGGTCCTTTTTGGCCTCTGTTGGGTACGTAAAAGATTAAGTGACACAGCTTTGACATTTCTAGATTAAAGCCTAGAGGTCCAAAAGAAGTACACTTTTGCAGTGGAGGTAAGTTGGCCTATGCGAGGGGCTGATTTTAAGGTCAAAAATATAAGGAGTGTACAATACCCTGCAAAGATTTTAATTAAGTGTCTGAAGGCTTGGGGCTGGGGCCTGGAGAGAACTGCACAGCTGTTATAGCACAGCTAGTCCACACTGCAGTCAGACTCAATTACTGGTATTAGAGTAATCTGGAATTCCCAAACTTTTCAAGAAGCACGTTCTCAATTGTCAAGGATCTACTGTATCAAACTCTGGCTGAGACTTCAGGTATGTGGGGAAAAAAATCCTTTTAGTAAGCACCTACTTCATACTAAGTGCTGTTCTGGGTATGACAGACACAATGATGAACAAGACAACTCACAATCTAGGTAGGAGGCTTTAATGCTTCCTGAAGAATGAATGGAGGTCCATCAACTCCTCTCAGCAGCTGATTGGTAGAAGGGGGAGGCCTAACTCAAACTTCTCTAGAATATGAACACACCCCAGTCAGAAGGAGAGCATCCTAGGACTCTGAGAGCCAGGAGAAGCTACACCAGCTCCCTACACTCCTCACCTTGGAGGTGAGGTCAGCATCAGCACAGACCGTCAAGCCAGTGAAACCAGTCAGCCTGCTGCTTCTGGCATGTGTTGTAACCTGTAACAAAAGACTGGTGAGGATAATGGGAATTCCCAGTCTCAGGACCAGTCATGAAATAAAGTGTGTCCCTGAAAAGTATGTGTCACCTTGGGTAGGCCATGATTCCCAGGATCGGCCTGCATTTTGTCATCTGATGTAATTATGTGTTCTAAATCCTAGCCTCCAAGCCTGTGGTTGTGCTCCTATTTGGGAGTGAGTTGTCTGTTATGTTGATGTGGCAGGATTATGTTATGTTAATGAGGATTAGGGTAGAGTATACCACACGACCCTTGATTGAGTCACACCTTTTATCTTACAAGAGATAAAAGGAGAGAGAAGCAAACAGAGGCGGGGTACCTCCTACCACCAAGAAAGAAGAGCCAGGAGCAGAGCTGGTCCTTTGGACCTGGGGTCCCGGTGCTGAGAACTTCCTTAACCCAGGAGAAGACAGATGCCATGACTCATGGAGATCTCCAAGGAACATCAGGCCCACAGATGCCAAAAGGAAACAAGGACCTTCCACTACAGCCAAAAGAGAGAGAAAGCCTTCCCCTAGAGAACCAAAAAAACCAAACCTGTTGCCATTGAGTTCATTCCAACTCACAGCGACCCTATAGAGCCGAGTAGAACTGCCCCACAGGGTTTCCAAGGGGCAGCTGGCAGATTCAAGCTGCTGAACTTTTTGGTTAGCAGCCAAGCCTTAACGACTGCACCACTGGGGTTCCTCCCCTAGAGAGGGCGCCCTGAATTTAGACTTCTAGCCCTCTAGACTGTGAGAGAATAAACTTTTGTTTGTTAAAGCCATTCACTTGTGGTATTTCTGTTACAGCAGCACTAGATGACTAAGACGGGACCAAACAGTGGGGCGACATCTGGCCTTTTGCTCACTATTTTGGCAGTCTAGAGGAGGAGAAGGAAACCCTGGTGGCGTAGTGATTAAGTGCTACGGCTGCTAACCAAAGGGTCAGCAGTTCAAGTCCACCAGGTGCTCCTTGGAAACTCTATGGGGCAGTTCTACTCTGTCCAATAGGGTCGCTATGAGTCAGAATCAACTCGACGGCACTGGGTTTAGTGTTTTCTTTTTTTAGAAGAGGAGAAAAGATTGAAGTTGTCAAGGATTTCATTTTACTTGGATCCACAATCAACAGCCATGGAAGCAGCAACCAAGAAATCAAAAAACGCACTGCATTGGGTAAATCTGCTGCAAAGGACCTCTTTAAAGTGTTGAGGAGCAAAGATGTCACTTTGAAGACTAAGGTGCGCCTGACCCAAGCCATGGTATTTTCAATTGTATCATATGCATGTGAAAGCTAGACAATGAATATGGAAGACCGAAGAGTTGACGCCTTTGAATTGTGGTGTTGGCGAAGCGTATTGAATATACCATGGACTGCCAAAAGAACGAACAAATCTGTCTTAGAAGAAGTGTGGCCAGAATGCTTCTCAGAGGCAAGGATGGCAAGACTGCATCTTACATACTTTGGACATGTTTTCAGGAGGGATCAGTCCCTGGAGAAGGACATCATGCTTGGCAGAGTACAGGGTCAGTGGAAAAGAAGAAGACCCTCAACGAGGTGGATTGACACAGTGGCTGCAACAATGAGCTCAAGCATAACAACGATTGTGCAGATGGCTCAGGACCGGGCAGTGTTTCGTTCTGTTGTGCGTAAGGTCACTATGGGTCGGAACCTACTCGACAGCACTTAACAACAACAACAACTAGAGGAGGCCAGGCAAAGAGGAGGCATGAAAAACAAAAAGATGAAACTGAAACTCCTGGTCAATCTCTGTGCACATCCAGATCTGCCATTCCCCCCACTCCCCCAGGTTGTCTGTCTTCTGTGGTCGATGAGAGGGACTGACACGGTAGCTGCAATGATGGGCTCAGACACACCAGCGACTGTGAGGATCACACACGGCTGGCAACGCTTCATTTTGTGATACGTAACAGCATCTAGAGGCGACAAAGATGGTAGGGTGATTAAGAGTGTGGCCTAGAAATAAGCATTGTATGATCTCACTTCTATGAAATACCTACAACGGACAAATGTATAGAGAACCAAGTTCATTAGTGATTACCAAGGGCGGAAGGAAGGGGGAAGGGGAGAGTAGTTGGTTAGAAAGCAATGAATTTCTGTTTACGGAGGTGGAAAATTTTGGCAACGATTATTGGTAATGACTGCACAACACAATTAATGTAATTGGTGTCACTAAATTATACACATAAAAAATGTTGAATTGGGAAATGTGGTTATATATATATTTTACAATATATTTATTGTATTGTATTATTATTTTTTGACAATTTCCAGTTTTCCTAGATTCATACTTTGTACATTCCAGGTTCTGATTGTTAATGGATGTTTGCAGCTGTTTCTTCTCATTTTGAGTCATGCCAGATCAACAAATGAAGGTCCCAAAAGCTTTACTCCACCCACGTCATTAAGGTCGACTCTACTTTGAGGAGGCAGCTGTTCCCCAGTCATCTTTTGAGTGCCTTCCAACCTGGAGGGCTTATCTTCCAGCACTATATCACTATATCTTCCAGCACAGTGTTCCGCTGCTATCCATAAGGTTTTCACTGGCTAATGCTTTTCAGAAATAGACTGCCAGGTCCTTCTTCCTAGTCTGTATTAGTGTGGAAGCTCAGCTGAAACCTGTCCTCCATGGGTGACCCTGCTGGTATCTGAATACCAATGGCATAACTTCCAGCATCACAGCAACACATAAGCCCCCACAGTATGACAAACTGACAAACACATGGGGGAACGCATAAACATCGATATCCTAGGAATTAGTGCGCTGAAATGGACTGGTATTGGCCATTTTGAATCCGACAATCATATAGTCTACTATGCTGGGAATGACAAGTCAAAGAGGAACGGTGTTGCATTCATTGTCAAAAAGAGAGTTTCAAGATCTATCCTGAAGTACAACACTGTCAGTGATAGGATAATATCCATACGCCTACAAGGAAGACCAGTTACTACGACTATTATTCAAATTTATGCACCCTCCACTAGGGCCAAAGATGAAGAAATAGAAGATTTTTATCAGCTGCTGCAGTCTGAAATTGATCTAACATGCAGTCAAGATGCATTCATAATTACTGGTCATTGGAATGCGAAAGTTCGAAACAGAGAAGAAGGATCAGTAGTCAGAAATATGGCCTTGGGGATAGAAACAATGCCGGAGATCGAATGATAGAATTTTGCAAGACCAACGACTTCTTCATTGCAAATACCTTCTTTCACCAACATAAATGGTGACTATAAAAAAAAAAAAAAAAAAAAATTTTTTTTTTTTTTTTTATACACATGGACTTCACCAGATGGAACACACAGAAATCAAATTAACTATATCTGTGGAAAGAGACGATGGAAAAGCTCAATCTCATCAGTCAGAACAAGGTCAGGGGCTGACTGTGGAACAGACCATCAATTCCTCATATGCGAGTTCAAGCTGAAACTGGAGAAGATCAGAGCAAGGCCACGAGAGCCAAAATATGACCCTGAGTATATCCCACCTGAATTTAGAGACCATCTCAAGAATAGATTTGACACATTGAACACTAGTGACCAAAGACCAGACAAGTTGTGGAATGACATCAAGGACATCATCCATGAAGAAAGCAAGAGGTCATTGAAATGACAGGAAAGAGAGAAAAGATCAAGATGGATATCAGAGGAGACTCTGAAACTTGCTCTTGAGAGTCGAGCAGCTAAAGCAAAAGGAAGAAATGATGAAGTAAAAGAACTGAACAGAAAATTTCAAAGGGCATCTCTAGAAGACAAAGTAAAGTATTATAATGACGTGTGCAAAGAGCTGGAGATGGAAAACCAAAAGGGATGAACATGCTCGGCATTTCTCAAGCTGAAAGAACTGAAGAAAAAATTCAAGCCTCAAGTTGCAATAGTGAAGGATTCTATGGGGAAGATATTAAATGACGCAGGAAGCATCAAAACAAGATGGAAGGAATACACAGAGTCATAATACCAAAAAGAATTAGTCGACGTTCAACCATTTCAAGAGGTGGCATATGATCAGGAACTGATGGTACTGAAGGAAGAAGTCCAAGCTGCCCTGAAGGCATTGGCGAAAAACAAGGCTCCAGGAATTGATGGAGTATCAATTGAGATGTTTCAACAAACAGATGCAGCGCTGCAGGTGCTCACTCGTCTATGCCAAGAAATATGGAAGGCAGCTTCCTGGTCAACTGATTGGAAGCGATCCATATTTATGCCTATTCCCAAGAAAGGTGATCCAACCGAACGTGGAAATTATTGAACAATATCATTAATATCACACACAAGCAAAAGTCTGCTGAAGAGCATTCAAAAATGGCTGCAGCAGTATATCGACAGGGAACTGCCAGAAATTCAGGCCAGTTTCGGAAGAGGACTTGGAACCAGGGATATCATTGCTGATGTCAGGTGGATCCTGGCTGAAAGCAGAGAATACCAGAAGGATGTTTACCTGTGTTTTATTGACTATGCAAAGGCATTCGACTGTGTGGATCATAACAAACTATTGATAACACTGCGAAGAATGAGAATTCCGGAACACTTAATTGCGCTCATGAGGAACCTTTACATAGATCAAGAGGCAGTTGTTTGGACAGAACAAGGGGATACTGATTGGTTTAAAGTCAGGAAAGGTGTGTTTCAGGGTTGTATCCTTTCACCATACCTATTCAATCTGTATGCTGAACAAATAATACGAGAAGCTGGACTATATGAAGAAGAACGGGGCATCAGGATTGGTTGAAGACTCATTAACAACCTGCGTTATGCAGATGACACAGCCTTGCTTGCTAAAAGTGAGGAGGACTTGAAGCACTTACTAATGAAGATCAAAGACCACAGCCTTCAGTATGGATTACACCTCAACATAAAGAAAACAAAAATCCTCCCAACTGGACCAATGAGCAACATCATGATAAACGGAGAAAAGATTGAAGTTGTCAAGGATTTCATTTTACTTGGATCCACAATCAATAGCCATGGAAGCCGCAGTCAAGAAATCAAAAGATGCATTGCGCTGGGCAAATCTGATGCAAAGGACCTATTCAAAGTGTTGAAGAGCAAAGATGTCACCCTGAACACTTAGGTGCGCCTGACCCAAGCCATGGTATTTTCAATCACATCATGTGCATGTGAAAGCTGGACAATGAATAAGGAAGACCGAAGAAGAGTTGACGCCTTTAATTGTGGTGTTGGCGAAGCGTATTGAATATACCATGGACTGCCAAAAGAACGAACAAATCTGTCTTAGAAGAAGTGTGGCCAGAATGCTCCTTAGAGGCAAGGATGGCGAGACTGCATCTTACATACTTTGGACGTGTTTTCAGGAGGGATCAGTCCCTGGAGAAGGACATCGTGCCTGGCAGAGTACAGGGTCAGCGGAAAAGAGGAAGACCCTCAACGAGGTGGATTGACACAGTGGCTGCAACAATGAGCTCAAGCATAACAACGATTGTGCAGATGGCTCAGGACCGGGCAGTGTTTCGTTCTGTTGTGCATAGGGTCACTGTGAGTCAGAGCCGACTCGACAGGCACCTAACAACAACAACAACATTATTATTTTGTAATAATAAAAAAGTTAAATAAATAAAAGAATGTGATCCCAGAAGGTAAATAATCTAGGGGGGTGGGTTCTTCTCTTGACGAATCCATGATTTTAGGCAGATTACATAACCTCACTGTGCCTCAAGTCCTTACCGGTAAAATGGGAAGACTAATGCTATGTGTTTTATAGAGTTGCCGTGAATAATAACTGAGATAACACCAGTAAAATGCTCTGCGAGGGGCTGGTGCATAGTAAAAAAAACCAAACAAACCAGTTGCCGTCAAGTCAATTTTGACTCACGGTGATCCACATGGTTCAGAGTAGAACTCTATTTCCTAGGGTTTTCGATGGCTGTGATCTTTTGAAAGTAGATTGCCAGGACACCAGGCCTTTCTTCTGAGGCACCTCTGCATGGATTCAAATCGCCAACCTAAGTAGCTGAGCACCTAACCATTTACACTACTCCTGGATTCCTGTGCAGAGTAAAGGCTTGGTAAATAATAGCTGTTATTCTTTATCAATATTGTTATTGTTATTCTGAATTACAGCCCATGACCAGCTAGTCAGAGCAAACTATAAAATCAGGACTGGCAGCTGTTTTTATGTTTTGCATCAATCTGGTTGATTGGTAATGACTGCCTGTTGAGAAGGATTCTGAGCTCGCCTTTGGGCTCATCTGAAAGGAGCAGTAGACTGTGATCAACTGGCAATGCCTGCTATGGCTCAAGGAGGGGCTGCAGGAGACATGCCATACACTTGCTCCCTGTGGTATGCTCGTCACAACTTATCCAGTAGGAAACACTGATTCAGGAATGTTCCCATTTTAAGTGTCTAAGAGAATACCTATAAACAGACCAGAAAAAAGGGCAGATTTTAAATTAGACCCACTGCACATGGATCTTTTTTAAAAAATACATTGAAAGCAGGCTCTCCATCCAATTCTATTAGTCTTAGTCATCTAGTGCTGCTGTAACAGAAATACCACAAGCGATGGCTTTAACAAACAGAAATTTACTCTCTCACAGTCTAGAAGGCTAGCAGTCTGAATTCAGGGTGCCAGCTCCAAGGGAAGGCTTTCTCTCTCTGTAGGTTCTGGAGGAAGGTCATTGTCATCAATCTTCCTCTTGTCTAGGAGCTTCTCAGTGCAGGGACCCCAGGTCCAAAGGACAGGCTCTGCTCATAGCTCTTTTTTCTTCATGGCAGGAGGTCCCTCCCTTCTCCACTAGATTTTCTCTTTTATATCTCAAAAGGGATTGCCTCAAAATACAACCTAATCCTATAGATTGTACCCTGCCTCACTGATATCATAGAGGTTAGGATTTACCACACATAGGTAATTACATCAGATCACAAAAACACAGGACAATCATACAATACTGGGAACCATGGCCTAGCTAAGTTGACACACATTTTGGAGGAGACACAACTCAATCCATAACAGCCTCCCTCTCTGTTTGGAGTTGTGTAGAGAACTTGCATTTCCTCATTCCTGGCCACTCTGCCTCGTTGACACCTGGCACAGTACTCGAGCCTCAGGTGGACTCGTCATGAACAGAGCTGCTGCTGAGCTCTCTGCAGCTGGTGCTACTAGGGCCGAGAGCTCTGGTGTGAAAATGGACTTGTGCGAGAACTCAGTGCACTGGAAAAAGCCCCAACGTCCACAGACCGGATTCCAGCTTCAGCAGGAACCCATAGTGTGAAGCTGGGTGGGTCTGGTGGCTTCTGAGACCTAGTTTCCTGTCCCTAAAAGAGGGTAGGGGGAGTGGAATAAATGCATTCTATCCAATTCTATTAGTGTACAAGAAAACAAATATCCTCACAACTGGACCAAGAAGCAGCATCGTGAAAAATGGAGAAAAGATGGAAGTTGTCAAAGATTTCATTTTACTTGGATTCACAATCAGCGTCAATGGAAGCAGCAGTCAAGGATTCAAACGACTCATTGCATTGGGCAAATCTGCTGCAAAAGAACTCTTTAAAGTGTTTAAAAAGCAAAGATGTCACTTTAAGGACTAAAATGTGCCTCACCCAAGATGTGATGTTTTCAATTACCTCACATGCATGTGAAAGCTGGACAATGAATAAAGAAGACTGAAGAAAATTGACACCTTTGAATTATGGTGTTGGTGAAGAATATTGAATATACCATGAACTGCCAGAAGAATGAACAAATCTGTCTTGGAAGAAGTACAGCCAGAATGCTTCTTAGAAACAAGGATGGCAAGACTTGCCTTCACATATTTTGGCCAGGTTATCAGGAGGGATCAGTCCCAGGAGAGGGTCATCATGCAAGGTAGAGTAGAGGATCAGCAAAAGGGGGGAAGATCCTCAAGGAGATGGATTGACACAGTGGCTGCAACAATGGGCTCAAGCACAGCAATGATTATGAGGATGGCACGGGATCAGACAGTGTTTCGTTCTGTTACACATGGGGTACGGTATGAGTTGGAGCCAACTCAACAGCACCTAACAACAACAATATTCTAGAAAAGGAAAAATCCATTGCCTTTGATTTGATTCCAACTCATAGCAACCCTATAGGACAGAGTAGAACTGCTACATAGGGTTTACAGGGAACAGGTGTGGTTTCGAACTGCTGACCTTTTGGTTAGCAGCCGTATCTCTTAACCACTGCATCACAAGGGCTCCCCAGTAAAGGCACCTCTTATATTTACTATATTTATGAAAGAGGGAGAAGTGTACAAAGATGTAAATATGGACACCATCTACTACGTTGTTAGTTACCATCAAGTTGGCTCCGACTCACGGCCGCCTTAGTTAGTATAACAGAACAAAGTGTCTCCCAGTCCTGCGCCGCTTTCATGAGTTTTCGTATGTTTGAGCCCATGATTGTAGCTATTGTGTCCATCTCTCTCATTGAGGGTGTCCCTCGTTTTCAAGGACCCTCAATTTTACCCCAACATGATGTCTTTTTCTAACGATTGGTCTTTTCTGATGACATGTTCCAAGTAAACAAGACGAAGTCTCACCATCCTCTCTCCTAAGGAGCATTCTGGCTGTACTTCCTCCAAGACAGATTTGTTCATTCTTCTGGCAGTCAGTGGTATATTCAGCATTCGTCATCGACACCACAGTTCCCATGTGTCAATTCTTTTTCAGTTTTCCTTTTTCATTGTCCAGCTTTCACATGCATATGAGGCTATAGAAAACACCATACACATGTTCCTAATTTTCATAGATTCCTAAATGCTGAAATACCACTACAGCCCAGAACGTCCGGGGTCGAATTTTTCACAATGAAAAAAAGAGCTTATGAAGGCAAAACATTAGGTTATATGAAAACAAGAATTAGAGAATAAGTTACCTTGAGAGGTCACTGTGAGTGAGAATCAACTCCACAGCAATGGGTTTAAGCTGATTAGATATATCCTTTTCAAAATGGCCACCTTAGGAGTGGCTGTCGTTACCACGGTTGTGTGGTCACCTTTGGCCCTTCTCCTTTGGAGCTGCTTCCCAGAGCCAGTTAAGGATCTTAGAAGGAAATCAGGCCTCAACTGTCAGCACACCTTGTTTTTGACTCAAAACTGTGTGTTTTCCAGGTTCAGCAGTCTTTCATGTGCCAGCCAAGGGCCTTGTCATTTGTCCCCCAATTTAACCTTGCCGACCAGATGCTGTTACTAGAGGGGCTCCCTGGTTGCCGCTAGGGGGAAGTGTCTCCAAACGCCCTACCCCTCTGCACCCTCACCTTCTCCCCAGGGCAGGAGTCTGGGAGGAGGGACAGGGCACCCACAACACCACGTCCTGCTCTCTCCTCTCCACTCCTCCAGGTCCACGTGCTCCAGGGCAGTCCCTGGTGCGAGGAGGCCCCCAGTGGTCCAGGCTGCCTGTGATGGTGTTAGGAAGCCTGCTTACCTGCATCATGACCCACATCCTCCAGTATGAGACTCTTCGGTAGTAAAGGTGTAGTTTTTTTTTTTTTTTTTTTTTTTTTTTGGTGAGTTGTTTGTTTTTTGCCTCCTATCTCCCCTACTCTTTTGTCTTATTTCTCAATTGCTGCAGAGAACAGAAGCAGGGAGCCCCCTTTGACTCCAACAATACTGGAACTTTCCGGTCTCTGGGTCTTTGCCCCGATCCTTTACCCCTCCTTGGGGTGCCTTATGTTCCTCTCTCTATTTATAGCCTACTTCAAGACCTCCTCAATCCCACACCACGGTGAAGCTTCCCTGGACCTCTGCAGATGCCCCGTCCTCTGGCCTCAGTCTCCAGCTGCACCTGACTTTACCTCTCACTTAGCAATCGTGTGTTCAGTGGTAGAATTCTCATCTTCCATACAGAAGACCCAGGTTCGATTCCCACCCAATGCACCTCAGGCTACCACCTGTCGGTGGAGGCTTGAGCATTGCTATGATGCTGAACAGGTTTCAGCGGAGCTTCCAGACTAAGATAAACTAGGAAGACAAGCCTGGTGATCTACTTCTGAAAATCAGCCAGTGGAAACGCTATGGATCACAACAGTCCAACCCTGTTATACATGGGGTCGCCGGGAGTTGGGGGCCAAGTTGACGGCAGCTAACAATAACCCAGCTGTCACATACTATTCCTTCTAACATAACCTTGCATTTTGGTGGAAAGTCCCACCTGTCTGTGTTTGCCCCCCCGTAAGTCATACATGAGGACGGGCACTTTCCCATCAGCCTCACTATTGCTTCTGCCCTCCCAGCACCTGACCAGGGCCTTGCTCCAGGTGAGCTCTGAGTGCCTGGCTGGTTTACTCTGTCCGCCTACAGGCACAGGACATCCCCACCTTCTCCTCTCAGCCCCACTCACCCTGCAGATCCAAGTTACAGCTCCAGGGCAACACAGGCATGATCCTTGTCACTTCTGACAGTTTGTGTGTGACCCAGGACAGACGCTTCACGGGGAAAATGAGAAATGATCACGATGACTTAGGAGATGTTCAGAGACCCTTTTCTCTGACTACATGTCTATTCTGCACCAAAAAGTTTTGCCTTGAATGAGGAGAGAGAGACAAGACAGCCGCACACGGTGTGGGCACCTTAGGTTCACGGCTCCCTGTGCTGGCCAGCACCTTAGAACAGGCCTGATGCTCTTCTCGTCTCTGCAGTGTCGTGTGAAAGGAACACTCATTAGCTTGATTTTCTTTTTTCACAATGGGAATGATCCCCAAGCTCTGCCATTAGGGTCACCTATGTTCTTTGATTATGTAATATGGTGTTTTGTTACTTGAGGTTAAACTTGATGCTTTAGTTGCAGACATCAGTACAAGAAAGGAGAGAATGACACACATGAAACGAACTTATTGTGTGTGTATGAGAGAGAGAAACAGAGGGAGAGAGAGAAAGAAGAAAAAGAAGAAGGAGGAGGAGGAGAGAGAAGAGAAAAGAGGTAAGAAGATGGGAGGGGACTGGACCCGGGGAGGAGAGGGGAAGGGACTGGAGGGGAGGGGATGGGTGGGGAGGGCAGGAAAGACTGGTTAAGAACAACAAGACGAGTCTTTAAACAAAGTACCATTCACACAAGCGAACTGTTTTTCATCACAGTCACTTTGCGATTCCCTAAGCCTTCCTGAGCACTGAAAGGTTGGAAGTACCCCTGATTCTGGGCCATGGTTGGTGAAATGAGACATGCTCTTGTCTGATGCAGGGGCTCTGAGTGAGCCTGGTCTAATTGAGAACAAAGCTTTTGGGGAAGAAATCCCTGCACAATGCGTCCTCATGGTTGACAGGCTGATGATGAGACTCAGTTGGCCTCGTCTGGCCTTGTTTAAGTGCAATATGGTTTTCATAACGTGACATATGAACGCTAAGCTCCTGGCAGGTCCTGCAACAAAGATGATGGGGCTGGCAGCCTGACACCGGAGCAGCTGGGAGGGGAAGGCTTGGTTTCTGCACCCCAGCACATTTTTGAAATTTGGCGCCTAAAGGGAAGAGCTGATAAATAGGCCGCCAACGATGACACTCTGTAATGACAGCTTTTATTACCAGCCAGTTAGTCCTTCACTCCCGCTCCATCCTTTCAGGCCATCTGGAGTGGGATTCTTACTTATTTATTTTTATTTTCCTGGGGCTTGAACTTGGAAAGCTTGCCTCCTGCCAGCGGCATGTTTCAAAGCTGACACAAAGGCTAGGACAGTGACAGGCTAGTGGTAGGTGACCCAGCACGAAGTCTGCACAAGACAGGAGTGGACAGAGCCTTAGTGGGTGGGCTTGGGTTTGAGGTTTGCTTGCAGGAGTCCAGTCAGTCATCCTGGGTCCAGAGGGATGGAGGAAATTCACTCCTGGTAGTCGTCTCTCTTCAGAACCAATATGTATGGTTTCTGCCTCAAGTGAGTCCGACATACATGTACTGAGCATTCACGTTGCACCCCATGACAAACCATGTTCTAATCCAACCCATCACCGTCGAAGCTGCACCACATGACACAATGTGTTCTAATCCAACCCATTGCTGTCAAGTTGATTCCAACTCATAGTGACCCTACAGGACAGAATAGAACTGCCCCATGGGGTTTCTCAGGCTGTCACCTTAATGCGAGCAGGCTGCTCCATCTTTCTCCCCCGGAGCAGTTGGTAGGTTTAAACCACCAACCTTTCTGTTAGCGGCCAAGCACTTAACCACAGTTCCACCAAACCAACCAACCAACCCACTACCATCAAGTCAATTCCAACTCATAGTGACCCTATAGGACAGAGTAGTGCTGCCCCATAGGGTTTCCAAGGAGCATCTGATGGATTCAAACTGCCGACCTTTTGGTTAGCAGCCGGGCACTTAAACGCTGCACTACTGGGGTCCTTCAACATGCTGTAGGGGTACAAATATAAGACTGTGTGAGATGCAGTCCCCCCCTCAAGGGACAGACCAGCAGAAGAGGCCCTCACATCACAAGTATCAGTAAAGTGATACAAGCTATAATAGGAATAAACATAAAGTGCTATGAGTTCAGAGTTCAAGCAGTAATTACTTGTTTCTCAGAGGATTGGTGGAGGAAGCTGTCGAAAACTGTGAAGGCTTTGAGGTTTTACTCTATTTGCAAAGGAACAGGTTAGCCAGCAGTAGTTTCATGGGCAATTGCCAAAGACACAAGGCGCCTGTGTCAGAGGCAAACAAACAAGCCAGCTGTCATTGAGCCCACTCTGACTCATGACAACCCCTCGTATGTAAGAGTAGAACTGTGCTCCATGGGGTTTCCAATGGCTGCTTCTTCAGAAGTAGATCACCAGGCCTGTCTTCCAAGGCACCTCTGGGTAGACTTGAACCTCCAAACTTTAAGCTAGCAGCCAAGCATGTCAACCGTTTATGCTACCCAGGGACTCCTGGGGTCGTAGATGAAGAACTTTATTACTCGCAGGTGTAGTAGTGGCCAGAGTATCTGCATCTGGGCTGACTCTCTGAGCCCAGTTCCCATAGAGCAGCACTAAGAAGGCCAGGTGAGCTTACCTGTTGCCATTGAGTGGATTCTACCTCACTGTGACCCTATAGGTGAACTCAGGGAACCCACATCTTTTATAATGGGCAGTAAACATGCCTGTCCTTTGCCCCAGAGGGAGACAATCTCTGTTTTCCAAGAGTGTTTTCCATGCGAACATCTTTGGAAAGAAAGCCCAGAACAAAGGCAATGAGAGCCTCTGCTCACAAGACGTGCAGAAATGTAGGAGACTGTGGAAGATTGTCTCCCAAAAGAGGCCACCAAACCAATGACGTTGGTTCCCATCAAAGGATTTTATATAGCCCAAGACATATTCAAAGAAGGAGGCGTGAAACCAAAAGCTGGTTCTTTGCAAAGATCAATATGATTGATAACCCCTAGCCAGGCTAACCAAGAAAAAATTTACTAACATTAGAAATGAAAGAGGGACCATGACCATTCACAACTGATTTCATGGATGTTAAAAAGGATGGTAAAGGAGTACCGTGAACAACACTCTGCCCACAAATTTGATGGATGATCTCATCTGATGTGATCAGCCAATCAGTTGAAAGGAGAATTTCCTTGAAGGTGTGGTCTGCCTCCAGAATAGAAATGGATGTTCTGAAAACAAAACAGAAAGAAGGAGCGAGGCGTATGTCATTGTGGATTTATGATCTGATCTCAGCCACAGGAGCCTGTTTAGCCCATCAGGCTGGGTGTCCTGTGAGGGTAGGAACCATACCTCATTCATGTCTGCACCCCCAGCACCCACAATATGATAGGCATTCAACAGATAAATGTCTGATACAGAAACAATGAAGAGACATTTACAGCCTGAAGTTCTCTGTGCATTGCTGGAGCTCCACAGTACATGTTCTCTCCAAAGGTGCAGAAATGTACTATATCCCACAGCCCAAAATCTACCTGAAGCTTTCAGCATAAAATTCATGCCCGCTCCCCCTCCCCGACCTTTTACCCATGATTTTGCTCCCTCTTTCTAAACCCAAGAGCCCTGGTGGTGCAGTGGTTAAGCATTTGGCTGCTCACCAAGAAGTGGGCTGTTCAAATCTACCAGCTGCTCCTTGAAAACCCCATGGGGCAGTTCTACTCTGTCCTATAGGGTCACTATGAGTCGGAATTGACTCCACGGCAACGGATTATCTAAACCAATTCTGACTCAACGACCCTAAGGACAGAGTAGAGCTGCCCCCTAGGGTTTCCAAGGCTGTAATCTTTATTTTATTTATTTATTTATTTTTAATCTTTATGGAAGCAGACTCTCACTCTTTCTCCTGAGGAGTGGCTGGTGGGTTTGAACCATCGACCTTCCAGTTATCAGTCAATCACTTTAACCACTGCGCCACCAGGGATCCCTTCCTCTATCCAAAGGGGACATACATGTTTGGGGACCAGAGCAGAACGAAGCCCATCAAAGGGAAGAGAAGACACCCCACAAGATGGCTGATGCCACCAACCGTGGTGCTAATTGAACTAGTTCGCGTTCTATTTTCTGGGCTCTGTTGACTCCTGTGTACCCAGGCCCACCCCACACTCACTGCCCCTGGGGGGTCTCAGCTAGGGACAGCCCCAGGCAGGAGGGGCAATGCCTTATGAAACCTGGATGTCCCAGCTGTTGGTCATCAGTCCAAGATGCAAATTCGGTCACTCTGACCTTCATAGCAGACCCTCCAACTTGTCTGCAGCACAGTAGGCCCCACCCAACCACCACCCTGGGCTTTCCCAGGGCCCCCCAGGGCAGCAGTGTCACGCCTGTGTTCAGAAATAATTTCACCAAAAAGTGGGTGGCCTACAGGACAGAAATTTATTGTCTTGCAGCCCTGGAGGCTAAGAGTTCAAATTCAGGGTGTCGGCAGGGCCACACTCTCTGTCTGCTCTAAGGGAAGGCCCTTCCTTGTCACTTCCAGCTTCTGGTGGCCCTGGACGTTTCTGGACGTTCTTTGGCATCCTTCTCATGTTGCCTTCCCTCTGTGTCTGTTCGCTGCTTTTATAAAAGACCACTCAGAAGGGCTTAGGACCCACCCTACGCTGGTATGACCTCATGTTAGCTTAACTGATAACATCTGCAAAGAAAAACCCTATTTCCAAAGAAGGTCACGTTCACAGGTATAGGGGTCAGGATTTCAGTATATCTTTTGGGGGAACACAATTCAGTCCACAACAGCTCCATCTCACATGACTCAGCCTACCTCTGCAAGGATCCCTGTGGCCATCTGGTAAAACCCATAGACCCTTCTTCAAAATAATGTTTTTAAATTCCTAAAATAAAACACACAAGGCTAAAAGGGCACCGATTATATAAAAGACAATTATCAAAAGGATTTTTAAGATCTGTGACTCAATTTTATCTTTGTGTCTTTATTAATACTTTGAATAGCAAGGCCGAGCATCAGATCAGATAATTCCTGTAATTTTAAAGTGGTGGTGAGTGTAAACGACATTTACAGGTATTGCTAATAACTGTAATGTGATTTGAAAACGTCTATGATTTCTGTGGTTTTCAAAGTGACAGGTACTGTTAATGCCACTGGAATTTATTATGGCCTATGTTTGCTCATTTAAGGAAATGCTAAATATCAATTCAAACAAACAAAAAAAATGTTGCTGTCAAGTTGATTTCAACTCATGGCGACCCCACAGGGTTTCTGAGACTATAAATCTCTACTGAAGCAGACTGCCACATCTTTCTCCCGAGGAGCCACTGGTGGTTTCAAACTGCCGACATTTTGGTTTGTAGTCTAGCTCTTAACGACTGCACTACCAGGACTCCTGAATTTCAGTTAGAGGGTAGTTAAGATAAAAATGCAAGTTCTCATTGAAATGGAAAATGTGTTGTTACACATATAAAAAATAAAAATGTAAGTTCTCAGACCAAGTTCACCAAACTCCTGAGTTCAGAGCCTGTGGATTCCAGAAGATTCCATTCCCTGACACAGGAGCTCTGCCGCCCTCACCACAGGGACAGGCTGGAGGCCCAAGCAACCCAATCAGAAGCCCCGTCCCCGTAGACTTAGTGGGCTTTCCCAGGATGGGCATTTGACGCAAGCCACACGGTATTCGTTTCTTGGGGCTGCTGTAACAAAACTCCACGAACCAGGTGACTTAGGAGAACAGGAATTTGCTGTCTCACAGTTCCGGAAGCCAGAAGTCCAAATCAGTATGTCTGCAGGGCCAAGCTCCTTGCAGAGTCCCCAGAGGGAGACCCTCTCTGACCTCTCCCAGCTTCTGGTAGCGCCAGCATTCTTGGCTTGTAGATGCATCTCCACGTGATGGTCCTCTCTCTGTCTCTGTGTCTCTTCTCCTCGTTTTTAAAACGCCACTCAGATGGAATCAGGGCCCACCCTACTCCTGTGTGACCTCCTGTTAACTGATCACATCTTCAAAGGCCCTCTTTCCAAACAAGGTCACTGTTATGGATTAAATTGTGTCCCCCGACCCCCAAAAGGAAATATCTGTCAACTTGGCTAGACCATGATTCTCAGTATTGTGTGATTGTCCACCATTTTGTCATCTGATGTGATTTTCCTATGTGTTGTAAATCCTAACCTCTATGATGTTAATCCCCCAAGGTGTCTGTAAGTTTGTCGTACTGTGGGGGCTTGAGTGTTGCTGTGCCGCTGGAAGCTATGCCACTGGTATTCAGATACGTTTCAAGATCTATCATGAAGTACAACGCTGTCAGTAATAGGGTAATATCTATACACCTACAAGGAAGACCAGTTAATACGACTATTATTCAAATTTATGCGCCATCCACTAGGGCCAAAGATGAAGAAATAGAAGATTTTTATCAGCTCCTGCAGTCTGAAATTGATCGAACATGCAATCAAGATGCATTCATAATTACTGGCGATTGGAATGCAAAAGTTGGAAACAAAGAAGAAGGAACAGTAGTCAGAAAATATAGCCTTGGTGAAACAATGCCGGAGATCGAGATCGAATGATAGAATTTTGCAAGACCAACGACTTCTTCAATGCAAATGCTTTCTTTCACCAACATATACGGTGACTATACACATGAACCTCGCCAGATGGAACACACAGAAATCAAATTGACTACATCTGTGGAAAGAGACAATGGAAAAGCTCAATCTCATCAGTCAGAACAAGGCCGGGGGCCAACTGTGGAACAGACCATCAATTGCTCATATGCGAGTTCAAGCTGAAACTGAAGAAAATCAGAGCAAGTCCACGAGAGCCCAAATGTGACCTTGAGTATATCCCACCTGAATTTAGAGACCATCTCAAGAATAGATTTGACACATTGAACAGTAGTGACCAAAGACCAGACGAGTTGTGGAATGACATCTAGGACATCATCCATGAAGAAAGCAAGAGGTCATTGAAAAGACAGGAAAGAAAGAAAAGACCAAGATGGATGTCAGAGGAGACTCTGAAACTTGCTCTCAAACGTGGAGCAGCTAAAGCGAAAGGAAGAATTGATGAAGTAAAAGAACTGAACAGAAGATTTCAAAGTGTGCCTTGAGAAAACAAAGTATTATAATGACATGTGCAAAGAGCCGGAGATGGAAAACCAAAAGGAAAGAACACGCTCGGCATTTCTCAGGCTAAAAGAACTGAAGAAAAAATTCAAGCCTCAAGTTGCAATAGTGAAGGATTCCATGGGGAAGATATTAAATGACGCAGGAAGCATCAAAACAAGATGGAAGGAATACACAGAGTCATAATACCAAAAAGAATTAGTCGATGTTCAACCATTTCAAGAGGTGGCATATGATCAGGAACTGATGGTACTGAAGGAAGAAGTCCAAGCTGCCCTGAAGGCATTGGCGAAAAACAAGGCTCCAGGAATTAATGGAGTATCAACTGAGATGTTTCAACAAACAGATGCAGCGCTGGAGGTGCTCACTCGTCTATGCCAAGAAATATGGAAGACAGTTTCCTGGCCAACTGATTGGAAGCGATCCATATTTATGCCTATTCCCAAGAAAGGTGATCCAACCGAACGTGGAAATTATTGAACAATATCATTAATGTCACACGCAAGCAAAATTCTGCTGAAGAGCATTCAAAAACGGCTGCAGCAGTATATTGACAGGAAACTGCCAGAAATTCAGGCCGGTTTCAGAAGAGGACTTGGAACCAGGGATATCATTGCTGATGTCAGATGGATCCTGGCTGAAAGCAGAGAATACCAGAAGGATGTTTACCTGTGTTTTATTGACTATGCAAAGGCATTTGACTGTGTGGATCATAACAAATTATGGAAAACATTGTGAAGAATGGGAATTCCAGAACACTTAATTGCGCTCATGAGGAACCTTTACATAGATCAAGAGGCAGTTGTTTGGACAGAACAAGGGGATACTGATTGGTTTAAAGTCAGGAAAGGTGCGTGTCAGGGTTGTATTCTTTCACCGTACCTGTTCAATCTGTATGCTGAGCAAATAATACGAGAAGCTGGACTATATGAAGAAGAACGGGGCATCAGGATTGGAGGAAGACTCATTAACAACCTGCATTCTGCAGATGACACAACCTTGTTTGCTGAAAGTGAAAAGGACTTGAAGCACTTACTAACGAAGATCAAAGACCACAGCCTTAAGTATGGATTGAACCTCAACATAAAGAAAACAAAAATCCTCACAACTGGACCAATGAGCAACATCATGATAAATGGAGAAAAGATTGAAGTTGTCAAGGATTTCATTTTACTTGGATCCACAATCAACAGCCATGGAAGCAGCAGTCAAGAAATCAATAGACACATTGCATTGGGCAAATCTACTGCAAAGGACCTGTTTAAAGTGTCGAAGAGCAGAGATGTCACCTTGAAGGCTAAGGCGCGCCTGACCCAGGCTTGGTATTTTCAATCACGTCATATGCATGAGAAAGCTGGACAATGAATAAAGAAGATGGAGGAAGAATTGACGCCTTTGAATTGTGGTGTTGGCAAAGAATATTGAATACACTGTGGACTGCCAAAAGAACGAACAAATCTGTCTTGGAAGAAGTACAGCCAGAATGCTCCTTAGAGGCAAGGATGGCCAGACTGTTTCTTACATTCTTTGGACATGTTTTCAGGAGGGATCAGTCCCTGGAGAAGGACATCATGCTTGGCAGAGTACAGAAGTCAGCAGAAGAGAGGAAGACCCTCAATGAAGTAGATAGACACAGTGGCTTTAACAATGAGCTCAAGCATAGCAACAATTGTGAGGATGGCTCAGGACTGGGCAGTGTTTCATTCTGTTGTGCGTAGGGTCACTATGAGTCGGAACCAAATCGATGGCACCTAACAACAACAACAACATGATGTTAATCCAGGCACTACTTGGAAACCCTATGGGGCAGTTCTACTCTATTCTGTAGAGTCACTATGAGCCGAAATCACTCAACGGCAGCTGGTTTTTTTAATGATGTTGATGAGGTAGGATTAGCACAGTTACGTTAATGAGTCAGGACTCAATCTGTAAGATTGTCTGAAGTCAGTCTCTTCTGAGATATAAAAGAGAGAAGCCAGGAGAGAGACATGGGGACCTCATACCACCAAGAAACAAGAGCCAGGAGACAAGCATGTCCTTGGGACCTGGGGTCCCTGCACTGAGAAACTCCTCCACCAGAGAAGATTGATGACAAGGACATTCCTCCAGAGCCAGCAGAGACAGAAAGATTTCCCCTGGAGCTGGCACCATGAATTTGGACTTCTAGCCTCCTAGACTGTGAGAGAATAAAATTCTTTTTGTTAAAGCCATCCACTTGTGGTACGTCTGTTGTAGCAGCACTAGGTAGCTGAGACAATCACATTCACAGGTATTGGGGGTTAGGACTTCAACATACCTTTTTGGAGACACAATTTAGCCCACATCACAGACCACACAGGGTCCTCTCGGGAGCTTCCCTGGCAAAGCTCTCAGGAGATCCTCTATGCAGGAAACATTGTGGACATGTCTTCCATGTTGAAAGATAGACTCGTGCTCCCGAGCGGCTGGGAGGAGTGGAGAAGGGAAGAGGGGGCTTTAAAACTCTAGTTTAAAAGCCTAGCCTGTGGTCCTTGTGGGAAACGTGTTTATGTAAGATGTGGCCAGTCAGGCAGAAACAGGCTGTGGTTTCTTCTTCCCAGTCTAAATGTCTATCTTTTACAATATCTTAGCCCCCAGGCAGTATGATTTAAAAGAAAGACTCATTGAGGGTAACAGACTCAACCTTATGGACTGAACACCATATTTTTACACAAATAACGTGCACCTTCTACATTGCCAGCCGCACCCTCCACCGTGAGGTATTTTCTTAAGGGCTGCTATACCACTTTTGTTTTCACTCTTTGCTGTAAAGAAGTTAGCAAAACGCACTAATGAAAATACCTCAAGGAGGGAGAGGGTATGGTTGGCAAACAAACATAGGAGGTACATGTTATTTGTATAAAAATATGATAATACCGGATTACTATTTGACCGATATATATCCCATAAACTGAAAACAACTTACCAAGTGGTTCTGGAGTTAAGTTCCAATTCCTCCACACTTTTTGTTAGTTGCCATCGAGTCGGCTCCAACTTATGGCTACCTTACGTATAACAGAATGAAACATCGCGAGATCCTGGGCCATCTTCATGATTGTTGGTATGCTCGAGTCCATTATTGTGACCCCTGTGAATTTTGAATGCCTTCTACCCTAGGGGCTTATGTTCTGCGCTGTATCAGACAATGGTTTGTTGTGATCCATAGTGTTTTCATTGGCTGATTTTCAGAAATAGATCACCAGGCCTTTCTTCCTATCTGTCTTAGTCTGGCAGCTCCACTGAAATTTGTCCATCATGGATGACCCTGTTGGTATTTGAAATACTAGTGGCTTAGCTTCCAGTATCACAGCAGCATGCAAACCACCACAGTAGGACAGGCTGACATATGGGGAGTGGCATTTTTAGGGTATTAAAAAGCTCCTCAGACAGAGCAGCTAAGGGACATGTCTGGCCTGGTTCAAGACAGACCCTCTGCTCCTTTCAATACCTGGTTTCTGACACTGTGATCCCTGCAGATGCCAGCCTCACCAGGCTTTGGTTCCTCAAGGGTATGGTTCCTTGACGGTGTTTATTTTATCAGCGAGCCACATCTGATAGACGAGTAAGGGAGAAAAGGAAACCTAGAAGCTAGCATCTAAAACCAGAATATAAAGTCAGGGGGCTGAAGGCTCGGGGAAGCTGGATGAAGACCCAACAGTCAGGAAAGTAATGGGAGGGGTCCTGGGTGGACCCCTGGGGTGGAGGCTACCGTCTGTGATGCCATCTATAATGCCAGCACAGCATGGTGAATGGGAGGGTGGTGGTAGTTGAAGGCTCAGGGACCTGGGAACTTTGGCTTGGGCACTGACATCATCCACTGACCCTTAGTTGAAGCCAACCCAGGATCTGACCCTTTCTTCCCTCAGGGTTAGTATGCTGATAGCAGAAATGCTTAGCCTCCCTGTTGGTGATAAATCCAAATTCAGACTCTAAGGCACTACCTTTTCACCTACCGTGTTTCTACAGCTCCATCGAGCCTCGTGTTCTGATTTCTCCTGCACAGATCCATGCATGCAGGCGTGATCACCCAGAGAGCATTTAGGCCTGGTCTTGGCTCAGTCTATAACACAACACTGAAAAATTAAAATAAAATAAAATATTGTGAAATCTGACTTAGTCACCAAAAGAGTTGGGATACAGAGAGCAGTTAAAGGATGTACACTACCTTGACAATTCGTGTCTTAATTTCCTACTGGTGTTGTAACAGCAGCAAGTTCACTTACTGATGAAGATCAGAGACCACAGCTTCAGTGTGAATTACACCTCAACATAAAGAAAACAAAACCCTCACAACTGGACCAATAAGCAGCGTCAAGATAAAAGGAGAAAACATTGACGTTGTCAAGAATTTCATTTTACTTGGATCCGCAATCAACAGCACTCGGGAATTCAAATGACATATTGCATTGGACAAATCTGCTGCAAAAGACTTCTTTAAAGTGTTCAAAAGCAAAGATGTCACTTTGAGGACTAAGTTGAACCTGACTCAAGCCATGGTATTTTCAATCACCTCATATGCATGTGAAAGCTGGACAATGAATAAGGAAGATCAAAGGAGAATTGATGCCTTTGGATTATGGTGTTGGCGAAGAATATTGAATGTACCATGGACTGCCAGAAGAACGAACAAATCTGCCTTGGAAGCAGTACACCCAGAATGCTCCTTGGAAGCAAGGATGGCAGGACTTCATCTCAAGTACTTAAGGCATGTTATCAGGAGGGACCAATCCTTAGAGAAGGACATTATGCTTGGTAAGGTACAGGGTCAGTGAAAAAGAGGAAGACCCTCAACGAGTTGGTTTGACACAGTGGCTGCAACGATGGACTCACACATAGCAATGATTGTGAAGATGGCAAGACCGGGCAGTGTTTCATTTTGTTGTGCATGGGATTGCTATGAGCTGGAACTCACTTGATGGCTCCTAACAACAACAACAGCTATAACGGAAATACCACAAGTGGGTGGCTTTAAAGAACAGAAATGTACTTTCTCACAGTTCAGGAGGCCAGAAGTCTGAATTCAGGAAGTAGCTGTAGCGGAAGATCCTTGCCTCTTTCAGCTTCTGCAGTGCAGCCCTGGCACTCCTTGGTCCCTGAGCAATCCTCACGTGGCATCTGTTTTCCCCCAGTTTGTGCCTAATCTGCTCTTTTTAAAACGTGGAAGATGTCTCAGTCATCTAGTGCTGCTACAACAGAAATACCACATGTGGGTGATGTCTCAGTTACCCAGTGCTGCTGTAACAGAAATACCACATGTGGGTGATGTCTTAGTTACCTAGTGCTGCTACAACAGAAATACTACATGTGGGTGATGTCTCAGTTACCTAGTGCTGCTGTGACAGAAATACCATATGTGGATGATGTCTTAGTTACCTAGTGCTACTATAAAAGAAACACCACGCATGGGTGATGTCTCAGTTACCTAATGCTGCTGTAACAGAAATGCCACATGTGGGTGATGTCTCAGTTACCTAGTGCTGCTGTAACAGAATTACCACAAGTGGATGGCTTTAACAAACAGAAATCTATTTTCTCACAGTTTAGGAGGCTGGAAGTCTGAATTCAGGGCACCAGCTCTAGGGGAAGCCTTTCTCTGTCAGCTCTGGAGGAAGGTCCTTGTCTCTTTGAGCTTCTGCTCCTGGGTGATCATGTGCCTTGGCATCTCTTTTTCCCCATCTGTGCTTGCCCAATTGCTTGTATAATCTCTATGTCAAAAGAGATGGACCTAAAGCACACTCTACAGTAATCCTGCCTCATTAACATAACAAAGACAACCCATTCCCCAATGGTATTATAACTGCAGGCAAAGGAGTTAAGATTTACAACACACACTTCTGGGGGACACGGTTCAATCCATAACAGAAGTGATTGGGTTTAGGACCCACCCTCCATGGATACAGCCTCATTAACATAAGAAATCCCTTATTCCACATAGCATCACATCCACAGGTGTAGGCGTTAGGATTCCGACTTGTATTTTGGGGCACAGTTCAATCCATAACCACCTGCACGATGACCTAGTGCAGCTTTCTGCTAACATCCAGGATTAGTGTCTCTTCACTGTGCCCCATTTGGGGGAAGCTGGGGCTCAGGGTGGCTTTTGGAAAGAAGAAAATTTCTAGGCCAAGAGCTTGCTTCACAACGTCTGTCCTCATTAGGTCAAAGAAGAGATCACGGTGGCTTCTTATGTCACGATATCAAGTCCGTCCCTGCAGCTGTAGCTCTCTGAGGCTTCACTCCCTATTTCCTGTCCACCTATGTGTGGCTGACATTCAGACATTCGCTGTCTATTTGTGGGTATTGCATGACGTACGGATTTAAATCTCCACATCTGTCTGTTCCAGGCACTGCTAAATACGCAATAAGCCCAAGGACCCGGAAAGAAAAACTTTTAAATGGATTCAGTATTTCTGATTTGCTTGCAGCGTCTGGAGAAAGATCTCAGGATCTCTAAGGCTGAAACGGCGTATTTTGGGGCAACTTCACACAAATGAAATAATCAAAATAAAATGAGAAATATTTAGGTCATTTTTTTTGCAGGAACTGGCTGCCTGCTCTCTGATGTAAGCATGATGGTGGAAGCTTTCCTGGTAACCTCCTGCCTCTCGTTCTGATGATGGCCGGAGATGTGTTCCAGAGATTCACCAGGGCTTTAAGGAAAAACAATCCACGCCTGCATTCTAGAGGGCAAATTCCAGCCAGAAAGCTGGTTAGCTGGCCCAGACCAGGCATCGGCTGTTTTTAGGCCCTCATCATGCTTCTTCCCAGAGAAAGGGTGAGTTTGTCTGGCTTCCACCCCACTTCTTGTGCAGGGCGGCATGTCTGTACAGCCGCAAGTCCGAGAAAGTGGGCTGTAAGAGATTAAAGACAGCTCTGTCTAGAGAACAGGTGTGAGCATTATCTAATAGCAAACTAAATATAAAAAGGCAGGCTGATTAGGGTCCTGGCGTCTCTCCTGCTGTCAGGCTCACAGCTCCGTAACTCCCCGAGTTTCTGATTAGACAAAAGACCAGAATGCACCGGGAGGGCTGGGCTGGGCCTCCATGCTTCTGTGCTTGGGGCGTGTGAGAGTGCTGCCTGTGAGTGTGTGTGAGTGTATGAGTGAGAGTGCTGCCTGTGAGTGTGTGTGAGTGCTGTGTGTCGGTGTGTGAGTGTGTGAGTGATAGTGTGTGTGTCGGTGTGTGCGTGTGTGTCGGTGTGTGCATGTGTGTGTGAATGTGAGAGTGCTGCCTGTGAGTGTGTGTGAGCGTGTGAGTGCTGCGTGTGTGTGTGAGTGCTGTGTGTGTGTGTGGGAGTGCTATGTGTGAGTGTATGTGAGTGTGTGAGTGCTTCATGTGAGTGTGAGTGCTGTGTGTGTGTGTGAGTGCTGCATGTGTGAGTGTGTGAGAGTACTGTGTGAGTGTGTGAGCGCTGTGTGTGTATGAGTGTGTGAGTGACAGTGACGTGAGTGTGTGAGGGACAATGATCCATGTGTGTGTAAATGTGAGAATGTGTGTGTGAGAGTGATGTATGTGAGTGTATGTGTGTAAATGTAAGAGTGTGTGAGTGTATCTGTAAGTAAGAGTGATGCGTCTGAGTGCATGTCCACCCAGAGGTGCCTTGGAGGAAAGATCTGCTGGTTTATTCCAAAATATCAGCCATCGAAAACCCTGTGGTGCACAGCTCTGCTCTAACGTACATGGGGTCACCATGAGCCAGAATCGACTCACCAGCAGTTTTGTTCTTGTTTTTTTTTTTTCTTTTGTTAATACAACGTATCCTAAAGTAAACTATCTTCTACACCTCCACCTGTTCTTATTGTTGCTAGGTGCGGTCAGGTCAGTTCTGACTCACACCAACCCTAGGTACAGCACAACAAATCACTGCCTGGTCCTGCGCTATCCTCAGAATTGCTGCCCATTGTTGCAGCTACTGCATCAAGCTATCTCGTAGAGGGTCTTCCTCTTTTTCGCTGACCCTCTGCTTTACCAGGCATGATGTCCTTTTCCAGGGACCGGTCCCTCCTGATAACATGTCCTAAGTACTTGAGACAAAGTCTCACCAATCTTGCTTCCAAGGAGTATTCTGGCTGTACTTCTTCCAAGACAGATTTGTTCGTTCTTCTGGCAGTCCATGGTATTTTCAATATTCTTCGTTAACACCATAATTTCAAGGCATCAATTCTTCTTAAGTCTTCCTTATTCATTGTCCAGCTTTCGCATGCATATGAGGCAACTGAAAATACCATCGCTTGAGTCAGGTGCACCTTCATCCTCAAAGTGACATCGTTGCATTTTTAACACTTTAAAGAGGTCTTTTGCAGAGGATTTGCCCAATACAATGCATCATTTGATTTCTTGGCTGCTGCTTCCATGGGTGTTGATTGTAGATCAAAGTAAAATGAAATCCTTGACAACTTCAATCTTTTCTCCGTATATCACGATGTTGCTTATTGGTCCAGTTGTGAGGATTTTTGTTTTGTTTATGTTGAGGTGTAATCCATACCGAAGGCTGTAAGTGCTTCAAGTCCTCTTCACTTTTAGCAAGCAAGGTTGTGTCATCTGCATCATATCTCAGGTTGTTAATAAGACTTCCTCTAATCCTGAGGTATGCCTCTCCCTTCTCCCCATTTATTTCTACCACAACCGCAGCAACAATGATGTATGCAAAACACAATCTGAATTTGTCATTCCTCTGCTTAAAACTCTTCAAGGCTCTTGATACCAAAAGGTGGGCAGTTCGAACCCACCGGCAGCTCCACGGGAACGAAGACCTGGGGATCTGCTCCCATAAAGATTATAGCCCTGGAAACCCTATGGGACAGCTCTACTCTGTCCTATAGCGTTGTTATGAGTCATAATCGACTCCACAGCACACAACAACAACCACAACAGTTGTGAGAAGTGAATTGCTTTGGCGTCTCTTCTAAGGAAGCCAGTTTGAAAGCAAAGTTCTTGCTGTGACTCCCCGCCAAGCAGGACCCATTTCATTTACACAGAGCAGTTCATCTGAAGGAAAATTCATTTAATACAGTGTGGCTTTAAGAATTGCTTGCTTTTAATGGAATCCTCTATATAATAATAAACCCTGAAAAATAGCATCATAGCATGTGAAAGCCTGATGGGGCCCTAGAGACAGACAAGAATTGCTCTCGTAAAAAGCTGGGTGTGCGTTAAAGCATTTGTTTTAGGAACAATTTGCCAAAGTTTATTTAGTCTTGTGATTTTGACAGGTTAAATGGACCCTTTGAGAGCTTTCCTCCTTAAACACACAGACTCACTTGCTTAATTAACGAAGCCCCAGAAAAGCCATGGGCCGAGCCTTGGCTACGGCATCTTGCCTGCGAATCTACCATTGACAAACAGCTCTCAAGTGCCCAAATTATCACATTTGATCTTTTCAACTCTTTGTGGGTTAAGAATTTTTCAGGTAAAGAAATGGAAGCTCAGAGAAGTTCTGTAACATGCCCAAGTCCACAGAACAAGGAATGGTGGATATAAAGTCACTTGACTCCATGTGCAGTCTCCTGTCATCCCACCTGTCTCAGGAGACACCACAGCAGCAAAGCTTCCACCCAAATGGGTCCTCTGCCGAGTCTAGGCTGGGGTGCTCCTGGGCCGCTACCGAGAGGCATTGGCAGCAGACGCCTAGGCTAGAGTCTGTGTGCCACCACTTCTCAGCAGTGTGACCTGAGTGAGCCAAGTCCTTAGCCTCCCAGCATCTTCAAGCTGTAAACGGGGATAATAACAACATCCACTTCATCAAACTGTTGCGAGAATTAAATGGTTATTATTGGTAAAATGCTTACAAAAATCCTGGCTCATGGCAAACACCATGGTGTTCATTGCTGTTATGAATAACACTGTTATTATTATTAAGAAGCCCTGGTGGTGCAATGGTTAAGCACTCAGCTGCTAAACAAAAGGTTGGCAGTTTGAACCCACCCAGAGGCTCTGGCTCCAGAGGAGAAGGACCTGGCTGTTGAGTCAATTCCAACTCATAGCGACCCTATAGGATAGGGTGGAATTGCCCCAGAGGGTTTCCAAGGAGTGGCTGGTGGATATTCAAACTGCCTACCTTCAGGTTAGCAGCTGAGTTCTTAACCACTTTGCCACCAGCCTCCCTGTAAAGATTACAGCCATTGAAAGCCCTATGGGGAAGCTCTACTCTGTCCCAGGGGGTCACTGTGAGCTGAAAATCAACTCAACAACAACTAACAACAACAACATTGTTATTATTACTGCTACATCTCACTAGTATTGGAAATTATAGCTTTAAAATAACTAGGACAATTTACAAGACAAAAAAGAGGCATCTTGGTGTTGTTTTGATTTACACTGCTTGGACTACTTAGAGGGTGAACTCTTTCCTTCTTTATTAAAAGCCAAACCAGTTGCCGTCGAGTTGATTCTGGCTCCTGGTGACTCTGTGTGTATCAGAATAGAACTGTGCTCTGTAGGGTTTTCAAAAGCTGATTTTTCGGAAGTAGATCACCAGGCCTTTATTTCAAAGTCCCTCTGGGGGGATTCGAACAGCCAACATTTCAGTTAGTAGCTGAGCGCTCAACTGTTTACCTACCCAGGAATGCCTTTCCTTCTTTATTCGCCATTTACATGTATTTTCTGAGTTGCCGCACTGTGTCCTAATACATTTTTGATGCAGAGCCGAGAAGGGCTTTGGGCTGACGTTGCTGGTAGAACTGTTCTATTTTAACGTACCTGGGCCCCGCCCCTCACCTGTACCTTGAACACTGGCCCTGTGACGCTGTGAGCACAGATGTTCTTTGAAAAGTTCTCTACTGTTCACTTGGAACAAGGTTTGGGGAGCAGAGATGGTCTCCCTGATAACTCGGCGTGTTACCAGCTTACTGGTTGTCAACGAAAGGATGAACGTATGGTGCACATTACGATTTTTTTTTATTTCGGTAAAATATATATAACATGAATTTGGCCATTTTAACTATTTTTAAGTGTACAATTCAGTGGGAATAATCATAGTCACAGCATTGTACAACCATCACCACTATTTATTTCCAAATCTTTTCGTCACCAGGAACAGAAACTCTGTGCCCAGTCAGCAGTGGCTCCCCGTTCCCCTCCCCAGCCCCAAAAACCCCCAGTAGCCATTAATAGATTTCTGTCTGCATGCATTTGTCTGTTCACATAAGTGGGAGCATACAGTGTTTGTCCTTTTGCGTGCAGCTTACGTCAGTGAGCGTAATCTTTCAAGGTCCATCCACACTTTGTAGCGTGTATCACAACTTCACTTCTCTCATGGCTGAATAATAGTCCACTGTAGGATATACCACATTTTGTTTATCCACTCATCTGTGATGGATACTTGGGTTGTTTCCAACATGACACACTCGTTTTCAATTTAAAAAAAAAAAAAAACCCGTTGCCATCAAGTCAATTCTGACTCATAGCAACCCTGTAGGACACAACAGAAACACCCCATAGGGTTTCCAAGGAGCGGCTGGTGGATTCGAACTGCTGACCTTTTGGTTATCAGCCAAGCTCTTAACCACTGTGTCACCAGGGATCCTCATTTTTAATAAAATAAAAGTTAGATTGACTGTTATTCCTTGAAAGATCTTAATTCCCCTGCAATCTGCCCTCCTGTGTCGGGTCACATTCCTGCCTTCCTTCTCACTAAAAAAAAAAAAAGTGTGGAATTCATTTTTAGCTCCTAGTCAGCCACTTCCTTCCTGTACATTAGCTGAATGAATCCTGAAAAGAAAACTTTCCTGAGACTTCCTACACAAATCTTGATACTTCTTTGTCCAGCTAATCAACTGCCCACCCAAGCCAACCATTGGGGGGGGGGGGGTTTGTTAGAGAAACGAAGAAGGAAACATTCAACTGCTTCGCCAAATCACACTTTTCTTTCTCTTCCTCAATTTCAATTGGGAGATCATGTGCACTCCCTGCTAGCTAAATTCCTTAACTGACATCTCAGAAGCCTGTGGGTCTCTCTCACCGTCTCCAAACGACGCCATCTGTTAGAGCTCAGCTGGTAACCAAAAGGGCGCCAGTTTGAATCCACCTGCAGCTCCTTGGAAACCTTATGGGGTAGTTCTACACTGTCCTGTAGGGTTGCTATGAGCCAGAATCAACTTGACAGCAACGGGTTTTTTGGTTTGGGTTCTGGGAATGGCTGGCACCTCCCCTCGGCCCTGTTTGCAGGGTGCCCAAGAGATATGTAAACTCAGCACCCACCCTGCCACCTTCGAGTTTTAGCCTGAGGGAAGTCCTAGGCCGGCAGCCATGATAGGAGTCTTAGAAGAGAACCTGTCTTATTCTGGAGATTAGGAACTGCTCATTTCTAGTCTCCTGTTCCTGGTTCTGACCAGAAGACCAGACGCATTCTCTAATGGACTTCACCATAATGCAAGCTACAACGTGAAAGGTCAGAAGGGAAGGAAAAATGACCACAGTGCTACATACAAACAACATAGCAAGCCAGTTGCTGTTGAGTCAATTCCAACTCACAGCGCCCCCACGTGAGTCAGAGTAGAACTGTGCTCCACAGAGTTTTAAGGGCTGATTTTTTGACAGCAGATCTCCAGGCCTTTCTTCCAAGGTGCCTCTGGGTGGACTCAAGCCTCCAAACTTTCAGTAACCAGCCGAGTGCATTACCTGTTTGCACCACCAGGGACTCCACAAAGATCATAGCTCCAAACTATATGATCTCACCCCATCTAAATAGAGATCTTTAAATTTTTTCAGAAACTGCCTGATGAGGTGTCAGACCCCATTGTCTCGCTCCGAGCCTTCCCTACCCAACACCCCCAGAGAGACTCCCCAGAGAGGCAGTCCACCTTTTCCCTCCCTCCACTTGGATTTTAGCATAATGAATTCATCTGGGGAGCTAGGTAGGAGCCCTGGTGACACAGTGGTTAAGAGCTCAGCTGCTAACCAAAAGGTCAGCAGTTCAAATCCACCAGCCACTCCTTAGAAACCCTGTGGGACAGTTTGACTCTGTGCTATAGGGTCATTACGAATCAGAATCGACTCAACGGCAATGGGTTTTGGATGGTAAATAAGAACCCTTTGGTGGGAGAGAAAGTCTATGAATAACGTCCTTTCCTAGAAGCTGATGACGCTTCTTACAAAATCAGCCTGCAAGAGAGGCCAGACAACTCACAGAAAAGATCTAGAATAGGCAAATACAGAGAGTCTAAAATTTACCAGTGGTTTTCAAGGGTAGGAGGAGAGGGGAGAAAGAGGGACCCATTGCTTAGGGCCACTGAGCTTCTGTTAGGGTGATGGGAAAATCTGGAAATGGATATGGTGATGGTCGGATCAACATCACTGCACCGTACATGCAAGAAATGCCGAAATAACAAATGTTTCGTGACTTTATGTATAGAAACCAAAAACTGAACCCACTGCCGGCGAGTCAATTCTGACTCACGGCAACCCCATAAGACAGAGGAGAACTGCCCCATAGAGTTTCCAAGTCTGTAAATTTTTAGGGATGCAGACTGTTACCTCTTTCTCCTGTGGAGTGGCTGGTGGGTTTGAACCACTGACCTTTTGGTTGGCACCCAGTCACTTCATCACTGCACCACCAGGGCTCCTGTTTATATCACAATTTAGAAAGGGGTGGGGGGCAGAACAGAGTCAAGTCAAATCCGAGAGGAAAGGCTAACCTCAAAGGCAACCTTGCCACATTTTTGAGTACTGGTGACTTCCGGTTATATAAAATTGTTATTCCAATTACCAAAAGAGGTTTGATAGGTGTCAAGTGCAGAGCGATAAAGAGCAAGGCTTTGATGTGCCCTGAAAACGCAGTCATGCACACGTCCCTCTGCCTCTGGGTACCAGCAGGAACACGCAGCAGCCCCCTGCTGCAGTTCTGTCCCCAAACGCCCCAGACTTGACCTCCTCAGCTGCATGGCCCTAAATTTTTTCCAGCCAAATAGGATGCTTCTGGAAAACAGCTTGGCAGTTCCTCAAAAAGTTAAACATATAGTCACCATACCAAAACTCTTTGCCATCGAGTCGGTTCCTACTCACAGCAACCCTACAGGACAGAGTAGAACTGCCCATGGGATTTCCAAAGAGCAGCTGGTGGATTCAAACTGCTGATCTTTAATAGCCGAACACTTAACCACTGCGTCGTATATGGGAGCCCTGGTGGTGCAGTGGTTAAGACTCTGCTGCTAATCAAGAGTTCAGCAGTTCAAATCCACCAGCGGCTCCTTGGAAACCCTGTGGGGCAGTTCTACTGTCCTATAGGGTCACTATGAGTTGGAATCGACTCGACGGCAGTGGGTTTGGTTTGTGGCTTTTAGCCCATGTGTTCTAATCACAGATGAAGGCATAATTTCCATTCAGCCTTTGAAAACACTGAAAAGAGGCACACAAACCCTCATGAGCATATTTAAGAATCAAGCTCTGGACAGTCCGGGGACTCTAGTTTGAGAACGACAATGTTAACCATCGTGCAGGGAGCCCTGGGCTGAGAGTCAGTGACTGGTGAGTCACTGACCCACTCAGAAACTCGTCTCCCCTCAGTGAATCGCTGGCCACCCCTGCCCCCAGAGCCTCTGATTTAATTGGCCCGGCATGGGATTCAGGACTCAATATTTTTTAAAGTTTCCCAGGTGCTAAGGAGCCCTGGTGGCACAACAGTTAAGTTCTCAGCTGCTAACAGAAAGGCCTGAAGTTCAAACTCACCAGCTGCTCCATAGGAGAAAGGCCTGGTGATCTGCTTCCATAAATATTACAGCCTAGAAAACCCTAAGGGGCAGTTTTGCTCTGCCATGTGGGGTCGCTATGAGTCAAAATCAACTGGACGGCACCCAACAACAGTGACAGCCCCAGTTGTTTCTAATGTGAGGACAGGGTTGAGACCACTAGTTCAACAGGGTCCAGCCACCCCAGGGGACACCCCAGGCCTATCTGGTGGCTGAGCCCAGGAGCCAAGGGGGACACCTGAGAATGCAGGGGGGAGGGTAGCTGGGGGAGGCAAGGGGGTGGCTCAGAGGCTCAGAGAAGGAAGCAGTCCAACAGTGTTGAGCCCTTGAAGCTGAACCCCAGAGGGTGTAGACAGCCTGGTGAGGCCAAGTGCAAAACCCCTGGGCAGTTCTGACATTACACATCAAGTCAGCACAGCTGGAGCCTAATGGAATTTGAAACTCTCTGAAAGAGACATTGTAAATCAGCCACAGCAAGGGCCAGCCTGCCCGTCCAGGCTTGTCCCCTCTTCCTGCTGCCCCTCCCAAGAGGGCGTCTTCCCACTGCACTCACCTTGTCGGAGCTGAGACACCTCCCCCTTTCTGTAATCTTTACGGAAGCAGACGGACACATCTTTCTCCTATGGAGCAGATAGTGGGTTCGAATTCCCAACCTTTCATTTAGCAGCTGAGCACTTAACCACTGCATCACCAGGGTTCCTTCCGTAAGGATTACATAGAAAACGCCATGGCAACAGTTCCACTCTGTCACGTGGGGTCACTATGAGTCAAAATTGACTCGACAGCACCGACAACAAAAACAATCTTTATGGAAGCAAATTGCCAGGCCGTTCTTTCGTGGAACCGCTGAATGGGTTCAAACCTCCAACCTTTCAGTTAGCAGCCGAGTGCAAACAGCAATCCAGGGTGCACTTATTAAAAAAAACAATGGCTGAATATCGTTAAGATCTACCAAAACCAAGACGAGCAAACCCTTTTGCTGTCAAATCACCCCCTGACTCACGGCAACCTGTGCTTTACAGAATCGAACTGCTCCATAGGGTTTGCTTGGCTGTAATCTTTACGGAAGTGGATCGCTAGGCCTTTCTTCCACAGTGCCGCTGGGCGGGTTCAAACCACCAAGCTTTAGGTTAGCAGCTGACCGTTGAAAAGCCTTGAAAAACAACATCCCATGGGGGAAAAAACCCGCAGCCTCCCAGCCACTGGAGGAGACAGAGTAAGATCGGAATTCCTTCAAATCCTCATTCAAAGAATTGTCATTTGTCCTATCTGCCCGGAATATAGAGGGAAACTGGAACCTTCACGCGTTGCTGGTAGGATTCTAAAATGATGCAGTAACTTTGAAAAACTGGCAGTTCCTCAAAATGTTGAGCATAAAGTTACCATGTTGTTGTTGCTATTGTATGCCATCAAGCCGACTCCATAAGACCCAGTAATTCCTCTCCTAGCTTCCGGGTATACACCCAAGAGAAATGAAAACATGTCCATACGAAAACGTGCACCCTAACATTTGTACGGCATTACGCACAACATTCAAAAAGCAGAGACAACCCAAATGTCTATCAAGCAATCAATGATGAATGAATAAACAAAATGTGTTACGTCCATACACTGGAATATGATTTTGCAGGAAAAAGAATGAAGTAGTGATAACAAACCTTGAAAACATTATGTAAGTGTAAGAAGCCAGCCACAAAAGACCACATACGGTATGGTTTCATTCACATGAAGTGCCCAAAATAGGCAAATCCCTAGAGACGAAAAGTAGACTGGCAGTTGCCGAGGGCTGGGAGATCGGGGAGAAAAGAGGAGTACGAAAGGGTTACTGTTATTTGTTGTTAGTTGCCATTGAGCTGGCCCCGACTCATGGTGACCCACGCGTTACAGAGTAGAACTGAGCTTCAGAAGATTCTCTTGGCTGTAATCTTTACAGAGGCAGTTCACCAGGCCTTTCTCCTGTGAAGCCACTAAAATCCACTACCATGGAGTTGATTCAGACTCAGAGTGACCCTATAGGACAGAGTAGAACTGCCCCATAGGGTTTCTAAGGAGTGGCTGGTAGATTTGAACTATCAACCTTTTGGTTAACAGCCATAGCTCTTAACCACTGCAGCACTGGGTGAGTTCAAACCAAGAACCTTTAGGTTAGCAGCCAATAGCAAGCTGCTTGTGCCACCCAGGCTCCGTACTAAAGGGTACAGGGTTTCTTTTGGGGATAACAGGTGTGCTAAAATTGATTGTGGTAATGGTTTCACAACTCTGTGAATATACTAAAAGCTTTACTCTTTAAATGGGTAAAATGTATGGTTGTTTCCAGAAGAACTAGATGGTGCCCGACTACTACGACCAACCACTCTGACAGGGATCACAATAGAGGGTCTCAGACAGAGCGGGAGAAAATGTAGAGCAAAATTCAAATTCACACAAAAAAAGACCAGACTTAGTGGCCTGACAGAGACTGAAGGAACCCCCAAGACTATGGCTCCAGAATCCTGCTAACTCAGAACTGAAGCCACTCCTGAAGTCCACCTTTCAGCCAAAGATTAGACAGGCCTATGAAGCAAACAATAACACACGTGAGGAACGTGCTTCTTAGTTCAATCAAGTATACGAGACCAAATGGGCACCACTGGCATGCCCAAAAGCAAAGATGAGAAGGCGAGACAGGAAAACTGGACAAAAGCACACGGGCAACTCGGGATGGAAAGGGCGAGAGTGCTGACCCATTGCAGAGATTGTAGCCAATGTCACAAAACAGTTTGTGTATAAATTTTTGAATGAGAAACTAAATATATATATATAGTTGTTGTTATTAGCTGCCATCGAGTTGGCTCTGACTCATGGTGATATTATGTATAACAGAATGAAACATTGCCTGGTCCTGCACCATCTTCATGATCCTTGGTATGTTTGTGTCCATTGTTGTGGCTATAAAATGTATGATATGTGACTTATGTCTTCATAAAGCTGTTACCAAAAGATGGTGGCCTCAAAAAACATGTCTTTCCTCCCTCCTCCTCTACAAGGTAAGCAGAGACGAGAAGAATCATCAGGAACCTGGAAATGATCATTTTGTCTGGTGCAGTGTTGCCATATCCAGTAAGATTGTTTCTACTTGAAAACATCACGTAGCCACAAAGAGGCAACAGTGCAAACTCACTTAACCTTCATATCCTACACAAACAAATAACGGTCGAGTTTATAAAAGAGCAACTGGTTTCTTGAAATAGGTCAGAGTCTAATTGCTTTCCTGGATGAGCTCTTTGTTTTCTGAATAAAGGCAGGAACCCATGAGTTCCGTGAGTTCGGCTCAGTTCACTGAGCGCTACGATTCTTTGTGTGCAGATGGCTGATTTAGAGGTGAATGGCATTTCTGAGTTTTTCGCTGCAGTTGTTTTCCACCGAGGGTCTCCCACGTCAATTGCTCTGTAATCTTGGGGGTGGGAAGACGGAGAGACAAATGAAATGACAGTTAATTTTATCTTAATCAGTAGGAAATTTCAGTTTGAGTGTTAGCCACTTTGCTGATAGATAAAAATGTTACACACAGTGATACTGTAATCAAAATAGCCGTGGAGAAGGAATTTCAGGCATACTGGCTTGTTGGAAGAGGCCTGTGGGCACAGTGGATAAGAGCTTGGGTGCTAACCAAAAGGGCAGCACTTTGAATCTACCAGGCGCTCCTCAGAAACCCTATAGAGCAGCTCTACTCTGTCCTACAGGATCACTAATAGTCAGAATCAATTCACCTGCAAGGGGTTCAGTTTTGGGTCTGGCTTGTCTAAACTTTGAAGGGAAGTGTAAAGAGTAAGCTTGTTGTTTTTGTTGTTAGTTACCATCAAGTCGATTCAGACTTATGGTGACCTCAGGTGTGCAGAGTAGACCTGCTCCACAGGACTTTCAAGGCAGTGACCTTTTGGAAGCAGGTCTCTGGGCCTTCCTTTCAAGGCACTTCCGGGTGGGTTCAAATTGCCAACCTTTCGGCTAGTAGTTGAGCGCCTGACCGTTTACACCACTCAGGAACGGAAAGAGTAAACTTAGGCGCTGAGAATAATGTAACAGCCACATCTTTGGTTCTGGTCAGAATCACTCAGATTTCTCTCTACAGTGGCTTAAACTCGGCCACCAGTCCGGTGCTGTTGCTTGTTTCACCATTTGGGGCACATGTAATCATCTTGCTGAGAGTTGTAATTCAAGTCACCTAATTTTGAAGGGAGGGGACCCGAGGTGGCTGCCGGTTCACTGTGACTCCCCCATGGCCTTGTTCTGCCCCACCCTGCCCCTGGTCCTCGCTGATAAATCTAAGGAAGAAGATAAATCTCTCAAACTGGGCCAAAATTAAAAAAAGAAAGGAAGAAAAGAGGAAGAAAGCACAAAGTAAAACAAAATCTACAAAATACCTGACTGGTATGGCTCAAAACTGTCAAGGTCACCAAAAACGAGGCAAGTCTGAGGAACCGTCACGACCTGGAGAGTCTGGCTTAGGCAAAGAGGTGTGTGAGGAGACATTGCCTTCCTCTCATCACTGGCGGATGACCAGTAAGCAAGGTAAGCACAGGTTTGCTTGTGCTTACTAATCTGCTGTGCACAATTTCACATGGGCTTTACCACATCTGAAACCCATGTGTAATTATGCACTACAGATTAGCAGGTAAGCACAAACAAGGCTGTGCTTACCTTGCTTACTGAGTCATCAGCCCCTGTCAGGGATTGTAAATTTCAAAAGAGGTTTTGATTCTGCAGGAAGGTGCTGTGGGGTTGGGAGAGAGACAGATGCCAGCCATACCTAGAAGCAGAGTCTTTGATGCGGTGAAAAAATGTGAAACAGATGATCAGTAAGCACAGTAAGCACTGTGCTTACCTTGCCTAATGGGTAATCCACCCCTGCGTCTCATCTTCTTTTGCCAGATGCTATCATATGTCAATATGGTGTGTGGGGCTGTGGCAGCCTCCTTGTGACCATGAGGGAAGACATCACTGATATTCTAAGGATGAGAGAGCAGAAGGATGGAGGTGTCAGGGTCCTGAACGATACCACAGAGCCCCTGAACGAGTCCTGGAGCCTCTGTCTCTGCACTTCCACCTGAGCCCATTCAGAACAGCCTTGTCCTTTTAGCCACTTCCGGTTTGTTCTTCCCCAGCTTGCAGACAAAGTGTCCCAGCTGCCATCTGACAGAGGTGTAGTAATAATAAAGTAATTAATATTATTGTTGTTTCCGAATTATCAGGAATATATTTTTTGCATTTTTTTCTCTACCTATGAAAAGCTGAACATAGAAAATGTATCTGGAGGCAGAGGTCGTTTCCCCAAAGAGTCTTCTTTTATAAAAAGATTCATCAGGCAGAGTCATTTCAAATAGCAGTGCCATGTGTGCATTTAAGTGTTGAATTATAAAGCAAAAATGTTAGGAACCATCTGCAAATTGATTATCAACCCCAAGGGAAGTTTAAAAATTTCCAAAATGATAATAAAGTTATTAGGGTTTAGTCCATCATGAGCATTCAGTAAAAGACAGCCATTAGTGTTGTTGTAGGTCCCTGCAGGGTGCAAAAGGTTCACACTTGGCTGCCAACTGAGAGACTGGTGGTTCAAGTCTACTCAACAGTGCCACGGAAGAAAGGCCTGGTGATCTAATTCCGTAAGATTATCCAAACCAAACCCGTTGCCATCGAGTCGATTCCAACTCATAGTGACCCTATAGAACAGAGTAGGACTGCCCCATATGGTTTCCAAGGAGCGCCTGGTGGATTTGAACTGCCGACCTTTGGGTTAGCAGCCATAGCTCTTAACCACTACACTATCAGGGTTTCCAAGATTATAGTCACTGGAAATCCTATGGAGCGGTTCTACTCTGACACACTTGGGACCACCGTGTGTCCAAATCAACTCCACGGCAACTGGTTTTAGCACCATCATGCTTATGGCAACGTGCTATACTTGTTGAACGAAGAGTCCATTGCAGTCCCACCCACAGGAGGGCGCGTACCTGTCAGGCCAGGCCGGGCTGCGGTAACACAGCAGCAGCCTGAGAGCATCGGTGGCTGGCAACATCAAGCTTTGTTTCTCACTCATGCTAACTGCTATCTAGGTTGGCAGGAGCTCTGCTCCCATCGTCTTCCATTCAGAGGCTGAGGGGCAGGCTCTGCCTGGAACACGGGTAGCCTCCTATTCCAGGTGCCATGAACCATGTGCTGGCTTTTAAAGCTTCTTTCTGAAAATGGCATGCCTTACTTCCACCCAAATTTCTTTCTCACTTCCACCCAAAGTGAGTCAATTGAAGGGGGAAACCAAACCAAACCCATTGCAGTCATAGCGACCTATTAGCACAGGGTAGAACTGCCCCATAAGGTTTCCAAGAAGTGTCTGGTGGATTCGAACTGCCAACCTTTTGGTTAGGAGCCGAACTCCTAACCACTGCACCACCAGGGCTCTATTGAAGGGGGAAGGGCATGACAAAAGGAAAATAGGATTTGGCAAACAATAATACAATGTATCAATAATACAGCTGCTAGTTGGTAAAGTAGAGGGTCAGCAAAGGTGAGGGAAACCCTCACTGAGACGGACTGACACAATGGCCACGACACTGGACTCCAGCACACCAACGACCGCGAAGATGGCGCAGGGTCGGCCAGCGCTTTGCTCTCTTGTATGTAAGGCCATCATGAGTCAGGGCCACCTTGGCTGCAGCTAACCACCACCACCAGCAGAGGCACTGAACTGGAGGGTTTGAGACCTTCAAGTGAGCCATTTCCCTAAGCAGGTATCGTTCCTACATGCCTGGCACTCACTCTCCCTGCTGCCTCTGCCCCAGTATCCAGTCCCTTTTCTCTCAACATAAGGAAACCCTCACTCTTTAGCTGGCCTCATGGTCCCTGGATAAAACTTCCCCTATCCAGCCTCCCTTGCAGCTAGGTGTGGTCCTGTATCCAACTTTTTGTCAATGGAAGGTAACCCAGAAAAAAAAACCCAGTGCCGTCGAGTCAATTCCGACTCATAGCGGCCCTATCTGACAGAGTAGAACTGCCCCATAGAGTTTCCAAGGAGCGCCTGGTGGATTTGAACTGCTGACCCTTTGGTTAGCAGCCGTAGCACTTAACCACTACACCACCAGGGTTTCCAATGAAAGGTAAGCAAAAGTGATACGTGGCCCACATCATGTTCTTAAAATACGCACACCCCCACACACCCTATTCCTGCGGCTGCTGGAATTCAGGCACGATGGTGAGCAGTGGGGGACTCTGGGACAAGAGTGGCACCCTGGATGACAAAACCACAGGCTAGTAAAAGCCCTTATACCATTGACCTGCCCTACCAGCCTGGAACTTTACAGGAGAGAAAAGTAGACTGATTTATCTTTAGCCACTGTTCTTTTGGGTTTCTAGTTCAGCAGGCTTACCCACTTCCCACCCAGCACACTCCTTTTGTAAAGCTCAGCTGGCATTAGACGATTGAAGGGGAAAGCAAGTTTATATCTTGTAATAAAGATGTCCAACTGCGGGGTAGTTCCCGCTGCCACTCAGAGAGATGCTGTTCAGATACTGCACCTTCTCCTTAGCTAGAAAGTTTAGCCGAGGAGAGTAAGAAGTGTCTTCTCCATCAGGCCTGAGAGCTGTTTGAAGTAAGGACTGAACCTCTTAAACTTCATGTCTTCCCATCTGCCTTGCAAACATCCTTCTCATAGAAAAGCTTGTTCTGAATGGTGAGATGAGGAAGAATTACGAATGGACAGGGATCCTAACCATATCCTGAACCCTGTGCCTCAACAAAGAACTCACAAGGGCATTTGCTCCCCAGACTACATACTGTCCTCTTTCTATGCAAGAAACGAAAACCAAACCTGTCGCCATCAAGTCGATTCTGACTCATGGTGACCCCATGTGTTACAGAGTAGAACTGTGCTCCATAGGGTTTTCTCAGCTGTAATCTTTACAGAAGTAGATCGTCAGGCCTTTCTTCAGCAACACTGCTGGGTGTGTTCAAGCTGCCAACCTTCAAAGGTTAGTAGTCAGGCACAAAGCATTTGTACCACCCAGGGACCTGCCTATGCAAAGGCCAGTGGTTATATTGGCTAATTATCTAGGTTCCAGCTTCTTCCTTGATTTTTATTTCTGTCCTGGCATAATTTCTCCTACTTGTTAGTATTCTTCCCAGTAGAAGTGTCTAAAAGGCTCACCTCATGTGTCAGCCATTCTATATAGGAAATGGTTGCATGGGCCACTATGCTAAGAAGTATTCTGTATTTGTATGTCTGAGGTTGTATTATGGATTGAGCTGTGTCCCCGGAATATGTATTGAAGTCCTGGCCCCTGTGTAATCCTGTTTGGAAATTCTGTAGGGGTTTTCTTTTGTTATGATAATACAGTCATACCAGTATAGGGTGGGTCCTAAACCCAATTACTTCCGAATTTTAAAAGTAGCAGACTAGACAGAGACACACTCTGGGGGAAGACGTCATACAAAGACAGGCGTCATACAAAGAGACGTCATACAAAGAGTCGTCACACAAAGACAGGCGTCATACAAAGACAGGCGTCATACAAAGACAGGCGTCATACGAAGACAGGCATCATACAAAAACAGGCATCACACGAAGGCAGACGTCATAAAAAGACAGATGTCATACAAAGACATGGTAGATGTGTCTATAAGCCCAGGAACACCAAGGATTGCTGGCAGCTACTAGAAGCTGAAATAGATAAGAACACCCATTGTCTTAGTTACCTAGTGCTGTTTAACAGAAACACCACCAGTGGATAGCTTTAACAAACAGAAATTTATTCTCTCACAGCCTAAGAGGCTAGCCAGTTGCCGTCAAGTCAATTCCTACTCATGGCAACCCTACAGGACAGAGTAGAACTGTCCCATAGGGTTTCCAAGGAGCATCTGGTGGATTTGAACTCCTGATCCTTTGGTTAGCAGCCAAACACCTAACCTCTAAGACACAAGGTCTCTGGTAGAAGTCTGAATTCGGGGCACCAGCTCCAGGGGAAGGCTTTCTTTCTCTGTTGGCTCTGGGGGAAAGTCCTTGCCATCAATCTTCCCCTGGTCTAGGAGCTTCCCAGTACAAGGACTCCAGGTCCAAAGGACGTGATATGGTCCTGGCTTTGCTTCTTTGGTGATAGGAGGTCCCCTTGTCTCTCTGCTTGCTTTTCTCTTTTATATCTCAAAAGAGATTGACTTAAGGTACAACCTAATCTTACAGATTGAGTCTTGCCTCATTAACATCATAGAGGTAGGATTCACAACAGGTAGGAAAATCACATCAGATCCCAAAATGATGGACAACCACGTAATACTGGGAATCATGGACTAGCCAAATTGACACATATTTTGGGGGGACACAATTCAATCCTTGACAGTGGGTCCGTACGTTATTTTTCATTTCGTGTCTGACTTATTTCACTGAGCATAAGGTGTTCAAGGTTCATCCATGTCATGCTAGGTATCAGAACTTCATTCCTCTTGATGGCTGAACAATGTTCTAGTGTATAGATATGCCATTTTGTTTATCCACTCATCTGCTGGTGGGCACTTGTGTTGTTTCCAGCTTTTGGCTCTCGTCAATAAAGCTGCAATGGAAATCTATGTACCACCAGCTCTTCTTTACTTCAATCTAGAAACAACTCGTTATTTCTGCACACTTCATGCCCCATGTGTCTGTCAGTTTGTCATACTGTGGGGGCTTGCATGTTGCTGTGATGCTAGAAGCTACGCCACCGGTATTCAGACACCAGCAGGGTCACCCATGGTGGATAGGTATCAGCTGAGCTTCCAGACTAAGACAGACCAGGAAGAAGGGCCTGGCACTCTACTTCAGAAAAGATTTAGCCAGTGAAAACCTTTTGAATAGCTACAGAACGTTGTCTGATATTGTGCTGGAAGATGAACCCCTCAGGTTGGAAGGCACTCAGATGACGGCTCGGGAAGAGCTGCCTCCTCAAAGTAGAGTTGACCGTAATAACATGGGTAGAGTCAAGCTTTTGGGAGCTTCATTTGCTGGTCTGGCACTACTCAAAATGAGAAGATACAGCTGCTAACATCCATTAATAATTGGATCATGAAATGTACAGAGCATGAATCTAGGAAACTTGGAAGTTGTCAAAAATGAAATGGGACACGTAAATATTAATGTCTTAGGCATTATTGAGCTGAAATGGACTGGTATTGGCCATTTTGAATCAGACAATCATATGGTCTACTATCCCAGGAACAACAACTTGAAGAGGAATGTTGTTGTATTCATCGTCAAAAAGAACATTTCAAGATCTCTTCTGAAGTACAGTGCTGTCAGTGATAGGATAATATCCATATCCCTACGAGGAAGACCAGTTAATACAACTATTATTCAAATTTATGCACCAACCCCTAAGGCCAAAGATGAAGAAATTGAAGTTTTTTTACCAACTTCCGCAGTCTGAAGTTGATCAAACATGCAATCAGGATGCATTGATAATGGCTGGAAATTGGAATGCAGAAGTTGGAAACAAAGAAGTAGTTGGAAAATATGGCCTTGGTGATAGAAACAATGCTGGAGATCTCAGATTAGAATTTTTCAAGACCAACGACTTCTTCATTGCGAGTATCTTTTTCACCAACATAAACAGCAACTATACACTTGGACTTCACCAGATGGAACACATGGGAATCAAATTGACTACATCTGTGGGAGGAGACAATGGAAAAGCTCAATATTATCAGTCAGAACAAGGCTTGGGGCCAACTGCAGAAGACCATCAATTGCTCATACGCAATTTCAAGTCGAAACTGAAGAAAATTAGCACAAGCCCACAAGAGCCAAAGTACAAGCTTGAGGCAGTTGTTCGGACAGGACATGGGGACACTGAGTGGTTTAAAGTCAGGAAAAGTGTGCATCTGGTTTGTATCCTTTCACCATACCTATTCAATCTGTATGCTGAGCACATGATCCTAGAAGCTGAACTATATGAAGAAGAACGGGGCATCAGGATTGGAGGAAGACTCACTAACAATCTGCGTCATGCAGATGACACAACCTTGCTTGCTGAAATGAAGAGGACTTGAAGCACTTACTGATGAAGATCAAAGATCATAGCCTTTTGTATGGCTCCCACCTCAACATAAAGAAAACAAAAATCCTCACAACTGATCCAATAAGCAACATCATGGTAAACAGAGAAAAAATTGAGGTTCTCAAGGATTTCGTTTTACTTAGATCTACAATCAACACCCATGGAAGCAGCAGTCAAGGAATCAAAAGACACATTGCATTGGGCAAATCTGCTGCAAAAGACCTGTTTAAAGTGTGGGAAGGCAAAGATGCCACCTTGAGGACTTAGGTGCGCCTGACCCAAGCCATGGTGTTTTCAATCACTTCCTATGCATGTGAAATCTGGAGGATGAATAAAGAAGACCAAAGAAGAATTGACACGTTTGAACTGTGGTGTTGGCAAAGAATACTGAATATACCATGGACTGCCGTAAGAATGAACGAATCTCTCTTGGAAGAAGTACAACCAGAATGCTCCTTAGAAGCAAGGATGGCCAGACTACATCTCACATACTTTGGACATGGTGTCAGGAGGGATCAGTTCCTGGAGAAGGATATCATACCTGGTAAAGTAGAGGATCAGCAAAAAAGAGGAAGACCCTCAGTGAGATGGATTGACAGTGGCTGCAACTATGGACTCCAGCGTAACAATGATTTTGAGGATGGCGCAGGACCAGGCAGTGTTTCGTTCTGTTGTACATAGGGTTGCTATGAGTCAGAACTGACTCGATGGCATAACAACAACAACACACTTTATCTATAGCTAATCCCATGACCCTATGTTGTTGCAAACAAGCTGGAAAATGTGCAGGGACAGATAAAACCCCATCTCTGCCATACTGGCTTGCCCCCTTAATCTTCCTTTCTCTCTGTTATCCGCTTGCCCCTTCCTCATTCAACCCCCAGTATCATCTCCACTACGACCTTGTTTCTGTGGCCGGTGTCACCCCTCCGCCCAGATATCTGTGGGCTCCAAGTCCTTTCTGCATCTTAGAGAATGAATACATCACCTCCAGTGACTTTCGTTCTGTCGGAAGCACTTTCCTCTGCCTGTTGCTGGAGTTGAGGAGGGGGAGGGAAGAGATTTGGGAGCTTTGGATAGAGGAGAAGGACATCAGGAGTCTTCCCCTCCAAGGTGCAGTTTGTCTTTCCCTAAACTGACTAAATAATCACCCCGCATCACACTGTGAGGACTGGTTTCCTGAGGAAAAGCTTCCTTAGCTCTGTATAAGAGGCAGATTCCTTGTGTTAATGTAACATCAGCTACGTAATTTCAGTTGCGTAAGGAAAAAAATTACCTACTGTTAATGGATTGAACTGGGACTCTTCAAAATATGTGTTGGAATTCTAACTCCTGTGCCTGTTGATAGAAAGGTTTTTGTTTGTTTGTTTATACCTGTGAGTAGGTCCCTGGGTGGTACAAATGGTTTGCGCTCAATTCTAACTGAAAAGTTGGTGGTTTGAACCACCCCGTGATGTGATGGAAGAAAAGGCCTGGCAACCTGCTTCTATAAAGATTATAGCCAAGAAAACCCTGTGGGGCAGTTCTACTCTGTAACACATGGGGTCACCATGAGTTAGAATGAACTCAGTGGCAACAGGTTTGGTTTGGTTTTTCGGTTTCATGCCTATGGATCGAATCTAATCTAATGCAATCACTTTCCATAACGCAATCTCATGTAATGGAAGCAGGCCGTTGTGGTCATGCCAGCATGGGGTAGATCCTAAACCTAGTCACTTCTGAGTTACAAAGAGAGCAGCAGAGACCCGGAGACACACGGACACAGGAGGAAGAGACGCTCTCTGGACGCAGAGGTAGATGAATCTGTAAATTCAAGGATTGCCAGCGGCTATGGAAACCCTGGTGGCATAGTGGTTAAGTGCTACGGCTGCTAACCAAAGGGTCAGCAGTTCAAATTCCCCAGATGCTCCTTGGAAACTCTATGGGGCAGTGCTACTCTGTCCTCTAGGGTCGCTATGAGTCGGAATTGACTCGAAGGCAAGTTGGAATAGACAAAGAAGGACCTCTCCTAGAGAGAGCCACGGCCTGAATTCAGACTTCTAGCCTCCTGAACTGTGAGAAAATAAACTTCTGTTCTTTAAAGCTTATGGTATTTCCCATTTATGGTGTTTCTGTTACAGCAGCACTAGAAAACGAAGACACCTAGGTATGTGCAATGGGAAGAAATCTTAGCAAAATAGTAACAGCGTTCATACCTGTTGCTATGGATTAAATTGTGTCCGAAACCCGGTAGCTGTGAATGTGAATAGGGTTTTTCTTTCACTAATGAGGTCATAACGGAGTAGTTAGGTCCTAAACCTGATCCCTCCCAAGTGGTGTCCCATGAAAAGATCAGAGCACACACAGTGACATGCAAACAAGGGAAAGACTAATGCCATGTGAAGATCCTGCTACAAGCCAAGGAATGCCCAGGGCTCGTGACAAAGAGGGACCCTTTCCATAGAGCTAAGGCCTGGTTTGGACCTTAGGCCTCCAAAGCTGAGACGATAAATTTCCGTTCTTTAAAGCCGCCCACTTAGGGTACTTTTGTTTGCTTATTTGTGATGGTAGCACTAGGTAAGCAAGGAGTCGCTGGGTGATGCAAACATTTAATGCTCTCGGCTGCTCACAGGAAGATTGGAGGTTCGCGTCCACCCAGGGGCCTCTTGGAAGAAATGCCTGGAAATCTACTTCCAAAAAATCAGCCTTTGAGAACTCTGTAGAGGACGGTTCTACTGTGACACTCATGGGGTCGCCCTGAGTTGGAATCTTCTCAACGGCAACTAGTTTTTAGGTAACTGAAAAGCCTCTACAATGGGATTATGAGTCATTTTTAGTTTCTTCTTAGTATACAAATATAAAAACCAAACAAAACCCATTGCCATCAAGTCGATTACAACACATAGCCACCCTGTAAGACAGAGTAGAGCTGCCCCACAGGGTTTCTAAAGAGCAGCTGGTGGATTTGAACTGCCAACCTTTTGGTTAGCAGCTGAGCTCTTAACCACTGTGCCACCAGGGCTCCAGGATACAAATATAGGATAATAATAATAGGGGCAGGAGAGGGGTTTTCCTTAAAGAAGTCAAGCTGTTTTCAAGCACACGGTATCACCTTTCTACACTTGCTTCAGGCCAACTTTGAAAAATTAATTCCTGGCACGAATATCAAGTATTATTATTATAGGGATTCGTTTGTATTTTACTAACACGACCACCAATTGCCCTTCTCTTTTCCAGTGGGAAGGCGGGAGCTGTTTATCTGAACTTAGAGTTGAAACCATTTCTGCAATTTTAAATCCCAAGTAACTGTATTACATCTGGCCTCTTGAAAGGCTAGCTAATGCTCAGTCTTCTATTTGGCCGCTTTGAAGACTAGCTGACGCCCATCAGGTTTGAGAGGAAAAGAATTCCAATCATTTTCACCTACAAAGGTTGAGAAGAGAAGGACTCCTTCCTATCACTGAACGGCTCTCCTGTTGGGCTTTCTCTGTTATTTATAGGGTTCTGAAGCGGTGCACTGCTAACCAGAAGGTCGGCAGCTGGAAACCACCAGTGGCTCGGAGGGGGAAAAATGTGGCAGTCTGCTTTCGTAGAGATTTACAGTCCTGGAAGCCCTGTGGGGCAGTTCTTTTCTGTCCTATAGGGTTGCTATGAGTCAGACTTGGCAGTAGTGGGTTTGGCTTTTTGGTTTTAACCATGAAAAACGTTTCTCATGAAGTGTCATGGCAGCCAGGCGTGTGTATGCTGTCTCAGGGGAGAACTGAGATCCATGACAGACAGTAGTCAGGGGAGGCGGTTCTTATATTCTTGCCACAGAAGAGCCTCAAAGAAGACAACAGAATTGGAAAAGGCCCAGCTTGAGTTCTTCCCTCAGGTTTGGTATTTGCTGTTGCTGCTTTTAAACAAAGAAACCTCAGACCCTCTCTAATCCCCTGGGGAGGAGAAGTGCTGCGGGGTTGGCATATTAATTACAGGCTGAGAGCATATTCCTGAGGAGAACATACAGTGCTTTTTGGCTGGAAGGGGCTCCTGGGCTCTCTGTGATCCCATTTCCTGAACCACAGACTTCTGTTTTTTTTTTTTTTTTGGCACTGAGCAAACAAAAAGAGTTAGAACTAAAGAAATGGAAACCTTTGATGTGAGAATTGTGTCTTAGTTGTCGAGAATCAAGTAAGAATAATAGATCCATGGCTGTGAGGGAACACACAGTGGTGTCGATGTCTTGGTTCTAGAAGGTTCCAGAGCCAGGAAGGACTGGGTGGACCAGAACCAACACTGACCAATTAAGCGATCCTGGGAAAAACCAAGGGAGATAGCCAAAAAAATTAAGTGGCTGGCATTAAAGAACAGGAATTTATTGTCTCACGGTTTTGGCTTCTCCACCTGTAAAACAGTGATAATATTAATAGCAGCCCACAAAGTTATCAAAAAAAAAAAAAAAAAGCCAAATCCTTTGCCATCAAGTCGATTCTGACCCATAGTGACCCTATAGGACAGAGTAGAACTGCCCACAGAGTTTCCAACAAGTGGCTGGTGGATTCAGACTACTGACCTTCTGGTTAGCAGCCAAACTTTTAACCACTATGCCGCCAGGGATCTGCAGCATTATCAGTAGGATTAAATAAGACCCAGATACACACTTGCCACACAGTAGTGTTTAACAAGGGTAGCTCCCTTCCCCCTTTGCTACAGCTGCACATTCATATCCATGTACAGGCGTCTCGTGTTTGTACACACATTCTATGCAAAGGAAACGCCACAGACATCAGTGACCGAAAGCTTTATTGAAGCCTCAGTCTCAATGCTATTTTTGAGCATTGGTTTGCTTGGGTTTTGTTTTATGCCGTTTTGGTTTTAAGTTATTCAAGAAAATGTGTCCAGCAGTCAGCCACCTCCTAGTGAACTGTTGCTACAGAGCAGCTTCACACCTTCCATCTGCCCCAAATGCGTTTACTTGCAGTTCATTTCTCTTAGCAGCCACTACAACCCCCACAACACAGGAAGTCCCATTGCGGGCTCACTTCTGGGAGACTTGACAGATGCTGGTTAAATATTTAGAAATTTTTCTTTAAAATACAGAGTGAATAATGAGACCCATCAAGCTGCTAAAATGTGGTCCTGCCCCTGAAAAATCACATTTAAATGTCAAGGTTTAATTTGGTTTTCAGTGTTTTTTACAGATGCCAGAATGATTTCATATTTTCAGTTTTTCTTTCCAGTCAATCCTTCTCAGCTCTATAGATAGCACTTACCTTTTCATAACTTCCATACACAGTTGCGTGGCTCTGAAAATTGATCATTTAACTGAATGTTCACTTTTGCATTTAAGTAAATCATTCGTCATGGGGATTATGAAAGGAGAAAGTCAAATTCTTCACCAACCAAAGAAAACACAATTAAAATCCAGCAACACCCAGCAGAGCACTGCTTTATCTGAAGAAGCATAGTGTCTGGCTGATAGTCGGAAACACTCAAAATAGTAAGAGGGTCAGGCTCCCAGACGTGACATCAAAGTGGGAGCATAAAAATCTTCCTTCACTAACAAGTCAGCATCGTTGAAGACGGTATGCTAATTCCTGAGTATTTCCCTTTTTCTAGAAGGGAACAACATAGTGTTCCTGAGAATTTAGAGACAGACTCAACCTCTCCAGTCTTGTCACCTGTCTACGAGACCGGACTGACTGAACCAGGGATGTGAGAAGTTGAACATCAGAAAAGGAACTGCGGGTTCTCAAGCTGGGTTTCTGACACTCTTTCCTCTCCCAACATGCATAAGATGAGAAACACATACCAGCCCTCAATAGCTCAGAGGAATCACAGGAAAAATTTCACTATAGAGAACATCATTACCAAAAACTCCCCTATCCAGCTAACATTACTTATAATTTTGGTAGAAGACTCTATAGACGAAACCTGATCAACTGCGGGGGCGGGGGGGGAATGCAGATCAGAATTTCAGATACTTAATGGAATCCAGACTTTCTGGAGCCATTGAGGCCGAATGAACCCCCAAAACTATTACGTTGAGATAATCTTTAAACCTTAAACCAAAACTATCCCCTGAACCATAAAAGAGTTTACCTTAATAAGCAAAGTATGCCTGGCTTGAGCACTGTGCTCCTTTAAAGAATTATCTATGTGAGGTCAAGTTGACAACAGCAGCTCAAAGGATTAGATGAGAAGCTTAGAAGGCAGTGAGTCTAAGGCAATGGTGGTGGTGGAATAATTTGGAGAAGGAAGGTAAGAGTTTTTGCACAACTTGAAGAATGTAATCAATGCCACTGAGTAATACATATAGAAATTGTTGAAATAATGTATGACTATCGTGGATTACATTGTGTCCCCCCAAAACATCTGTCAATTTGGCTAGACCATGATACTCAGTATTGTGTGATTGTCCACCATTTTGTCATCTGATGTGATTTTCCTATGTGTTGTAAATCCTACCTCTATGATGTTAATGAGGCAGGATTAGAGGCAGTTACGTTAACGAGGCAGGACTCAATCTATGAGATTAGATTGTGTTTTAAATCAGTCTCTTTTGAGATACATAAGAGAGAAGCCAGCAGAGAGACAGGGGACCTCATGCCATCAAGAAAGCAGTGCTGGGAGCGGAGCATGTTCTTTGGACCTGGGGTCCCTGTGCCTGAGAAGATCCTAGACCAGGGAAAGCTTGATGACAAGGACCTTCCCCCAGAGCCTACAGGGAGAGAAAGCCTTCCCCTGGAGCTGGCACCCTGACTTTGGACTTCTAGTCTCCTGAACTGTGAGAGAATAAACCTCTGTTGTTAAAGCCATCCACTGTGACATTTCTGTTATAGCAGCACTAGATAACTAAGACAATGACTGTGTATATTTTCACCGAAAAATAAAAATAAAAAAACCTCCCATATCAAGCTATTTCTATGTCCCACAGAAGGCTCAAGGAAATTTTGCTTCGTTGGCCTCTTGTCAATTTATTCCCTACCACAAAGACTCTTTGCAGCATCAAGAAGCAGCATGAGACTAAACCAACTCTCAATACAATGGATGAAGGATGATAATCCACTTCAGATGAAAAATTATAAAGCCGCCATGGGCTGTCCCTTCTCAAATGTGCCTGAATATGGACATTTTAGAAGATGAAAGCAATACCAGTCTCCTCATTCACTTTATTTTATTGAATGAAAAGGTCATCTTAATTATAAAAAGAGGAGTCCCTAGGTGGTGCAAACACTTAACATGCTCACTGCTGCCTGAAAGCTTGGAAGTTCCAGTCCAACCAGAGGCACTTTGGAAGAAAGACCTAACAATCTATTTGTGAAAAGTCAATGTTGAAAACACTATGGAGCACAGTTCCACTCTGATGAACAGGCGGCACCATGAGCAGGAGCCGACTCAATGGTAACTGGTTAGTTATAAAAATATGACATTTTTTCCCCCATGGGACTTTATAGCTATTTCATTTTGCTTGCAGGAAAAAAAAAGAAGTAGTCCTTAAATATATTTTCTTTACCTGATTGTTGTTGTCATTAGGTGCCATTTAGTCGGTTCCAGCCCATAGCGACCCTGTGTACAGCAGAATGAAACACTGCCCAGTCATGCACTATCCTCACAATCTTTGCTATGTCTGAGCCCATTGTTGCAGCCACTGTGTCAATCCATCTCTTTGAGGGTCTTCCTCTTTTTCACTGACACTCTGCTTTATCAAGCATGATGTCCTCCAGGGGCTGATCCCTCCTGAAAACGTGTCCAAAATACATGAGAGAAGTCTCCTCATCCACACTTCTAAGAAGCATTCTGGCCGTACTTCTTCCAAGACAGATTTGTTTGTTCTTCTGACAGTCCATGCTATATTCAATATTCTTCGCCAACACCATAAATCAAACGCATCAATTTTTCTTCAGTCTTTCTTATTCATTGTTCACCCAGCTTTTACATACATACAAGGCGGTTAAAAACACCATGGCTTGGGTCAGGCACTCCTTAGTCCTCAAAGTGACATCTTTGCTTTTTTAACACTTTAAAGAGGTCTTTTGCAGCATATTTGCCCAACACATCATTTGATTTCTTGACTGCTGCTTCCATGGGATGGAGCCCTGGTGGCACAGTGGTTAAGAGCCCGGCTGCTAATCAAAAGGTTGGCATTTTGAATCCACCAGCTGCTCCTTGGAAACCCTACTGGGCAGCTCTACTCTGTCCTATAAGGTCACTGTGAGTCAGAATTGACTCAACAGCAGTGGCTTTTTGGAAACCCTGGTGGCGTAGTGGTTAAGAGCTATGGCTGCTGACCAAAAGATCAGCAGTTGGGATCCACCAGGTGCTCCTTGGAAACTCTATGGGGCGGTTCTATTCTGCCCTATAGGGTCACTATGAGTCGGAATCAACTCAACAGCAACAGGGCTTGCTTCCATGGGCACTGATTGTGGATCCAAGTAAAACGAAATCCTCAACAACTCCAATCTTTTCTCCATTTACCATGATGTGGCTCATTGGCCCAGCTGTGAGGATTTTTGTTTTCCTTATGTTGAGGTGTGATCCACACTGAAGGCTGTGGTCTTTGATCTTCATCAGTAAGTGCTTCAAGTCCTCTTCATTTCAGCAAGCAAGGTTGTGGCATATCGGAGGTTGTTAATTAGTCTTCCTTCTCCAATCCTGATGCTGCGTTCACTTGATTAGCCTATACTAAAAAAAAAGTTCTCCCCTGCAGCGTAGTAAACGTGTTTCTGCTCCTCATTTGTGAAGCAGTCACTCTAGGAGCAAAAAAAAAAAAAACTCCCTCTAGATGTGACTTTTTGTCTATCTTCCTGAATACAGGCAATAGTCAGTCAGTCAGTTGTCAGTCTTTTTACTCAACAAACATTACCCAGCTATATGACGGAGCCCTGGTGGTGCAGTGGTTAAGAGCTATGCCTGCTAACCATAAGGCCAGCAGCTCTAATCCACCAGCCGTTCCTTGGAAACCCTATGGGGCAGTTCTACTCTGTCCTATAGGGTCACTATGAGTCGGAATCGACTCAACGGCAATGGGTTTGTTTTGTTTGGTGCTGCACAACAAGCCTGAGCTAGGTGCTGGGTTTACAAAAGTGATGGCAGCATCACTCTAGAGACAGGCCCTCTAGAGACTCAGTGCTGAAGGGCCACAATAGAGGTGAATCCTAGCTCCACCGCCTTGTGACCATGCACAAACTACTTATTATCTTTGTAAGATGAGATGACCTATGTAAATGTTCTAAACTCCTTTGGGCTGCAGGTAACAGAACCCACTTCAAGCAAGTTTAACCAACATAATGGATTGAATAGGAACCCTGGTGGCACAGTGGTTAAGCACTCAACTGCTAACCAAAAGTTCAGTAGTTCGAACTCACCAGCCACTCCTCAAGAGAAAGAGTGGGAGTCTGCTTCCGTAAAGATTACAGCCTTAGAAACACTATGAGGCAGTTCTACTCTGTCCTTAGGGTTGCTGTGAGTTGCAATCGATGCAACAGCAATGGGTTTGGTTTTATGGATTGAATTATGATCCCCCAAAGTATGTGTTGGAATCCTAACCCCTACTACACCTGTGGACATAATCCCATTTGGGAATAGGATTTTCTGTCATATTAATGAGGCCATATTAATGTCGGGTGTGTGTTAAACCTACTTACTTTTGAGATAAAAGGGAGCAGATTGGGCACAGAGAAGTAAGCAGGCAGTGATGGGGAAAGACAGATGCCACGTGGAGATCACCAAGGAATGCACAGAAGAACACTAGAGAAGCTGAGACAGGATTTTCCCCCAGAGCAGAGATAGACTTTCCCTAGAGCCAGTGCCCTGAATTCAGACTTCTAACCTCCTAAACTGTGAAAAAATAAATACCTGTTCGTTAAAGCCACCCACCTGTAATATTTCTGTTATGGCAACACTAAGAAACTAAGACAACCAAGAAAGGAAATTTCTTGGAAGGAAGTTGGGGTCTGTCATGGAACTCACTGAAAAGCTAAGCACGGAGGCCACAGGGAATGCAGGGACCACAGCTGTTCTGAGGATCTCAGCAGCAGGAGTGTCTTCACCCCAAAATCTTCACTAGCAGGACTGGTCTCTGTGACTCTCTTGTCCCCAGCTTTTGAGATTAATAGCTGCTTAGCTCTTTTAGCTCTGACCAGAGGGGCAGGGCCCCAGTCAAGAAGCCTCAGATGGAGTGAAGAGTGGTTGCCTTCTAACCAGAGGCTTGTTGGGAGCTGGACAGATATCCCCGAAGGTGTCTACTCTGGTAATCCTATTGGCAGAACAATAGATACATACCCAGAAACATGAGACAATAGAAAAAAATAGAGAATCTAGAAATAGACTCACACAAATAAGATGAACTGGTTTTTGCAAAGGTGTAAAAGCAATTCAGTGGAAGAAAGAGAGCCCCTTCAACAAATGGTGCTGGAGTAACTGGACATTCATAAACAAAGGACTTGCTCTAGGAGATATCAAAATATACCATTACCCATTGCCGTGGAGTCAATTTCTACTCCTAGCAACCCTATAGGACAGAGTAGAACTGACCTATAGTTAGCAGCTGAACCCTTAGCCACTACACCACCAGAGTTTCCAAAATATACCATAAAGGTATAATAATTTTAAAAGTGTGCTATTGGTTTAAATGATAGATGGATGGATGGATGGATAGGTAGGTAGGTAGGTAGACAGATAGTCGCCATTGAGTTGACTCTGAATCATGGTGACCTTATGAACAACAAAATGAAATGTTGCCCAAACCTGCATCATTCTCATGATTGCCAGCTTGTCTGAGTCCATCATGCAGCTAGTGCCAATCCATCTTACCGAAGTTCTCCCTTACCCTCAACGACCCTCTACTTCACCAGACATGATGTTCTTCACCAGTGATTGGTCCCTCCTGATGATATGTCCAAAACAAGTGACTTGGACAGTGTTCTGTTGTAATCCATAGGGTTTTCACTGGCTAATTTTCAGGCACAGATTACTAGGTCTTTCTTCATATTGCTATGGATATAGCAGTAGACAAATAGATCATATACCATTTAAATTAGTGGGGAAAAATGCAGGAAGTAGAGCTGAAATCTCCAAATTTTCATTTGGAAAAAGATTCAAGTTAGCTCCATAACTTACACCATTCCTGTTCTGGATTGAATTACATCCCCCAAAATATGTATTGTAAATCCTAATCCCTATACCTATGATTATAATTCCATTTGGGAATGGGTATTCTTTGTTATGTTAATGAAGCCATATTAGTGTAGGGTAGGGTGTGTCTTAAGCCAATTGCTTTTTTGAGATATAAAAAGAGCAGATCATGCACAGAAGAAGCAAGCAGAGATGGGGAAAGATAGATGTCATGCCACATGAAGATCACCAAGAAGCCAGGAAATAGAAGCTGAAGAGACAAGGACCTTCCCCAGAGCTGACAGAGGGAAAAGCTTTCCCCTAGAGCCAGCACCCTGAATTTGGACTTTTAGCTGCCTAACTGTGAGAAAATAAATTTTTGTTTGTTCAAGCCACTCACTTGCGGTATCTCTGTTATAGCAGCACCAGATAACTACAACAATTCCCCAAAATAAAATCTTAATTGATAATTGGCCTAGCTGTGAAGGCTTACACCACTGAGCTCATTATACTACTGAATTTTCCAGAGATCAGTTACGCATTATGGTAAGGTCTTACCATAAATGCTGCTGGCCACCCACATTGATTGTGGTCACTCCTGCCTTCTAATGGGGAGTGACATCATTGATCATGGTGGGAAAATAAATATCTACATCTCTCCCTTCCACTTACATAGAGAGAGAGAGAGGAAACCCTGAAATGTCAAAGCGCCTGCTAGTTTTTCAGACACGTTAGAGTGAAACCAAAATAGATGAATGATCACATGGGAAGCAGAGTGCTTCAATGTTCCTCAGATGTCCCAAGAAGGGGCTGAATAACTCAGACATCTAAAGATCTGTCTCTCCATCTGAAAAGGAGCGTGGGCATGGGAGAAGGACCCACAGAGAAGACAGGATCTGGCAACCTGCAGCCTGGGAAGGAGGGGCCAGAGAAGAATTCCTGGTGACAGAGTGGCTAATGAGCTTCTGAAAAGAAGGATGGCTAATGCGAGATATTCAATATTAAGTCATTGATTGTTAGCATTGCAGTGTAAACTCCCCCTGTCAGCCAAACCTTCAGTAAAGTCAGCTCCCATTAGGGGAAAACAGCAGTGTTGAAGGGATGCCTCTCCTCCCTATTCCTGGGGTTTCCTTTCATGGAGCTGGCCCTCTGTTAGCATAACAGCCTGGGCCTCTCTGCCCCTCAGTCACCCTGTCATTCACTGGCAAGAGCTACTGGGCCAACTGAGCACCCTGATCCCTCACTTTGTTATTGTTGTTGTTAGGTGCCTCATTACGACCCTATAGGACAGGGTAGAACTTCCCCACAGGGTTTCCAAGGAGTGACTGGCGGATTTGTGGATTTAAACTGCCGACATTTTGGTTAGCAGCCTTGTCTGTCTGACTCGTGTTCTAAGTTCACCTCTGTCTTTTAGATCTATACAAATATAGATCTGGGAACCACACAATTTGGTTTGTTCCTCCATAACATCAGTTTTACATGCCTGTGTCTAATTCTTAAGGAGCCCTGGTGGCATAGTGGTTAAGTGCTTGGCTGCTAACGGAAAGATTGGCAGTTCAAACCCATCAGTTGCTCTATGGGAAAAAGATGGCAGTCTGCTTCCATAAAGATTACAGCCTTGAAAACCCTACAGGGCAGCTCTGCTCTGTTACAGGGTCATTACGAGTCAGAATCGACTTGATAGCAATGGGTTTGGTTTTTTTTTAACCTAATTCTGTGAGTCAGTATTGTTGTTGTTCCTTGCGGCCTGATTTATGGTGATCCCATGTACAATGGAACGAAACACTGCGCGGTCCTCCACCATCCCCGTAATCGGTTGGGAATTGAACCGTTGGGATCCATAGGGTTTTCATCAGCTAGTTTTCAAAAGTAGATCACCAGGTCTTTCTTCCTTGTCCATCTTAGTCTGGAAGCTCCACTGAAACCTGTTCAGCGTCACAGTAACACAAAAGTCTCCAATGACAGACTGGTGGTGGTTGTGCTCGCAGGTGCCTTGGCCAGGAATCAAACCCAGGTCTCCCACATGGGAGGCCAGAATTTTACCACTGAACCATCAATACTCACATGGGTCAGTATTAGGAAACCCATTACTGGGTCCCTGAGACACGTTCTCCTTCGCTTTTATCTCATCATTCAGTTGCTTCAGTATTCAGTCAAGGAGGAGACGGTATAATTCGCTGAGTCCCTCAGACCCCAACTAAAGATTTCATGTGTAAAGTAAAACCCCCAAGATTCATGTAAGTAAATAGTAAACAGGAAATCGGGGCAGTATCCTTGTGGGAACTTCCTGAGAAACACCTTCCAGACCTCAGAGATGAGGAAGTCTTTCTTCTCTTTGCTTGTCTGTCTGACTAGTATTCCAACTCCTCCACTTTGACCCTTTCCAGTGCCTTCCTTCTGAGTAACTGGCCTTCACAACGTCAAGGACAGCAGCTGGAACTGAGCAGAGCCCCCAGCAGCCTCTGCCAAGAGCCAGAGCCAGGACAGACAGAGTGACGACTGAGGAAAAGAAGCAGAAAGTGCCTTTCTCTGAGACTTCCCCCAAAACATGTGCTGCTTTGGCTCCGAAGGGCAGATTTTCTTTGGCCAAGAGAAAAAGAAAAGAGATGAGTTGCTTTTGACCAGAAAAAAAAGTCAGTCAGTCATGGATGACGGCTGGCTCCAGCCCAAACAAAGATTATGGGAAACACTCCATTCTGAGCAAACACAAAACCGTTCCCAGTAACTCTAGCCAGCACTAATTTCTTACCACCCTCTTTGGCACTCTGCCTTTAACCCATGCAAGGCTTGGAGTCACTGAATCACTGACCCATTGAGCCTACTGCCATTTTGCACATAAGAAACTGACTTTGAAGGTGACATCTCTGGCCCACTTGGTAAGTAGTAGCATGACCTAGACCAGAACTTTGAGCTCCTAACGACCTTCGCTCGCTCTGGGATTCATTTGCTGGCTCCAGGTTCCATCACTCTTGGAGGATGAGATCCTTGATGACAGAGAGCCAGTGTTATGCAGGGAGAAAAAAGGAGCGACATTTGAAAAGGACCTATGATTTCCCATCACGGAGCTAGAGGCATGAGTAGACACCTTCGGGGATGTCTGCCCAGCTCCCAACAAAGCCTCTTGGGGTGCCTCCATGCCTCACTTTACCCCATGCTTCTGGGCTGGGACCCTGCCCCTCTGCCCAGAGCAACCAGAGCCAAGTGACTCTTTACCTCAGCAGCTGGGACCAAAAGAGTCACAGCGAGGGGGCCATGGGAGCAAAATCTTGTTAGTGGAGAGTTTGGGGTGGACACTCCTGCTGCAGCAGCTGGGACCAAAAGAGTCACAGCGAGGGGGCCATGGGAGCAAAATCTTGTTAGTGGAGAGTTTGGGGTGGACACTCCTGCTGCTGAGATCCCCAGAAAAGACCTGGTCCCTGCCTTCCCTGTAGCCCCCATGTTTAATTCTTCAGTGAGTTCCGTGAGAGACCCCAACTTCCCTCTAAGAAATTCCATTCTTGGTTAAATTTGCTTGAAGTGGGTTTTGTTCATTATAACTCAAAGGACTATAATCGGGACATTTACATACGTTATCTCACCTTACAGACCAGGAAGCTGAGACTCAAAGATATTAAGTAGTCTGTGCGCGGTCATAAGGTGGGGGAGCTAGGACTCGCTCCTTCCAGGCTCCACACTGCTCTTGCTGCTACGCTTCTCTGGCGCCCCCTGCAGTACTCAGCTAGGAGTCAGGCACATAGTAAACCAAACCCACGCCGTGGAGTCTGATTCCAGCTCACAGTGACTCTATAGGACAGGGCAGAACAGCTCCACAGGGTTTCCAAGGAGCTGGTGGATTTGAACTGCTGATCTTTTGGTTAGCAGTCAAACGTTTAAACCACTGTGCCACCAGGGCTCTGGGCATATAGAAGGTGCTCAATAAAAGCCTTTAAATCTAATCGAGCCCATGGACATACCTCCCATTTACACACCAAAACATAGACGAATATGCTGCATTGCAAACAGTTGGAGACCAAGGGAAATACAGCCAGCTCCAGAAATGTGTCCTTCTTACTACTCTTCTTTCCCATCCAGACACAGTGAGGGCAGAGAGCTTCCCCCAGGCTTTAGGTGGAACTCTTGGTCCATTCAGTAAGACCCAGACCTGGCCCCGACAACTTCATGAACACTCTCTCTGTGTGGTGTTTTTGTTTTTGTTTTTTTTGGTTAGGGTTAGGCTTTAAGTTACAGCTAAGTTTTTTTTTTGTTCGTTTTTTAGGTTTACAGAACATATTAACTTCTCATTAAGCAATTAGTACACATATTGTTTGTGACAGTGGTTACCAACCCCACGACATGTCAATACTCTCCCTTCTTGACCTTGGGTTCCCTACCAAGTGTGGCGTTTCTTTAGCCTGCAGGACAAGGCAGCTGCCTCACCAGTGGGAACTTCATATTCTCCAGACATAAAAATCTGAACCCTGAGTCTCTCTCACTTCCCCTCCCTCGCTTCTCTTGTAGCAAAAGGATACAAATTACCCTTTGTTAGGAAAAGTAAACTCACCTTCCGCAAGGCTTAGGAAGTTACAGGACTCAAGAAGCTGGAAAAGAGGTGAAGAAAGGGCTCAGCTGGCAAGGGGTTCCTAGGAAATGTTTCTCCTGTATAGAAGTAAATTTACTTCTTCCCTCTTGCTTTGGAAAGACTTCCAAATAAATTCAGCACTGCTTGAATAGCTGGCATTAAACTTCTCAGGCTGACCAAGACTCCATGATCACTGATATGGGTCAGGGGAAAGGAAGAATCTAGAGCCCTTTGTGTTTGGTGAGTGGAATTTCCCCCATTGCTTCTCCATCATGACAGGCAGGTGGGAGGCATGCTGGATTTCCAGCTGTAGGATTATCTCTTTGGGGTTAATTCAGGTTTCAAATTTCCATTCATAGTCCCTACTCTCCCACTTTGGGCCCTCTCCCAACTGTGGCTGGAATTCCCAGGATTCTTTGCTAAAATATTTTCTCCAGCCTCCCCTTCAACGGCAGTCAGCAGTGTTTATCTCTGGCAGCAGGCTGGCTCTGTCTCCTTCAGGCTGGACAGGACCAGACCCAGATCACTTGCCAGTTTCAGGGTGGCCTTTCACCCTGACTCCTGGCAGATGGGAGCACCAGGGAGGGTGCAAGAGAGAGTGAAGGGTCAGAGTTGGCCTCCGGGGATAGCAACCACCTGCTCCCACCCGGATAACACAGCAAGAATTACTTCCACTGAATGGAACCTGTGCGAGCCGCTTGCTCCATCTGGCGTTGGTTGGTGGTAATTCAGAAAGCAGCCAGGCTGTCTGCCCAGCCTGAGACGCTCTAGTGGCTTCTCCCTGCGAGTGTGGGTTCAGGTACCGCATCTTTCAAATTACCCGGCGCTTGTTGGGTGGTTCATCCTGGAGGATGTCAAAAACTGGGAAATCTCTTTAGTCGATTTAAGAGAATTTTTTAAATAGCACTTTGAAAAGAAAATAATAAATTCTTATAAAAGCAAACTGCTTTATAAGTTTAAATGTTTCTTCTTGCCCTTTCCTCATCCAGCCCTTACGGTAATCCAGTTCAGGGCCAGTTTTATTGTCTCTAATTTGTAATGGAGTCCCTGCTGCTAACTGAAAAATCAGAGGTTTGAGCCCATCCAGAAAAAAAGCCTGGCGATCTACTTCTGAAAAATTAGCTATTGAAAACCCTATGGAGCACAGTCCTGCTCTGACACACATGGGGTCGCCATGAGTCAAAGTGGGCTCAATGGTAACTGCTCTGTTTTTGTCTTTTTTTTTTTTTTTTGTAAAAAATGAATGTCACAAATAAGAAAACTAAAAGCACAGAGAGGTTCAGTGACGTGCTCAGAGTTAAACATCTGGGCCAGAATTAGAGCCTGGGTCTCCTCTTTGATCTTAGTGCCAGTTCATGCCATAATTGAATCATAAACAGAAGCCAGATTTATCAGAGCTCAGATATCCTACTGAAATGACACATTTCAGATTCATTTATTATACCTGCACAAAGATCACAAGACGATCAATACTACATAGTTTATGACACCAAAAACCTGGAAACAGACTCATACCTAATGCCAGGAGTTTGGTTAAATGAAGTCTTCCCTACTCTGAAGTACTATACAGTCACTAAAACAATATTGCAAAAGTATACCTGCTAACATGGAAAACTGTTCATCAGATATTGTCAAATGAATAAAGCGGCCACAAAATAATATGCAGAGCAAGCTGTCATAACATATATCAGTAAAATTATATCTATAAATAAAATGCGTAGGAAATAGTGTGGAAGGATATACACTCAGCTGCTAACACGGCTTCTTTACGGATTACAAGTGATTTTACTATCTTCATCTCAGTTATCTGTAACTTCTAATTTTTCTGCAATAAAAATATATTTCTTGGGTACTTTGTAAAGTTTGAAGATTATTTCATTAGGAAGCCTCGTCTGGTTGAAGAACACACGTTTACATCCCGGGGAAGTATATTTACCAGCATCACAGGGTGGCCTTGATGTGGTGCGTTCGGCTTATTTCTTTGAGGAGAACAACATGTTTCCTAAGCATACTCATGTCCACCTTCAGTGAATTTCTTTAGGAAACAAGATTAACCATAAACAACAAACTTTTTTTTCATGTTTATTGTGTTGGAGTTCTTTGTCCCTCCCCCCCGCCCCGAAACCTTACTATTAACCAGTTTTCATCAAGTCAGTTCCAACTCACGGCAACCCTATGTGTGTCAGAGTGCAACTGTTCTCAAAGCAGATCACGAGGACTTTCTTCCGAGGCACCTCTGTTTGGACCACCCAGGGACTCCTGTTACTGTTGTTGTTGATGTCAAGTGGATTCTGACTCATGGCGACCCCAAGTGTGCAGAGCAGAACTGCTCCATAGGATTTTCAAGGCTGTGACCTTCCAGAAGCAGATCACCAGGCCTGTCTTCCGAAGTGCCTCTGGGTGGGTTTGAACTGCCAACCTTTCAGTCAGTAGACAAGCACTTAACGTCTGTGCCACCGGCTCAAATATAAATCACAGTTACTGTGCTCTCTTCACTGGACGAAGTCTCAAAACCACTGCCTGGGGCCACCACACAGCATGCTCTCTAAGAGAATCCATTGCCCAAAAATCCTTTATTTCTTTTTGATTCCCTGTCAAATTTCACTGAGCCACTCAAGGGCTTCCACATTTCTTCATTCCCCCACTCCACTCCCACCTGACTGAAAGTCTCCTCAGATGACCCGGAAGCTTTACCTCTTGAGCCCAGTGCTTTCGCAACTCCATTAACTGAGGAAACCTTTGTTCAAAGAACTCCGTAGGGTGAGGCACAGAAAGCCAGATGACACACGTCCTGGTTTGCCTGAGACGCTTTATGTCTGTCATCAAGGCCTAACTATTAAAGGTCTCCCTTTCACTTTCTAATGTGCCCTGATTCGGACAATCAGAAAAACATCGAAGATTGGGTAATTCTGGCTGGGGGCTCTCCCTTGCTCTTTTCTCTGCCTCTGCCTCTTAGCTCACGCTGGTCCTTCCACTATTTAGTGACAAAAATTATTTCTTTTCCCTGTGAGAATTCTGACTGTGTTACTTCTTTAGTCATGGGACCATCATCCCGTGACCCTCAGACTGCTGGTCTGTGTATATCTGAAATATGCCTTTAACTGACCACTGCTAGGAGCCCTGGTGGCACAGCGGTTAAGCGTTCGACTGCTAACCAAATGGTCGGCAGTTCAAATCCACCAGCCACTCCTTGGAAACCCTATGGGGCAGCTCTGCTCTGTCCTGTAGGGTTGCTATGAATCAGAACCTACTTGATAGAAATGGGCTTGTTTCTTTTTTTTTTTTTTTTTGCCCTAGCAAAAGTAATTAAATTCAAATCCCCACTTCAAAGCTAGAGAAAATAAATACAAATAAGTCTTATCCTCACAAAGAAAAAATAAAAACAGGGCTAGAACTGAAGTCTCATCATTCACAGACTGCTTTCCCCCACACTGGCTCTCTGAAGCCCTCAGCAGAACTAGGCCCTCCAGGCCTTTCTTCAGAGTGGAGCGAGATGGCAGCTGTTGCCGTGGAAACTCCACGGTGGCCCCACACCCAGAGATTTTGCTCAGCCTGCTCCCCGGCTTACAACCAGCCCTTACTAGGGTAAGTTCTGGCTGGCTACGACTTTGCTGAGAGGGTATAGTGACTGGGGGGAGAAAAGAGAACAGAGAAAATGAAATGACTACAGGGAGACAAATGTATTTTTAACTGAAAGCAACACAAGCAATGACAAAAGAAATCAACAATGCATTTTAATAATAAAGATTCTTGATGAAACGCTTGTGATCAGAGGTATTGTGAAACTGGGTTCCTGTAGCCATGTTTTAACTTTATGCAGAATTGCATGAGATAACTCGAGAATATCAAGACCTACCCCTGCCAGCCCCCAACAACTAACTGCTAGCTAAGCAGCAGATGTGGGACGCTTCTACTCTAAGCCTGTTTTGTGGTCTTAGTTCCCTCAATGCTGGAATATCGTCAACGTCTGCCAGATCATAGGTGCTTTGAGTGATCCTGTATCAGCTGTTGGTTGGGCTTTCCATTTTAAAACAATGAAACACTTCTGATTGCTTTTATGAGATTAATTAAAAAAGGAATTTTACAGATCATTCTAGTCCAATCTCTTCGTTACATAGGCGAAGAAACTGAAGCCCGGATATGGGAAACCAAGCGTGTGACTTGTTCCCTTAGTCAGAAGCAAAGAGGTTAGACCCCAAGGCTCCAGTCTGGTACTTATTCAGCTCACGTTCTGTTGAGTATAGTAAGTTAACGCATGAATATTAAAAAAAAAATCACCACTCGTCTGTCAGTTTGTCAGACTGTGGTGGTTTTCATGTTGCTGTGATGCTGGAAGCTATGCCACCAGCATTCCAAATATCAGCAGGGTCAGCCATGGTGGACAGGTTTCAGCAGAGCTTCCAGACTAAGACTAGGAAGAAAGACCTGGCAATCTACTTCCAAAAATTAGCCAACGAAAACATTACGGATCACAACAGAACATTGTTTGACTCGTTTGCTTTGGGTACATCATCAAGAGGGATCGATTGCTGGGGGACGACATCATGTTTGGTGAAGCAGAGGGCCAGCGAGGGCCAGGGGGACCCTCAGTGAGATGGGTTGGCACAGTAGTTGTAACGATGGATGGTGGAAGACTGGACAGTGTTTCCTCCTGTGGTACATGAAGTTGCCACGACTCAGAGTCAACTCAATGGCAGATGTCTATTTTAAAAAAAAATTCTCCACTGAATGCAAGTCTGACAAAGTGTAATTTAAAACTTTGGAAATGTTCTAATCTGAATAAAATGCTTTTGATGATTTCTTCCATAAAAAGATAACACTATCAATGAAAAAAAAAAAAAAACCCAGCACCATAGAGCCAATTCCAGCTTACAGCGACCCTACAGGACAGACTAAAACTGGCCCATAGAGTTTCCAAGGTAGATTCAAACCGCTGACCTTTTTTCTTAGCAGCCAACACTGCGCCACCAGGGCTCCATACTGTCAGTACTGTCCTTTAGTCTTTCCAAAGGAGTGAATGCATGAATAGAGACCAGGATTCCTGGGGATTCTGTGGTGAGTCAGACATGATCAGATGTGTACTTTATTCAGAAAACCTGTTCTGGCTCCTGGTCAGTGACAGAGGGCAGTTGGCAGTCCCAAACTCAGCTGGCAAACAGGGCATGAAGGATTCAGAATGCATTTGGGAGGGGCCTTAGTAATGAAACTGAGTCATCAAAACATGAGAAACGACTGAAAGAGAAAACATGATTAACTTCCCTGTATCAAATGTATGTCTCCTGGGGAAAGCGCTTGTGGGAGTGTGGGTATAAACAAGTTTGGGAATGAACACTCAAGAACCTAAGCGGTGGCAGCCTGGTGGGGGCTTGCGTTGGGGGAGGCTTCGACCATTATTTTAATTCAGGAGTTAGGTTACAAGAATGGAGGTTATGATAAACTCCAGGCTAAGATTAAGCAAAGTATAGGTTGGAGGGCTGCTCCTGAGGCTAGCTACTCATTTTGCCAGTGAAGAGTCCAGACACCATGAATATTTACACAGTGAAAGGCGGCCCCTTGTGGCTTGAGGAAGAAAAACAGCCAACCCAAACCCGGAGACAGGAAGTGTACTAACATCTTTAATCAAACCATTGCCCTCCAGTTTGACTCCGATTCACAGAGGCTTCATGTACGTCAGAGTAGAACTGTCCTCCATAGGATTTTTAGTGGTTGATTTTTCAGAAGTAGATCACCAGGCCTTTCTTCTGTGACCAGACTCAAATCTCCAGCCTTTTGCTTAGCAGCCAAGGATTTGCACTACCCAGAGACTCCCATGACAAAGTAGGTGAGTGTATAAAAGGAACACTTTATTCAAGAAAGCTGGGAAGAACTGTCCTCTGACCTGTACCCATACCCAACCCACTGCCATCGAGTCAATTCTACTCATAGCGACTCTATAGGACAGAGTAGAACTGTCCCATAGGGCTCCCTAGAAGCGGCTGGTGGGTTCCGACTGCAGACCTTTTGGTTAGCACTCAAACACTTAACCACCGTGCCACCAGGGCCCCTCTTCTAACCCAGTGCCTCAAAATTGAATGTGGGGGGTCTTGTTAAAACACAGGTTCTGGGTCAGTAGGCGTGGGCGGACCCTGACATTTTTCATTCCCTGAATCGAATTTGACTCAACAGCAATGAGTTTGTTTTTTTAACTACCTTTCAAGCATGCCCACCCCAGGAGGGGTTGTGGGAGGGCCTCCCTCTGGCTGGACCATGGCTGCCCCTGAGGGCCTTTTCACTCTGGGCACCCCAGCCCCCGCAGGGAGCATCCTCTGCTCAGCCCTGCCTTCCCCACACCAAGCTCGAGGGCTCTCTACCTCAGCTCTGGAGTCATCTGTTCCACTCAAGAAAAAGTCTCCTTCTAAGGACGCAAAGCCCAGCTGCCTGACACCCCACGCCTTACGGACTCCACATTAATAAAAGTCATGTTTCAGGCTCAGAAAACAAGACTAAAGGGGCAGGCCAGCCCAGGAGGGGACAGGAAAGCTGGTAATAGGGAACCCAAGGTTGAGAGGGAGAGTGTTAACATGTCGTGGGGTTGTTAACCAATGTCATAAAACAGTATGTGCACTACCTGTTTAACGAGAAGTCAGTTTGTTCTGTACACCTTCATCTAAAGTACAATTAGAAAATAATAATATAAGTCATGTTTTTCTTTCTTAGGTCCCTGCATGGCACAAATTGTTTGTGCATGACTACTAACCAAAAGGTTGGTGGTTCAAACCTACCCAGCGGTGCCTCGGAAGCACAGCCTGGAGATGTGCTTCCATAAAGATTACAGCTCAGAAGACCCCAGGAAGCAGTTCTACTGGGTAACACGTGGGGTTGCCATGGGCAGAAGTCAACTGGAAAGCAATAGGTTTGTTTTTTCTTTCTTGGCTCTCACAACCAGGGAAAGCAGGATTTTTTCCAAGTCTCCCCTTTGTGGCTGGCAGGTTTGAACACAGCTTGTGCTGTTTACCTTCTGTGCTGCTCACCACACTCAGCACATGCTGAGACCCTCAGTAATTCCAGCACCCTGTCTCCAGTCGGGGCCTGCATTCTCCTCCCTCACCCCCCAGTCCTGAAAATTCACTGCATTTGGTTAGAATAAAAACCTGTTTTATTTTTAACTTGGTGTGGGAGGAGAAAGATAGAATAGAGAAGGCTGTGGAATTATCACCGGTGGGTGATTACACATGTAAATGAGTTCAATTAGGTAATTTTCTCTTAAATTCCTATTTACACAGTTAATGTTCTATTCTAACCACCCCACCACCACCACTACATTTTGGGGTAGTTTCTTTTTATTCTTAGCAGTCAATTCTGAAATATTAAAAGCAATTAGAACACTTTGGTATAACAATTTTTCTCAACTTTCCATTTACCATCATAACTGGCCTACAAGACAGGCAGGGGACAGAAATTGCTCAGTTCACAATTGCCTCCCATTGGCAAGGTCCTGCAAAATGCTGGGTGTCTGAAAAAAACATCCTAGCCTGCCAGATGGGTTTCCACAAAACTAGAAAACAAAACAAAAATTCAAGGTAAAAAAAATGGTGGAGTGGTAGACTAAGGGACCATGTGAACCATAGCCTCCACCAGCCTGAGCCCAGAGGAACTAGATGGTGCCTGGCTCCCACCACTGACTGCTCTGACAGGTATCACAATAGAGGGCCCTGGCCAGAGCAGGAGAAAAATGTAGAACAAAATTCAAATTCACAAAAAAAGACCAGACTGACAGAGACCAGAGGAACCCACGAGACCATGGGCCCGTACAACCTGCTAACTCTGAACTGAAGCTACTCCCAAAGTCCACCTTTCAGACAAAGATTAGACGGGCCTATAAAACAAACAATAACACCCATGAGGAAAGTGCTTCTTAGTTCAATCACTTATACAAGACCGAAAGGGCAAAACCTGCCCAAAAGCAAAGACAAGAAGGCAGGAAGGGACAGGAAAGCTGGACGAATCGACACAGGGAACCTGGGGTGGAAAGGGGAAGTGCTGACACATTGCGGGGATTGCAACCAATTCCCAAAACAATTTGTGTATAAATTTTTGAATGAGAAACTAATTTGCACTGTAAACTTCCACCTAAAACACAATAAAATTTAAAAAAGTAAAATGGTGTGGCAGGAAGTCTCCCAGAGACTGTGGGCAGAACCCAGGGGAGTCAGGAGGAAGGAGAGGAGCCAGGAAGGAGCCACAAGGGAGGCGGGAGCCCACTCAGCAAGCCAGATGTGCATTTGCTTGTTTTTTGGTTTGAGAAAAATTTTCCAACATACACAAAAGTAGAGATATAATGAACTCCACATTATACTTGCTGCTGTCGAGTTGACTCCAACTCACCACGACCCTATGTGTGTGTCCGAGTGGAACTGTGCTCTGTAGGGTTTTCAGTGGCTGACTTTTAGGAAGATCACCAGGCCTTCCTTCCGAGGCACCTCTGAGTAGACCTGAACCTCCCCCCTTTCAGTTAGCACTAAACGTGTTAATTGTTCTGACCCCACAGGGACTCCTTGAACCCCAAAGACCCAGTCAACGATCACAATTCTCAAGACGCTGCGTGCTATGCCCCTGGCTGTGTGGTTACTGAAATATTTCACGGCAAAGCCCAGGCCTGGTGCCGCTCACCCCTGCCCACGTCACCTGCATGGCTAAGAAACGTGGGCAGTTGAGAAGAGGGTTTCAAAGGAGGGCGATTTTAAACTGTCAGAAATTTTAGGGATTTTACACAGATAGTACGACTTTACAGGAAGTCACCGGTGGCCTTGAAGAGCAGTTTCAGCAGAGCAAAACCCCTGGGGAAGCCCTGGTGGCACAGTGGTTAAGAGCTAAGGCTGCTAAGCAAAAGGTTAGCAGTTTGAATCCACCAGGCGCTCCTTGGAAACCATATGGGGCAGTTCTACTCTGTCCTGTAGGGTCGCTGTATTACTCAGAATTGACTTGATGGCAATGGGTTTGGTTTTTTTTTTTAATGCGTGAAGTGGGCGACAAAAGGCCCGAGCTTCAGTCGTGAGTGGCTGGAAGTGGGGTCAGTACATCTCCAAACGGGATGGCAGTTAGAGAGGCAGCTGGGCCCTGGGAAGGATGTTCATCACCAAGAAGAGACTTGCAGGCCTAGGTTCAAGCAATCTGTAGGGTGGGCGGAGAATAAATGAAGATATGAGAAAGCAGACTTAATACTGCAATATACATTCATTCCATTAAATATTAAACGAGCACTTCCTACGTGGCTGTGGACTCCCTGGGTGGTGCAAACTGCTAATGCGCTCAGCTGCTCACCAAAACGTTGGAGGTTCGAGTCCAACCAAAGGTACCTCTGAAGAAAGGCCTGGTGACCTACTTCTGAAAAGTCATTGAGTCAGAATCAGCAGCTGGTTTATGTGACTGTACTCTTCCAGGCACAGGCCATACAATGGATCAAATCCCTGTCTCCCATGGAAAGACAGACAATAAACAAACGCGTGCAAAACACAACGTCCCCTAGTGGTAAGTGCAATGAATAAACGCCTCAGAGGAGGTGGGCGCAAAGGAGATCCAAGACACAGAAGAGGCGAAGCATGACCCAGAAGCCAGCCAGCACCTCCGGGCAGCAAGGGGGGGTGCTGGGAGATGTGGTCAGCACCTCTGGGCAGTGAGGGGAAAGGCTGGGAGATACGGACGCTAGACAACCTCAAGGTAGGGGCGAGGGAAGTGAAGGGAGCTTAGGCTAAAGAAGCTCAATTAGCTCTGTTTTGGAGAAAAAAAGAGTTCTTGCTTGTGACTTCCACACAGGGTTTTCTTTTCTTTTTATTATAATTTAGATGAAGTTTTACAGAGCAAATTAGTTTCTCATTAAACAATAAATACACGTTTTGTGACATTCGTTGCCAACCCCATGACATGTCAACTGTCTCCCTTTCTCAACCTTGGGTTCTCCATTTCCATTCGTCCAGCTTTCCTGTCCCCTCCTGCCTTCTCTTCCTCACCCCTGGGCTGGTGTGCCCATTAAGTCTCATTTTGTTTTATGGGTCTGTCTAATCTTTGGCTGAAGGGTGAACCTTAGGAGTTACTTCAGTACGGCGCTAAAAGAGTGTCTGAGGGCCATACTCTCAAGGTTTCTTCAGTCTCTGTCAGACCAGTAAGTCTGGTCTTTTTTTGTTAGCATTTTGTTCTACATTTTTTCCCAGCTCTATTGTGATCCCCATCAGATTGCTCATGACTTCTAGCCCTGTCTAAGCGCTAAGACTGTTAATACTTACGAAAGGATGCGACTTCCCTTGACGTATTTTACTGCTAAAAATGAGAGAGAGAGCACAACCACAGTTCACAGTGAGCTAGCAGCAATGCGTAGAAGGAAACACTGAGCCACTTATTATTCACAGGGGGCTTCAAGCAATTGACTTAACTTCTCTGAGCCTCAGCTTCTGCATTTATAAAATGGGAATAATGGTTCCTACCTAAGGTTTATGTGAGAATTAGGTGAGGTAACATATACAGACCTCTAAGCCTAGTGCTTGGTAGACAGTAAATGATCTTTAAATGCTATGAAAAGAAACGTATCTCTGAGGAAGAAGCTGACAGCCAAAAGCAGCTGTCCTCTTAAGAGAAAATCCTTTAGAGGTTTGATAAGATTTCTTTTCAAAATGGTTACGTACTGTTCTATCAGGCTTGGAGAATGTTATACAATCAAACACACATACTACCTTTTAAAATGTCTGTTGCTCTTGAGAAGGCTCCAAAATTACAAGTCAAAAGCTCCTGGCAAAGTGCATGATGGTTGATGGGCAGAGCTGTGGAGGAGATGGTATGTGGACCCCAAAGATACCCATGTCCTGATCCCCAGAACCTGTGAATGTCACCTGACATGGCACAGGGGGCTTTGCAGATGTGGTTGACCTAACAGTCTTGAAAGGGGGGGACCATCCTGGATTGTCTGAATTGACTCGATGTAATCACAAAAGCAAAAACAACAACAACAAAAAAACAGTTGCTGTTGAGTCGATTCTGACTCATGTGCGCAGAGAACCGTGCTCTACAGTGCTTTCAAGCCTGTAGCCTCTTGGAAGCAGATGACCAGGCTTGTCCTCTGAGGTGCCTCTGGGTGGACTTCAACCTCCAGCCTTTTGGTTAGCAGCTGAGCGTGTGAACCTCAGCTGAGTGCACACCATAACAACGGCCCATAGAGAGGCCACAGAGACACGGCCGCCATCCTGAAAGTCAGAGAATGCAGACAGCCTCTAGAAGTGGGGAGAAGACAAGGAAAATTTTTTCCCTAGAGCCTCTGGAAGGAACCCGCCTGCTGACACCTTGCATTTAGCACACTGAGACTGATTTCGGATTTCTGACCTCCAGCACTGCAGAATGAGAGATCTGTGTTGTTTTAAGCCACTACCCAAAAAACCAAACCAAACCCAATGCCATTGAATCGATTCTGACTCACAGCGACCCTAGTCTGTGGTAATTCTACAGCAGCAACAGGAGCTAATATACAGAGTTTGAAGAGAATTAAATGGTTCAATTCCCTCAAGTCTGTGAAGTCATTTCATGGATTCTCTTTTCCGTTCTCTGAACTATTTCTCATTTCCTTTAAGCTTGCATGAGTTATAAGGTTGAAAGTGTCCTTGAGGGGCCACCTCGTCCATTTCTCATCCTTAAAATTAGGTAGAGGGTATCTGAAAACCATGGTGTTAATTGCTTAGAAGAAAAAATTAGTTATTTTAATTTTGTCAAGCTAATTAGCAGAGGTCAGTAGGGGCCGACGTGGAGAAAATGAGGCCGGTTCTATTTGAAACCACAATTTGGGCCAATAAAACTCTCGACCACAGCACTTCACTTCCTGGGCCATCCTCCCCTCACGCTCCGTTCTCCAGTTTATCATCACCAGAATGTAGACAGACATTAACTATTCTGAAGAAGCTACAGTTCATTATGTAGTTGGACCTCAGCTGCACCCATGTCCACATGATCAGCCGCCTAGTAACAAATTCAGACGGAATACAGCACTCACTAAAACATTAATGATAGTACCCAAAACTTGTCTGGGTTAGATCAAAGAACAAAATTTCCTCCCTTAGTGCAAAAGTGATTGCAAAAGAACTTTCTCTGCTCACTCAAAGGCGAGTAGCTGCCCAGTTGTCTCATTCAAGAAGAAAAAACACTTACATAATATTAACTGTAAAATGTTAAGTCACTCACTTTCAGGTGTTTTAGTTTTTGTCCAGAACTTCCAACCGGTTGGTTGATTCAGGTTCAAATCCCTGCTGAGAATTCGCATTTCTAACAAGCTCCCAGGCAATGCTAATGCTGCTGGTTAGGGTCCAGGTCTCAGAACCACCAGTAGGGCAGGGGTTCCCAAAATTTATTACATTAAAGATCAGCTGGGGATCCTGTTAAAATGTAGATACTGATTGGTAAATCTGGGCTGGAAAGGCAAATTCTCAGCAGGGGTTCGAGCTGGAATGAACCAGTTCAAAGCCCTGGTCTTAAGGTACAGCATCTCATTTCATCTCCTTTAATCTTTTACTCTTTTGTTCTATTTTTTTTTTAATTGTGCATTAGGTGAAAGTTTACAGAGCAAATTATTCTCCCACTCCATAGTCTGTACATAATGGGTTTCCCAACCTTGGTTGCATTCCCACAATGTGTCAGCACTCCCTGTTTCTGCCCTGGGTTCCCCGTTTCCTTTCATCCTGATTTCCTACCCCTTCCTGCCCGCCCCCCCCCCCCCCGCCGCCGTCTCTGTCACTTTGTCCTACTGAGGGGGCTTGTGTGTTGCTGTGATGCTGGAAGCTATGCCACCAGTATTCAGATACCAGCAGGGTCACCCATGGAGGACAGGTTTCAGCTGAGTTTCCAGACTAAAACAGACCAGGAAGAAGGACCCCACAGTCTATTCCTGAAAAGCATTAGCCAGCGAAAACCTCATGAATAGCAGCGGAACACTGTCTGATATAGTGCTGGAAGATGAGCCCCTCAGGTTGGAAGGCACTCAAAAGATGACTGGGGAACAGCTGCCTCCTCAAAGTTGAGTTGACCTTAGTGGCGTGGATGGAGCAAAGCTTTTGGGACCTTCGTTTGCTGATGTGGCATGACTCAAAATGAGAAGAAACAGCTGCAAACATCCATTAACAATCAGAACCTGGAATGTACAAAGTATGAATCTAGGAAAATTGGAAACCGTCAAAAATGAAATCAAACACATAAACATCGATATCCTAGGCATTAGTGAGCTGAAATGGACTGGTGTTGGCCATTTTGAATCGGACAATCATATAGTCTGCTATGCTGGGAATGACAGCTCGAAGAGGAACGGTGTTGCATTCATCGTCAAAAACAATGTTTCAAGATCTATCCTGAAGTACAACACTGTCAGTGATAGGATAATATCCATACGCCTACAAGGAAGACCAGTTAATACAACTATTATTCAAATTTAAGCACCAACCACTAGGGCCAAAGATGAAGAAATAGTAGATTTTTATCAGCTGCTGCAGTCTGAAATTGATCCAACATGCAATCAAGATGCATTGATAATTACTGGCGATTGGAATGCGAAAGCTGGAAACAAAGAAGAAGGATCAGTAGTTGGAAAATATGGCCTTGGGGATAGAAACAATGCCGGAGATCGAATAATAGGATTTTGCAAGACCAACGACTTCTTCATTGCAAATACCTTCTTTCACCAACATATATGGCGACTATACACATGGACCTTGCCAGATGGAACACAGAAATCACATTGACTACATCTGTGGAAAGAGACGAAGGAAAAGCTCAATCTCATCAGTCAGAACAAGGCCAGGGGCCTCCTGTGGAACAGACCATCAATTGCTCATATGCAAGTTCAAGCTGAAACTGAAGAAAATCAGAGCAAGGCCACGAGAACCAAAATATGACCTTGAGTATATCCCACCTGAATTCAGAGATCATCTGAAGAATACGTTTGACGCATTGAACACTAGTGACCGATGACCAGACGAGTTGTGGAATGACATCAAGGACATCATCCATGAAGAAAGCAAGAGGTCATTGAAAAGACAGGAAAGAAAGAAAAGACCAAGATGGATGTCAGAGGAGACTCTGAAACTTGCTCTTGAGCGTCGAGCAGCTAAAGCAAGAGGAAGAATTGATGAAGTAAAAGAACTGAACAGAAAATTTCAAAGGGCCTCTGGAGAAGACAAAGTATTATAATGAGATGTGCAAAGAGCTGGAGATGGAAAACCAAAAGGGAAGAACACGCTCGGCGTTTCTCAAGCTAAAAGAACTGAAGAAAAAATTCAAGCCTCAAGTTGCAATAGTGAAGGATTCCATGGGGAAAATATTAAACAACACAGGGAGCATCAAAAGAAGATGGAAGGAATACACAGAGTCATTATACCAAAAAGAATTAGTCGATATTCAACCATTTCAAGAGGTGGCATATGATCAGGAACCAACGGTATTGAAGGAAGAAGTCCAAGCTGCTCTGAAGGCACTGGCGAAAAACAAGGCTCCAGGAACTGATGGAATATCAATTGAGATGTTTCAACAAACAGATGCAGCGCTGGAGGCGCTCACTCATCTATGCCAAGAAATATGGCAGACAGCTTCCTGGCCAACTGATTGGAAGAGATCCATATTTATGTCTATTCCCAAGAAGGGTGATCCAACCAAATGTGGAAATTATACAATAATATCATTAATATCACAGACAAGCAAAATTTTGCTGAAGAGCATTCAAAAATGACTGCAGCAGTATATTGACAGGGAACTGCCAGAAATTCAGGCCAGTTTCAGAAGAGGACGTGGAACCAGGGATATCACTGCTGATGTCAGATGGATCCTGGCTGAAAGCAGAGAATACCAGAAGGATGTTCACGTGTGTTTTATTGATTATGCAAAGGCATTTGACTTTGTGGATCATAACAAATTATGGATAACACTGCGAAGAATGAGAATTCCAGAACACTTAACTGTGCTCATGAGGAACCTTTACATAGATCAAGAGGCAGCTGTTCGGACAGAACAAGGGGATACTGATTGGTTTAAAGTCAGGAAAGGCGAGCGTCAGGGTTGTATTCTTTCACCATACCTATTCAATCTGTATGCTGAGCAGATAATACGAGAAGCTGGACTATATGAAGAAGAACAGGGCATCAGGATTGGAGGAAGATTCATTAACAACCTGCGTTATGCAGATGACACAGCCTTGTTTGCTGAAAGTCAAGGGGACTTGAAGCACTTACTAATGAAGATAAAAGACCACAGCCTTCAGTATGGATTACAGCTCAACATAAAGAAAACAAAAATCCTCACAACTGGACCAATGAGCAACATCATGATAAATGGAGAAAAGATTGAAGTTGTCAAGGATTTCATTTTACTTGGATCAACAGCCATGGAAGCAGCAGTCAAGAAATCAAAAGACACATTACATTGGGCAAATCTGCTGGAAAGGACCTCTTCAAAGTGTTGAAGAGCAAAAACGTCACCCTGAACACTAAGGTGCGTGCCTGACCCGAGCCATGGTATTTTCAATCACATCATATGCGTGTGAAAGCTGGACAATGAATAAGGAAGACCGAAGAAGAGTTGACGCCTTTGAATTGTGGTGTTGGTGAAGAATATTGAATATACCATGGACTGCCAAAAGAACAAATCTGTCTTAGAGGAAGTACGGCCAGAATGCTCCTTAGAGGCAAGGATGGCGAGACTGCATCTTACATACTTTGGACATGTTGTCAGGAGGGATCAGTCCCTGGAGAAGGACATCATGCTTGGCAGAGTACGGGGTCAGCGGAAAAGAGGAAGACCCTGAATGAGGTGGACCGACACAGTGGCTGCAACAATGAGCTCAAGCATAACAAGGATTGTGCGGATGGCTCAGGACCGGGCAGTGTTTCGTTCTGTTGTGCACAGGGTTGCTCCGAGTCGGAACCGACTCGACGGCACCTAACAACAACAATAACCTGCCTTCCCATTTTTGCTTTTGGGCAAATGTTGCCCTTTTGATCTTGTATAATTGATTGTTCTAAGGAGCACATTCCTCTCGGGTGTTATTTTATTGGCCTGTCTATGGTTTGGCTGAAATGTGGTCTCCTGGAATGTCTTCAGTTTGAGGTCAGAAGGGTGTCTTAGGGCCATTCTTGGGGATTCCTCCAGTCTCTGTCAGGCCAGTAAGTCTGGTCTCTTTTGTGAACTTGATTTTTTGTTCTACAATTTTTCTAGCTTTGTCCAGGACCAGCATTTTGCTTTAGATTAAAGAAAAAGATGTTAGGACGTGGTCTTTTGTATATCGAAAAGGGAAGTCATTTTCTCTTTAGGTCAAACGGTATGGCAGACAATTCAAAACATGCAGTAATGTGCTGGGAATCCAGCTTTCTGGGGGAAGAAGCCCTGGCTTTTGCGTTTGCTAATTTCCCTGGTGTAAATACTCCCTCTGCGGCCAATTACAATCTACCAAGGGTTTATCAACCAGCTGATAATTCCTGAAAATTTAACTGACTCTCGAAAATCAGCTGTGTAAGATTTCTTTCAAGCTGTGTCTCTTCTTTGACAAGTAAACTCAGTTAAGAAGTATAAATTTCATGGCCTATAATCACATTTAAACAGATTTTAAAAGATGGTGTTTCGTACTATGTCGTCATTAAAAGGAGGCAGTGGCGGTTCAGTGGTAGAATCTCAACTTCCATGAGACCCAGGTTCGATTCCCAGCCGATGCACCTCACGTGCAGCCACCACCTGTCTGTCAGTGGAGGTTTACATGTTGCTACAATGTTAAGCAGGTTTCTGCAGAGCTTCCAGACTAAGGCAGACCAGGAAGAAAGGCCTGGCAATCTACTTCTAAAAATCAGCCCATGAAAACCCTGTAGAGCACAATGGTGCATCTGCAACCCATCATGGGATGGCCCAGGGCTGGGCAGTGTTTCGTTTTGTTGTGCATGGGGTTGCCATGAGTCAGGGCCAACTCAAAGGCAGCTAACAGGTCATTAAAAATTAGGTTAGAAGAGAATATTTAATGAAACAGAAATATATCCGTGAAACATTTTTGAGAAAATAATATATCCAGTACAATCCCATTTTGCATATAGAAATGACTAGAAGGATATACTTCAAAATATGAACAGTAAATATCTTTTAATTGTGAGATGTGTGGGTTTTATATTCTTCTTTGTGCTGTTTTTCTAGTTTTCAAATTTTCTACAATGCTTATATTTTTTTTAATTAGAAAAAATAAATCCAATAAATGATACATATTTCAAAAAGAAAAAAATATGATGTTTCAGATTCTTCTTTTATAGCCACAGAAACTTACAGGTATACAATCAGAAATTAGGACACTTCCAGAGAAACAGAAATTGAGGAAATTTGTAAAAAACGAAGACCAAACTTATAAGAAATATTAAAGGAAGTCCTCCACCCAGAGAACCAACTTCAGACAACAATCCAAAACAAGGACGCAGGACGGATCAGCCAGATACCAACCCAGAAAGAATTCTCAAACATAAAACAAAGCTAACAGACTGAAAACAGAACCAGAGACATCAGTGTGTAAAACGACGACACCATCAGAACCAAAAAGAGGGAATAAATGGTGTAGTTATAGAACTTGCATAAGGAGAGGAAGCCAGGGAGATATCAAGAAATGAAAAGACTGGTTAAAACTTAGGAAAATAAATGTAAGTTTCAAGGTAACCACAAAGGAAGCTAACAAACCTACCCATCAAAATAAGAAAGAAAAACATAAAGACACAGTAAACACAAAATCGATAATGAAAGAAAACCCATAAACAAAAAGAACTCAGCCCAGAAAATTAAGCTGAACAAAGAAATCATCAACATCACCAAAAAAAGTACAAGAGAACGACAGCAGTAACCCTATACCTATTGATAATTATGCTGAATGCACCAGCAAAGAGACAGAGAGTGGCACAATGGAAAAAACAAAACAAAACACGATCCACCTATATGCTGTCTACAAGAGACACACCTTAGACACAAAGACATAAACTAAAACTCAAAGGATGGAAAAATATATCAAGCAGAGAGAATAACCAAAAAAGAGTAGGAGTGGCAATATTAATCTCTGATAAAATACACTTAAAGAATCTTAACGGTAGACTGGCTAGAAGATTGAAATCGACTATTTTAAAAAGGCTAAATCTTCATAATTTACTTTTGTGATGCTTTAATGTTTTCAAAGTACTATCACATGCATTTGGGGCAGTGGTGGTTCAGTGACAGAAGTCTCACCTTTCATGTGAGAGACCCAGGTTCGATTCCCAGCCAATGCACCTCATACGCAGCCGCCACCCATCTGTCAGTGGTGTTTTCATGTTACTAGGATGCTGAACAGGTTTCAGCGGAGCTTCCAGACTAAGACAGACTAGGAAGAAAGGCCTGGAGATCTACTTCCAAAAAAATCAGCCAAAGGAAACCCTATGGATCACAATGGTCTGATCCCATTGTGCACGGGATCACAAGTCGAGGGCCCACCTGACAGCAGCTGACAATGATCATATGTATGACCTCATTTGACCATCCTTCATGCAAGGAAGGCAGGCCACTGTGGCCTCATTTTACAGAGAGAAGGAAACTGAGGCTCAAAATGATTACATGGTTTGCCCAAGCCCATGTGGCTGACAAGGCAGTTAAACTGGGACTCTGACTCAGGGTTTCTAACTGCTACTCCTGAGACCTTCTCTCAATAACAGCTGCCTTAGTCATCTAGCGCTGCTGTAACAGAAATACCACAAGTGGCTGGCTTTAACAAACAAATTTATTCTCTGACAGCCTAGGAGGCTAAAAGTCTGAATTCAGGGTACCAGCTCCTGGGGAAGGCTTTCTGTCAGCTCTGGGAAAATGTCCTTGTCAACAATCTTCCCCCAGTCTAGGAGCTTCTCAGCGTAGGGACCTTGGATCCAAAGGACACGCTCCCCTCCCGGCTCTTCATTCTTGGTGGTAATAAGGGCTCTCGCCTCTCTGCTCGATTCTCTTTTAAATCTCAAAAAGGATTGACTCAAGATACAACCTATTCCTGTAGATTGACTCCTACCTCATTAACATAACTGCCTCTAATCCTGTCTCAATAATGTCATAGAGATTAGGATTTACAACACAAAGGAAAATCACATCAGATGACAAAATGGAGGACAACCACACAGTACTGGGAATCTTGACCTAGTCAAGCTGACACACATTTTGAGGGACACAATTCAATCCATGACAACAGCCGACACGGCTCCTTCATTCGAGATGTTCCTACTCGACGCCCAGACAAAATTCTGCAAGGAAAGGACTCTCCTGGTTCTGGGCATTGTAAATGCCTCGAGCTTGATTAGAATCATCCAGGTTGGACCCACTCTGTCCAGGCATTGATGCTCACAGGGCGATGCCCACGGGGCACTTTAGTTTGGAAATTCATCAATACAAGAGAAGAATTTGTTGAGAACGACACAACCCATGCCCTGGGATAAAAACCACGTACAATGTTCTCTACACATGTATTGACAACAGCCTAAAAGGGCCACATAAGAGGTTCTGATGTCAGTTTTCAGTTTCTCCTTAAAAACTGAGGTGCGCCATTAGTGGGATGGCTGAAGGAACAATTTCTGGGTAGATCCTGTCAGAAACTTCTTTGTTGGGCTCTATGTGACGTGAGCTGCTGTGTCCATTTCAGGACCCTTGTTACTGCTCGCAGGCAGCACTTTCCTGGGCTTGCTAACCAGAAACGACAGCACATTGGGATTTTTAGTTACAAGGAACAGAAACAACTTATTGCCTAGAGTGATAGGTTTTAGTATGTGGATGCAAAGGACAAGAAAGAAAAGACATCTGAGGCAGTCCCCATTAAAAGGCAGAAAGGCCAGGCCACCAGGCTTTGGTGAGCAGGGGGTCCCAGGAAAGAGTGATCCAGCATGGGGGAAAGGGTCCTCCCCTTCCACAAGTATCACAGTGCAGAGCATAGGGGTGGCAAAGTGGTCCCACCTGGACCCCTCAGGGCTGGGCACTTTGGGTGCCCTGGGGGCCCCCCCCATGAAGTGGCCAGCCCCCACTTCAGTGACATCACAGGCAGGGATGAGCACTATCCCCTCTGAGACACAGCAGGTCTCCTGGGGTTTACTCGAAGATGCTTCAGCAGAGACCACACAATACAAACGTGTGAGCTGGTTCCCATCTGCACCCTCCAGAAGGATGGTCAGTCAACTCCCTGTGAAGGGCCTGGCCTGGAAACACAACTGCAGGAGGATGAGTCAGCTCCGGGAAAGCTAAGTGAAGGCCCACACCAAAGGCCTTCAGGCCACACTAAGGCACTGGAGCTGTACTGATCTCGGACCCACAACAGACTTTGTTCCTCAGCACCACGGACATCAGAAATTAGCTTTCAGGTGAAATGCATAGTTTTCAGCAGGTGCAGGTTGGCTAGAAACACTGCACAGCTCCTCCCGCCCTAGCACAAAAGGGGTACAGGAATTGGGGAGCCACATCGCCCACCTCCGTGGAACGGTGCCTGACAACAATTACTGGAGTATTGTGTAACCTGCTCCAACCAGAAAGTTGGCTGATTTGTGCTGCTAAAACACTCGCCCACCTGTTCTGAAGGAACACTCATGCCAGGTGCCACTCAAGCACCTAAGAAGCCAGGCAGCTGGGACCTCATCCAGCTTACGGAGGCAGGAGGACAGGACAGTCTTGTTGCCAGTGGGTGCTGATACTTGCTCTCGCGGTACCATATCCCACCAGGTAGCGAGTCTGTGAGGGAAGAGACCTAGAGGACTCACTGCCTTCTAATTATCAAAGGTTGCTGACAATCTATCAAAAAGAGCTCAAAAACTGTGAATCAGCAAGTCAATTTAACTTAGGACCTTTTGCTATAACTTGAAATATCCTCAGAAATAATCCAGAAAATTCTGAGCAGAAGCCGAGACAGTTACCCATACAAATCAAAGACTATTGTTACGTGCCCAGAAACGGAAAGTGACCTGGGAAACTGGGGCTTATCTTTCCATTCCTGAGCAAGTCTACAACGTTGCCATGCTCGTGGCAAATGGGAGGGTTCATGACACAATTCAGTTTTGTAAACATTAATCTTAAAACCACTTTGCTTTAGTTTTTATTCTCTTCTGGATTATAAAAATAATACATTTACTATAAAATTCATATACAATAGAAAACTGAAAAACTGACATTTCCCTCAGAATCCCATGCTGAGAGATGATTACTACTCTCCTTGGTAAATATCCTTACAGATTTGTTAAGCATACATTGGAAAATAAAAACAAACAGGATTAAGAGGGATCCTACACATACATGTTATGTACAAGCTTTCAAATAGCTCCAACAAGTAAGTCAGCCAGCAACTGGCTCTTGAGAGAGCTCCACGCATCAGTTTTCAGAGAAGGTCCAAGCACATCTTGAGTGGAAAAAGCCCCGAAGATGTTCTTAACCGTTCGATATTAAATACTGCCCAAGTATGAAAGGTGTCGCAAGGTTAAAAAAACAGGAAATGAAGAATAATGTGTTTGATAAAGAGCTCGGGAAATCATCAGTTAGCAAAATAAACTCCTAGATTCCAATTCTAGCAAATATCAAAAAATGGCTGTAAAATTCAAATTTGGGACACAATCACCTCTTTACCATCAAATACAGCTGTAAAAGTAGTTCTACAATTCTTTTCACTTGACCAACACAAAAGAGTGTCATGTACACGGCCACCCAGAAGTCCTTCAGTTCTCGGTGAAATGAAATGATAACAAGAATTGTTACACGTGGCAGGCAGGGCAGGGAGTCTGGAATGGAGGACACAGAGCCGATTTCAGCTTTTGGTTGAGGACAATTTTGATTCAACCTCCTTCAGCTGCATTTGTAATGCTTTCAAAACATCTTCCATCTATTGAATTGAAAAAATACATAAAAACACACATGACTAAAAATATACGCGGTTAAATGACTAAAACTATACACTTTTGTACAATTTTTGAACATGCGATGTGTTACACTTAGTAAATACTCAGTGTTTGTCTAATGAAGCTATTTATAGGCATAAATTAAATTTTCTCTAAATTAGACACCATTCTATGGGCAGTGGTCCTCAGCCTGTAACCCACAGCTCTTCTAAGCATCCATCAGCACCAACTGTCCTCACCTGCTGGCATGGAAAGATGTGAACATTCCACAACGAGGCTGTTCATACCGTGAGAATTGAACCAAATGAAATATCAATTTGATCCAAAGATACACTGATTCTAGCTCAGGAATTTTAGGATATATACCATTTTGATTCTGGTATGAAATATCTTATGATTTTGTAGGTAAATTTTTAGCTTAATCTGTAGTTTGGTTCCCCAAAAATCAACTTTACTAAGAACTGAAATAAACTAAGCACTGTCTTCCATAAAAGTGCCAAGACCATAACAGACATCAGAATTATTATTTTGAGGACGCTTGTTCACTGCAGGAGGCTGTTCATACAGAGTGAAAACCTGCAAAGTAAGTTACCTGTTGTAGAGATTTTTCTATCTCAACTCTGCTTTCAAGATTAAAAACCTCTTTCTCTTCTGACACAATTTGCTTTTCAGAAGATCCTAAAATATAACTGTAGCACAGCACAAAGTTAAAATATGAAAAGGGAGCAAATATTAAATATATGTTGGTCAATTATATTAAAACTCTGAAGTATATCACACTATAAACTAGTACCAAGTAAACAAATATAACTACTTCTGTTAACAGCAACCTATCTACGTAAAGTTGTACTATATAAAATCATCTTTTTCTCCATAACAACTTTATCCGGATTTTCCTACACATTCAGTGTCTTGTTATCGGTAATAAACTTGGTCTTTAGTAAGCTGGATTGTAAAACAATGACACTCACAGTTCAACATTCTAAGGACAAGTTAAAAGATCCCAAAGAAGCCACTGATGCGCAGCTTTCTTGTTTTATATAACTTTTTGGGGAACATGTGTGCTTTCAAAGTTGACTTCTAATAAATAATAAATTCTGGAGTCAACTCTCGATTACCCAAATCTGGGCAACCGCAAGAGTTACCCACCAAGTGATGTTTTGCTCAACTCTCTAGGGTCACAGAGTAGACTAGCCAAAAACCAAACACACTGCCATTGAATTGATTCCAACTCTTAGCAAACCTATAGGACAGTGTAGAACTGCCCTACGGGGTTTCCAAGGAGCGGCTTCTGGAATGGAATTGTCGACCTTTCAGTTAGCAGCCACAAGCTTAACCACTGCACCACCAGGGCTCCACAGGATGGACTAGCCGCAGGAAATGCTGTGGTTAGAAAAAGTACTGACTAGTGGAAAAACTGGCCGGGCAACAGGAGGAAAAGAGGCCAAATGTTGGCAACCAAATAAAAATCTCAACTATAAGGAAGAAGATGACAGTGTTTCTCAAAAGAAAACTTGACTCTTTTGCACTTGTTTCCGAGTCTTTATCACGTTAGCAGCTTCAGTCTTCCCTTAGAAATCCTATGGGCTACTTTCCTGAAAAACAGCATGGTAGGCAGAAAGCAACTAACATTTTGCTTTTTAAAAAAAATAAGATGAGGTAGAAAAATTAAATGGCACTGGGTAATTTATAAAACTGTAAATAAACATTCTCGAGGGCATCCACTTCTAAAACAAACCAGGCATTAAAATCCTGACCCAAGGGGTAACTTCTACCCTAAATTCAACTGTTCAGGAAAAATAGCTTCAATATTGTCATCTCCTGAGCGAAATCGTCCACACATTTTCTTATACAGCAATATCACTTTTAACAGCTTTCTGCCAACCCTACTAGACTCAGACTTCCTGTCTTTTATACTCTATTCTCCCTTACTCCATTTTCACAAACCTTGGAAAAATTCTCCTGGAGAGGAACAGAGCATCTGTTTGGGCCGCAGTCTTCTATTCGCATATTAAAATAAAACCAGATCCCATCTCTCTCTCAACAGACCTACACACTTCACTAGGACAAACAACAGTGCTCATTTTCTGTGTAAGGGTTGTAAAAAGTTTGCAAATTTTAAAATTTTGATCTAAACCTGTCCAGTGTCAAAAAGGTGATGGCAAAACTGCAGTTATCAAGGAATAACTGGATGAGAAATCACAATTACAGTAAAAAGAATATTGTGTTTAAGTTTTCTAATCAGAAACCCTAAGAAATTCAACAGGAGTGATAAAATGTCTCAAGCAATGAGAGTATAGGCATTTCCTTTTCTTCTTTCCTGGCATATGAAGTGTCTCAGGCATCTGAGTCTTCAGGGATACACATTTGTCAGGACAAGCAAGAATGCACGTGGGGTTCACTGACTTGTTTCCTATAAAAGGCCAATGAGTCGGAAGGCCGCTAGGATACCTGACATGGTCGTCAGTCCCCAGTTTGCCTTGTTTCCCAACACTTACTTCTCAGAAATCTAGGAGAGCAGGTGCATTTTCTTGCACCTCTCAGGAAAGCAGGTGATTCCTCACCACCAGAAACAGCTAGGCTCTGAGTTGTTACTTTTCCAGATGGGACTTCTTTCCTAACCAGTTTTGGAATTCTTATATCTACATGATATTCTAGGGACCAAAAAATGGGGGAAAAAGAAGACGGACCTCATATATTGGTTAAAAATAAATCCTCTAAACTAAATTTGGTTTTTGAAAACAAGTAAACACACTTTTACTCCAAAAAAAAAATTTCTCATGGTGTATTCTCCTTATAATTTAGAATGTCTGACTTTCCCAATACCAAATACATCAGGTTAAAAAAAAAAGAAAAAAATCACCAGCTCTATTGCCAGGAATTATTACATGAAGATATTTTAACCAAACAATACTGATTCAGTTCTGATGTTTTCAATACCAATGTCTCTACAAACTTAACCTTTCTGAGAAACCAGCTGTGAGGTGATCCTGTATCTATCAAACGTACCTCTCAATGGCCTCGACGCTGAGGCAAAACAAGTCTCTCTTGAAGTCAAGATGCCTGGGCGTGCACCTGTATATGTAGCCAAGCTGCAGTGAGCAGCCTCTGCAGAACAAGGTCTCAAGAATGCTGCAACAGAGAAGGGCCGCTGCTTCAGGCAACAAGAGCAACTTGTTCTATAGAAATCCACAAACACTTAAACATTTAAGCATGTTGTTCTGACCATGCTAAGTCTTACGTGTAGAAAGAAAAACGATAGAGAGATGCTTATATCAGAAAAGCAAAGAACCACCTTTAGGCCATATTTCTTAAAGCATCTGGTGCCATGGGACAACCACAGAAGTGACAAGAAAGGATACTGAGGTGGTGTTTTTCTAGAATGTAAATTCCTCAGTCTAAATGTAAACTTAGAAAACAAAAAAGATTCTACATGACTTCTTTTTGGGTGCGTGTGCTTCAGATGAAGGTTTACAGAGCAAATTAGTTTCTCATTAAACAATTAATATGCACATTTTTTGTGACACTGGTTGCCAACCCCACATGTCAACACTCTCCCTTCTCAACCTTGGGTTCCTTATTACCAGCTTTCCTGTCCCCTCCTGCCTTCTAGTCTTTGCCCCTGGGCTGGTGTGCCCACTTAGTCTCATTTTGCTTTATGGGCCTGTCTAATCTTTGGCTGAAGGGTGAACCTCAGGAGCGACTTCAATGCCAAGTTAAACGGGTGTCTGGGAGCCAGACTCTTGGGGTTCTACATGCCCTTTTAGTGTTATGTTGTCTAACTAGCCTACCAGGGGTCACATGACACTCTAGGGAAAGGGGAGACAAATTTCTTCCTCCAATGAACCAGAGAGAAAACACGTAGGCTTGCGGGTCGTCTCGTGTCTGCCACCGTAACTTGGAACCAGTCATAGACAATACATAACTGAACAGATGTGTTTGTGTGCCAATAAAACTTTATTTACAAAAACACAGGCACCTGACCCACAGGCTATACTTTTCCAACCCCTGCTCCAGGCAACCGTAACACTGCTTGCTTGCTTACTACGTAACTCTGAAGACAGTGATGATTTATAGAAAGAAGACTGAATAGTTGCAGATAATTTTAGCCTGGTAGAGATGCAAGGGATTTCTGCTGAGACTTCACTGCTGGGTAGGACAGGAGCCACGTCTGTCCTACGGAACAGTATCTTCCTTTAAACCAGCTTTGCTGTCTTCCGGTTCCCACGTAAGTGAGTGAAATAAATCTCTGACGTGTGGTCATTATGTATTTGGCAGAGCTGTTTTTCTTTATAAATCGTACTTCCATGCTAGCTCTCAGTCTTCCATCAACTACAGAAATGCTCCACAGAGTCAGTTCACAAACCCTTCACTGAGTGGTCTGTTGTTATTTCTCCACATCAGTCTTTCTTTACTCTGTCCACTTCTCACATTTGAATAATCCCTCCCCACATGCCATCGTGTGCTCTTTAACTTCCTTAAAACTGCCTTGGAACCCACTGTCTCCTAAAGCCTGGTCTAACCAAGCCATCCAAATTTACCGTCCTATAAATACCTACACTAACATTACAGTCCCAACATACAGCAAGTTATGGTAACTGAGGATTTAAATGTAGTGGTGATCACAATCGTGAAATATGCACCACAAAAGATTGCTATGATTTCAGAAGTATTGTAACTTGTGGGTATGTGAGACACTTGTAAGTGCTTAGTACAGATTCCTGCTATCAAGCAAAAGGAAACTATCACACAGCGTCTTGTAGACTACATTACTGTTCACCTGCAGAATCTCAGATACATTACTCGTTTCAGTAGCAACAAAGTGGAATGCCACCTCATGATAAATTCTCACTGGTGATGTGATTAGCTAGACAATACACCAAATTCAAGCCAAGCCCGTTGCCATGGAGTCAATTCCAACTCATAGCGACCCTGTAAGACACAGTAGAACTGTCCCATGGGGTTTCCAAGGAGCGGGTGGTGGATTCAAACTGCCGAACATTAGGTTAGCAGCCGAGTTCTTAAACACTGCCACCAGGGCTCCAGACAATAAGCCACTGGTTGTATATTAATCTTCAGCGGGGTGAAAAACAGAAAAGCATCTCAGTAAACCCCGAATAGGGAAGCCCACCTATGCTCCCCCAACAGTGAACAAATTTTTATGCTACATATGAAATGTCAAACCACAAGGCTGCCAGACAGAACTGTCAAGACTGCGAACTAACGTCTAACGCAGGTGTCATCGGCCAAGAAAGGATGTTCAGAAAAACCTGAGCCTCAAACACTGGTCAATGGATAAGACTGCTTTATCCTGAATGATCAAAATCAAACTAAAAACCACTGAAGAATACACCCAAACCCACTCACACTTCTACAGTATTTTCTTTTTTGTGTTTTAAGTGAAAGTTTACAGGGCAAATTACATTCTCATTAAAAAATACACATTGTTTCGTAACATTTACCTATCAACACTCTCCCCTTCTCCACCTCAGGTTCCTCGTTTCCATCTGTCCAGCTTTCCTGTCCCCTCCGCCTTCTCATCCTTGCCCCTGGGCTGGTGTGCCCACTTAGTCCCATTACGAGGTTGAACTACGTGTGTCATTGTTTGTTTCATAGGCATACTTCTACAACGTTATTGAGGAACAAGGCAGAGGCAGTAACAACTACTTTTGTAGCATCTTTCTGCTTTCACAGCTGGCAAGAGTGGTCAGAATTCACCCTGATCACTCAACAATGCTATTGAGAAGGCAGTGCCAGAAATCGTGGTGACTTTAGACAAGGAACTGGCATCTAAGAGCCTTAACGAATGACAGAATCAGAAGGAAGAGAGGAAACAGCATGGCCACCTGTCAACATGTTTCTAGAACACACAGGTGCTCTTGCTGACCATCAGCAGAATGGCTTGGATCGCTAGATAGTGAGAAGTGGTTCCTGTTATTGTCAGTTGCCCCTAAGTCAGCCCCTAACTCATGACAACCCCATGCACAATGGAACGGAGGGCCCAACACCATCCCCATGATCAACTGCGGATCAGATCACTGTGCTCCAGAGGGTTTTCTTTGGCTGATTATCAGAAGTAGATCACCAGGCCTTTCTTCCTAGTCTGTCTTAGTCTGGAAGCTCTGCCGAAACCTGTCCAGCATTACAGCAATGGACAAGCCTCCAAAGATGGACAAGTGGTGGCTGCACATGAGGTGCACTGGCCTGGAATGGAACCTGGGTCTCCCACATGGAAGGCGAGAATTCTTCCAGAGCCGCCACTGCCCCCATTTGGCAGGATGTTGTTGTTGTGTGCCATCCAGTCGATTTCGATGCAACCGTGTATCAGAGTAGAACTGCTCATAGGGTTTTCTAGGCTGTAATCTACACAGAAGGAGCCCCTGATGGCGCAGTGGTTAAAGTACTCAGCTGCTAACAGATAGGTCAGCGGTTGGAACCCACCAGCCACTGGGAGGGAGAAAGATGTGGCAGTCTGCTTTCGCAAAGATTTACAGCCTTGGAAACACTATGGGGCAGTTCTACTCTGTCCTCTAGTGTCACTACGAGTCAGAATCAACTTGATGCAGTGGGTTTTTTGGAATCTTTACTGGAGCAGATCATCAGATCTTCCTTCCCTAATCATCCCCATAAGTGTGAGTATGGTCTGTGAGTTCTGTGTGGCCACTGCAACGAATTATCACACCCAGCAGAGAAGTCGAGAGTGCTGTGGTGTCAGAATTGGTAAAAAGGTTGGAAAGAGGAGGTATGTATGACCTCCACTTCATAGGAATCGTATCAGCCTGGGTTGTTGATCTTGATTCTCCTTCCCCCTCATGAAGTTAGAGGTCAGATGCCCCCGCCATGCCATTTTTGCACAAGATACTGAGATACTGATCTTCTCACCCCTGGTATGGCTACCCAGAGCCTGGGATGGTCAGAGCTCCATTTTGGTTGCTTCTGGCCACAAGCTGTTCATCCTTATCTGTAAGTGTAATTTATGTGTATATATATATATATATATATATCCACCACAGTTTCTTGTACTGTAGTGGCTTGTGTATGGCTATGATGCTGGAAGCTATGCCACTGTATTTCAAATACCAGCAGGATCACCCATGGTGGACAGGCTTCAGTGAAGCTTTCAGGCTAAGATAGACCAGGAAGAAAGGCCTGGAGATTTACTTTAAAAAAAATTAGTCAATGAAAGCCCCCCAGACTGCAACAGAATATTGTCTGATATAGTGCTGGAAGATGAGCCCTCTAGGCTGGAAGGCTCTACCCAAGAGCTACAACAATGGACTCAAACATACCAACAATCACTAAGATGGTACAGGACCTGGCAACGTTTCATCATGTTGTCCACAGGGCCATCGTGAGTCAGGCCGTCATATGTCTATGCATTTTCTGTGAGTGTCATGGCATGAACAAGGTAGACAGCATTGGTCTAAGGCACCTTTGCCTACGAGGTTTCACGATACAGATATTTTCTTTTTCTATTTTCTTCAAAACCAAGCCCAAAGAGCCAAAAAGGGAATATCAGGATATGTCTTTAGAAAACTAGAAACCCTCCCATCTCAATATTTAGGGGGCACCATCACTCAAGAATTGACAGGTTTGAAAGACTGATCCTGTATCGATTACTAGGAAACAGTTTTATCCCAAGCAATTACTAGTAAAGATCTTTTAAAAGATTTTTACCTGAAAAATAAGCATTTCTCTAACATATATATTCACATAGATACAGCTTTACTCACCAGCCATTTTCATTTTTACGTTTGGATAGCTTCTGTTCCTTGTCCACAGAAACATTACAGGAGACACCTGGAAAGAAGAAAAGTAACTATAATTTGTTAATGGGGTTTGTTATAATACACATGCAGATATTTAGAGAACCTCTAATCTGAGTTTTATATGAAAACTCAGAGGGCCAGAAAAAATAAGAGGCCAAAGTATCTCCCTCTCACCCTTTCTGTCTCTCTCTCTCACACTCACACACACAAAACACATGGGTTTAAAACTAAATGTACAGGAGTCTTCTGGAAAAAGACAGCAGAATAAGAGTTACTTCCTTCCCTGAAAACCAGTGATATGAACAAAATGAATAAGCTTAAGAAGAAAAATTCAGGAAATAGTAAAACCTGGAAAAATGAGAACCTCCAATCATAAATTACAAAGAATAACTGCCAGGTTTGGTGAAATTGGGATTAAAACCAAGGAAGATGCTAAAATCCAACGCGTACATATCTAGATCTCCAAAAGAAAGCTCATTTCTCCAACAGTAATTTAGATGGTCCCCAGCAACCCAGCCAAAAATCTTTTACTTGGACCATGACTTGGGCAAGGGCCGCAGCAGAACCCGAGCAGGAAACGTTACCGGAGGATTCAGTTTCAGGATGCACTAACAGAGGGTCCAGGTGGAGGGAAATGAAGAAAAGACCATGTCATATCGGACCTAACAAAACAGCCCCTTGATTTCACCTCCTCCTACAGTCCACTTTAGCCTGGTGAATGCCACCACCAGACACCCTAATGCCATCCTTGATTCTTCTGTCTCATCCTGCTCCCCACACCCACTCCACTGACAAGTGCTGTGAATTCTACCTCACAAACGCCTTTCCAAAGTATCTGCTCTTCTCCATCCCCAACACAGCTGCCACCACCCCTTGCGTGGACTTCCACAACAGCTCCTGACTTGTCTCCCTACTTCCACGAGTGGGTCATATCACTCCCATCTCCTCAACCACTGGAATAGATTTTGTCTCCTCAGATAGCATACGAGGCTCTCCATTTTCTGGCCCCTTCCTTCTTCCCTGAATCTTATCTGTATTCTACTCACAAGCCCCAGGGCCTTTGCACCACCTGCTCCCCTCATGCCTGGAGGAAGCACAAAGCATGACCGAAGAAGTGTACGTGTGGCCAAAGAGACATTCATGTATAAAGACAACAGACATTTTCAAGCACTCAAACCTGGAGTTTTCTTGGGGATGGGAACTACTGAGGACGATTAATCAAAATAAAGAGGGACACGGTGGTTCAGTGGATAGAATTCTCGCCTTCCGTGAGGGAGACCCAGGTTCCATTCCCGACCAGTACTCCTCAAGCACAGCCACCACCTATATGAGTAGAGGCTTGTATGTTGCTATGCTACTAAACAGACTTCAGCAAAGCTTCCAGACTCTGACTAGGAAGAAAGTCTTGGCAATCTACTTCCAAAATCAGCCAGTGTAAACCCCACGGATCGCAACAGTCCGATCCCTTTGTGTGTGGGTTGCCATGAGTCGGGGTCAACTCCACAGCAGCTAACAAGAACAATCAAAATAAACCAGTCAGGAAGGGAAAGCTCTAAGGGTACTGTTGTTATGTGCCATTGAGTCAATTCTGAAAGGAGCCCAGGTGGCACAGTGGTTAAGTGCTCAGCTACTAACCAAAAGGTTGGCAGTCTGAACCCATCAGCCAGGTGGGAGAAAGATGCGGCAGTCTGCTTCCATAAAGATTACAGCCTTAGAAACCCTATGGGGCAGTTCTATTCTGTCCTATAGGGTCACTATGAATCAGAATCGACTTCACAGTAATGGGTTTGGTTGTTTGTTTTTTTTTTTTAATCTTTTCAGGAGCAGATTGCCAGATCTTTCTCACTCGGAGTCACTGGGCAGGCTCAAATCACCAACCTTTCAATGAGCAGCTGAGTGCTTAACCGTTGTGCCACCAGGACTCCTGATAAGAGTACTAGAGTTGAGAAATAAATCCACTTAAATGTTACCTTAAGGCTAAATGACCATGGGAATTATGGCTACAGAGCAGAACGTAAATACTAGAACAATGACAAAGTGAGAATAATTGAAGTCCAAGTGGAGGAGAAAGTTTTAATCAAATTGTCTAAAGCGGATAAATCAAGATATTTATATACAGTTCTAGAAAAGTTAAAAACAACTTGACTCCACAACACCTAACAACAACAAACACGTCCTGGCTTACAATCGAGTTGTAATGTTTTGAGTAATGCTCACAATGCTGCTGATTCAACCACTGCTCTTCTCGAATGGGGGGCGGGGCGGTGGCTTCAAGATAAAGGACCCGCCCCTCACTCTTGAGCCAAAGGTGCAGGTGACCTTCTTCCTCCCCTTTTCGTAGCACAGCTCCCCCTCTCAACTTTCTCTGCATTTTAAGTCCCTGGTGGTGCAGTGGAACCCTGGTGGTGGAGTGGTTAAGAGCTCGGCTTCTAACCAAAAGGTCTGCACTTCGAATCCACCAGCCGCTCCTTGGAAACCCCATAAGACAGCTCTATTCTGTCTATAGGGTCGCTATGAGTCGGAATGGACTGACGGCAGTGGGTCCCAAGGCAACCCCCTCCCTCCGAGCCGCCCAGATACTGCACACCTGGGAAGTCGGCGGCCCCAAGCCCCCCGCCCGCCCGGACTGACAGCGGAGCAGGATGCAGTCGGGGTCCTCCTGGCTCGTCACCCAGCTCAGCGAGTCGCCCAGCGGCCGGCGGCAGCCCGAGCACAGGAACACCAGCGGCCGCTCCTCCTCCGCGGCCTCCCCACGCCACGTCTCCTCGGCGCCGGCCGCCGGCGCGCTCCAGCTCCCGGAGCTGCACATGCTCGCCCACTGCTGCAGCAGCTGTTGGCGGCTCGAGTCTTCGGAGAGCCTCCTGCCCAGCAGAGAGGAGTCGCTCCACTTGCCCTGGTCACACGCACAGCTAACAGAGGAGCATCTTTTGCAAGAACGCAGCGACGGAGCGCCCGCCATAACTACAAATTACCCGCGCCCTAGAGCACCACGGGAAAAAACGGCCCTGCGCATGCGCGGGGCGGGGCGCAGCGGCCCAGGTCGAGCCTTGAGGGGCGGGGTCTGAGGGAGGAGGGACAGCGGGCAATGGGCTCGTGCGCGTGCTCACTGTCGGCTTGACGCGGCTGTCGATCACTGCGCCTGCGTCAGGTTTTCCACCCCTTTTAAGAAGTCAGGAGCCCTGGTGGTGCAGTAGGTGAAGCGCTCGGCAGCGAACCGGAAGTTTGGTGGTGGAACACACCAGTTGCTACAGGGGCGGAGAGATGCGGCAGTCTGCTTCCTGAAGATTACAGCCTCGGAGACCTTATGAGGAAGTTTTGTTCTCTATGGGTTGGAATCCACTTGGCAGTGGGTTAGGCTTGGTTTGGGTTAAAAAACAAATTACGGGGTCTGACAGAGCCTGGAGAAACCCCCGAGACTGTGGCCCTAAGACACCCTTCTGAAGTGGAACTGCAGCCACATTTCCAGAGGCCACCTTTCAGCCAAACCATAGACAGGGCCGTGAAATAAACAGTAACTCCCGAGAGAAGGTGGTCCTTAGAACAATTAAAAAAAAAAATTTTTTTTTTTTTTTTACACGAGATAAATCAGGACGAAAGGAAAGGGGGAACTCGGAATGGAAACGGGGGTAGTGCTGACTCACTGTGGGGAATACCACCAAAGTCATGTAACACTTTATGTACAAACTAGTGAACGGGGGAACTAATTTGCTTTGTAAATTTGACCTTAAGCACAATTAAAAAAAAAAAAGGAGGAGAGTTGCTGGAATGCTGGTGTGCACTGAGAAGGGTGTTCAGCTTCTTGGGGGAGTGTTAGGGGATGTCATCCTTGAAAAGGGGCACAGACCTCAGAGTAAATTACCATTCGCTCACCCAGACCTTCACAATCCTTGGTCTTCTTGGGGGAGTGTTAGGGGATGTCATCCTTGAAAAAGGGCACAGACCTCAGAGTAAATTACCATTCCCTCACCCAGACCTTCACAATCCTTGGTCTTCTTGGGGAAGTGTTAGGGGATGTCATCCTTGAAAAAGGGCACAGACCTCAGAGTAAATTACCATTCGCTCACCCAGACCTTCACAATCCTTGGTCTTCTTGGGGGAGTGTTAGGGGATGTCATCCTTGAAAAAGGGCACAGACCTCAGAGTAAATTACCATTCGCTCACCCAGACCTTCACAATCCTTGGTCTTCTTGGGGGAGTGTTAGGGGATGTCATCCTTGAAAAAGGGCACAGACCTCAGAGTAAATTACCATTCGCTCACCCAGACCTTCACAATCCTTGGTCTTCTTGGGGGAGTGTTAGAGGATGTCATCCTTGAAAAAGGGCACAGACCTCAGAGTAAATTACCATTCCCTCACCCAGACCTTCACAATCCTTGGTCTTCTTGGGGAAGTGTTAGGGGATGTCATCCTTGAAAAAGGGCACAGACCTCAGAGTAAATTACCATTCGCTCACCCAGACCTTCACAATCCTTGGTCTTCTTGGGGGAGTGTTAGGGGATGTCATCCTTGAAAAAGGGCACAGACCTCAGAGTAAATTACCATTCGCTCACCCAGACCTTCACAATCCTTGGTCTTCTTGGGGGAGTGTTAGGGGATGTCATCCTTGAAAAAGTGCACAGACCTCAGAGTAAATTACCATTCACTCACCCAGACCTTCACAATCCTTGGTCTTCTTGTTAGCTGCCTTGGAGTCACCCCCAACCCATGGCAATCTCGACCGAGAAGAATGCTGCCCAGTCCGGCTCCATCCCCACCGACTGCTGTGATCCATAGGGTTTTCACTGGCTGATTCTCAGAAGTACATGGCCAGTCCTTTCTTCCTAGTCCATCGTGGTCTGGAAGCTCCACTGAAACCTGTTCAGCATCATAGCAACATGCAAGCCCGCACTGACAGATGGGTGGTGCTGCACATGGGGTACACTGCCTGGGCATCCTGCACCAGGTCTCCTTCACGGAAGGTGAGATTGGCAGCTATCAGTAGTGGCAAGACATGATGAACGCAATCAGTGTCACTGAATTTTACATGTAAAAATTGTTGAATTGGAAAAACATATATATGTATGTTTACCACAATAAAAAAAATTAAGAAGTTGCAGACACTGGTGCGGGCAGTAGCAGTGTTACTGGAAAGTTTGGCAGTGCCTCTGCTGTCTACATCAGGTAGCCCTCAGCCCCTCGCAAGAGGCGAGCATTCACTCAGGATCGTCAGCACAGACTTCCTTCAACCAGCCTCTGATTTAAAGCACCACTGGTGTGGTGGGAAGACTGAGGGGAAGGGGTCTGGCTGCATCGCAGACCACCTGGCAGCATAACTGGGAAGAAAGCACTGCTACGGATCTACCCACCACCCGTCTGTCAGTTGGTCATACTGTGATGGCTTGCATGTTGCCATGATGCTGGACGCTATGGCACTGGTATTTCAGATACCAGCAGGGTCACCCATGGTGCACAGGTTTCAGTGGAGCTTCCAGACTAAGACAAAAAAGAAAAGCCTAGTAATCTATTTCCAAAATATCAGCAGTTCAGCTCTGACACACATGGGGTCATCATAAATCAGAGCCAATTTGACAGCCGCGAACAACCACAAGGATCTACATCGGCTCAGACTTTGGACAGCAAGCAGGAATCCTCAGTGGGTTTTTTTGTTTTTTTGTGTTTTTTTTTTTTACAATTTTTATTGTGCTTTCAGTAAGTGAAAGTTTTCAAATCAAATCGGTCTCTCACATAAAAACTTATATACACCTTGCTACATACTCCCAATTACTCTCCCCCTAATGAGACAGCCCGCTCTCCCTGCACTCTCTCTTTTCGTGTCCATTTCGCCATCTTCTAACCCCCTCTACCCTCTCATCTCCCCTCCAGGCAGGAGATGCGGACATAGCCTCAAGTGTCCACCTGATCCAAGAAGCTAACTCCTCACCAGCATCCCTCTCCAACCCGTTGTCCAGTCCAATCCATGTCTGAAGAGTTGGCTTCAGGAATGGTTCCTGTCCTGGGCCAGCAGAAGGTCTGGGGGCCATGACCACCGGGGTCCTTCCAGTCTCAGTCAGACCATTAAGTCTGGTCTTATGAGAATTTGGGGACTGCATCCCACTGCTCTCCTGCTGCCTCAGGGGTTCTCTGTTGTGTTCCCTGTCAGGGCAGTCATCAGTTGTAGCTGGACACCATCTAGTTCTTCTGGTCTCAGGCTGATGTAGTCTCTGGTTCATGGGGCCCTTTCTGTTTCTTAGGCTCATAATTACCTTGTGTCCTTAGTGTTCTTCATTCTTCTTTGATCCAGGTGGGTTGAGACCAATTGATGCATCTTAGATGGCTGCTTGCTAGCGTTTAAGACTCCAGATGCCACTCTTCAAAGGGGGACGCAGAATGTTTCCTTAATAGATTTTATTGTGCCAATTGACTTAGATGTCCCCTGAAATCATGGTCCCCAGACCCCTGCCCCTGCTACACTGGCCTTCGAAGCATTCAGTTTATTCAGGAAACTTCTTTGCTTTTGGTTTAGTCCAGTTGTGCTGCCCTCCCCTGTATTGTGTGCTGTCTTTCCCTTCACCTAAAGTAGTTCTTATCTACCATCTAATTAGTGAATACCCCTGTCCCACCCTCCCTCCCTCCCTCCTCTCTTAACCACAAAAGAATGTTTTCTTCTCAGTTTAAACTGTTTCTCAAGTTCTTATAATAATGGTCTTATACAATATTTGTCCTTTTGCAACTGACTAATTTGACTCAGCATAATGCCTTCCAGGTTCCTCCATGTTATGAAATGTTTCACAGATTCCTCACTGTTCTTTATTGATGCGCAGAATTCCATTGTGTGAATATACCGTAATTTATCCATTCATCCGTTGATGGGCACCTTGGTTGCTTCCATTTTTTTGCTTTTGTAAACAGTGCTGCAGTAAACATGGGTGTGTGTATATCTGTTCATGTAAAGGCTCTTATTTCTCTAGGAGTGGGATTGCTGGATCTTATGGTATTTCTATTTCTAGCTTTTTAAGGAAGCGCCAAATCGATTTCCAAAGTGGTTGTACCATTTTACATTCCCACCAGCAGTGTATAAGTGTTCCAATCTCTCCACAGCCTCTCCAACATTTATTATTTTGTGTTTTTTGGATTATTGCCAGCCCTGTTGGAGTGAGGTGAAATCTCATTTTAGTTTTGATCTGCATTTCTCTAATGGCTAATGATCGTGAACATTTCCTTATGTATCTGTTAGCTACCTGAATGTCTTCTTTAGTGAAGTATCAATTTGTATCTTTTGCCCATTTTTTAATTGGGTTATTTGTCTTTTTGTAGTTGCGTTTTTGCAGTATCATGTAGATTTTAGAGATCAGGCGCTGATCAGATGTGTCATAGCTAAAAACTTTTTCCCAGTCTGTAGGTAGTCCTTTTCTCTTTTGGTGAAGTCTTTGGATGAGCATAGGTGTTTGATTTTTAGGAGCTCCCAGTTATCTAGTTTTTCTTCTGCATTCTTAATAATGTTTTGTATACTGTTTTTACCATGTATTAGGGCTAGCGTTGTCCCTATTTTTTCTTCCATGATCTTTATCGTTTTAGATTTTATATTTAGGTCTTTGATCCATTTTGAGTTAGTTTTTCTGCATGGAGTGAGGTGTGGGTCTTGTTTCATTTTTTTGTAGATAGATATCCAGTTATGCCAGCACCATTTGTTAAAAAGACTGTCTTTTCCCCCATTTAACTGTTTTGGGGCCTTTGTCAAATATCAACTGCTCACATGTGGATGGATTTATGTCTGGATTCTCAATTCTATTCCATTGGTCCATGTATCTGTTGTTGTACCAGTACCAGGCTGTTTTAACTACTGTGGCTGTATAATAGGTTCCAAAATCAGGTAAAGTAAGACCTCCCACTTTGTTCTTCTTTTTCAGTAATGCCTTATTTATCCGGGGCCTCTTTCCCTTCTACATGAAGTTGGTGATTTGTTTCTCCATCTCATTCAAGAATGTCATTGGGATTTGGATCGGAATTGCATTAAATGTATAGATAGTTTTTGGTAGAATAGACATTTTTATAATGTTAAGTCTTCCTATCCATGAGCAAGGTATGTTTTTCCACTTATGTAAGTCTCTTTTGGTTTCTTGCAGAAGTGTACTGTAGTTTTCTTTGTATAAGTCTTTTTACATCTCTGGTAAGATTTATTCCTAAGTATTTATCTTCTTGGGGCTACTATAAATGGCATTGATTTGGTGATTTCCTCTTCGTTGTTCTTTTTGTTGGTGTAGAGGAATCTAACAGATTTTTGTATGTTTATCTTGTATCCCGATAGTCTGCTGAACTCTTCTATTAGTTTCAGTAGTTTTCTTGATTCCCTAGGGTTTTCTGTGTATAAGATCATGTCATCTGCAAATAGAGATACTTTTACTTCTTCCTTGCTAATCTGGATGCCCTTTATTTCTTTATCTAGCCTAATTGCTCTGGCTAGGACCTCCAACACAATGTTGAGTAAGAGTGGTGATAAAGGGCATCCTTGTCTGGTTTCCGATCTCAGTGGGAATGGTTTCAGGCTCTCTCCATTTAGGGTGATGTTGGCTGTTGGCTTTGTATAAATGCCCTTTATTATGTTGAGGAATTTTCCTTCTGTTCCTATTTTGCTGAGAGTTTCTATCATGAATGGGTGTTGAACTTTGTCAAATGCCTTTTCTGCAGCAATTGATAAAATCATGTGATTCTTTTGTTTGTAGATTACATTAATTGTTTTTCTGATGTTGAACCATCCCTGCATAACTGGTATGAATCCCACTTGGTTATGGTGGATTATTTTTTTGATATGTTGTTGAATTCTATTGGCTAGAATTTTGTTGAGGATTTTTGCATCTAAGTTCATGAGGGATATAGGTCTATAATTTTCTTGTGGTGTCTTTACCTGGTTTCGGTATCAGGGATATGGTGGCTTCATAGAATGAGTTTGGTAGTATTCTGTCCTTTTCTATGCTCTGAAATACCTTTAGTAGTAGTGGTGTTAACTCTTCTCTGAAAGTTTGGTAGAACTCTGCAGTGAAGCAGTCCAGACCAGGGCTCTTTTTGGGGAGAGTTTTTTGATTACCTTTTCAATCTCTTCTTTTGTTATGGGTCTCTTTAGTTGTTCTACCTCTGTTTGTGTTAGTTTAGGTAGGTAGTGTGTTTCTAGGAATCCATCCATTTCTTCTAGGTTTTCAAATTTGTTAGAGTACAATTTTTCATAGTAATCTGATATGATTCTTTTAATTTCAGTTGGGTCTCTTGTAATATCACCCATCTCATTTCTTATTCGGGTTATCTGCTTCCTCTCCTGTTTTTCTTTTGTTAATTTGGCCAGTGGTTTATCAATTTTGTTGATTTTTTTCAAAAAACCAGCTTTTGGTCTTGTAAATTCTTTCACTTGTTTTTCTGTTTTCTATTTCATTTAGTTCAGCTCTAATTTTTATTATTTGTTTTCTTCTGGTGCCTGTGGGTTTCTTTTGTTGCTCTCTTTCTATTTGTTCAAGTTGTAGGGATAATTCTTTGATTTTGGCCCTTTCTTCTTTTTGTATGTGTGCATTTAGTGATATAAATTGGCCTCTGAGCACAGCTTTTGCTGTGTCCCAAAGGTTCTGATAGGAAGTGCTTTCATTCTCATTGGATTCTCTGAATTTCTCTATTCCATCCTTAATGTCTACTATAATCCAGTCTTTTTTGAGCAGGGTATTGTTCAGTTTCCAAGTGTTTGATTTCTTTTACCTGCTTTTCCTGTTATTGATTTCCACTTTTATGGCCTTATGGTCAGAGAAGATGCTTCGTAATATTTCAACATTTTGGATTCTGCTAAGGCTTGCTTTATGACCTAATATGTGGTCTATTCTAGAGAATGTTCCATGTGCACTAGAAAGGAAAGTATACTTGGTTGCTATTGGGTGGAGTGTTCTGTATATGTCTACGAGGTCAAGTTGGTTGATTGTGGCATTTAGTCTTCCATGCCTTTATTGAGGTTCTTTCTGGATGTCCTGTCCTTCACCGAAAGTGGTGTGTTGAAGTCTCCTACTATTATTGTGGAGCTGTCTATCTCACTTTTCAATGCTCATAGAGTTTGTTTTATGTATCTTGCAGCCCTGTCATTGGGTGCATAAATATTTAATATGGTTATATCTTCTTGGTATATTGTCCCTTTAATCATTATATAGTGTCCTTCCTTATCCTTTATAATGGATTTAACTTTAAAGTCTATTTTGTCAGAAATTAATATTGTCACGCCTGCTCTTTTTTGATTGTTGTATGCTTGATATATTTTTTCCATCCTTTGAGTTTTAGTTTGTTTATGTCTCTAAGTCTAAGTTGTGTCTCTTATAGGCAGTGTATAGACAAATCTTGTTTTTTAATCCATTCTGCCACTCTCTGTCTCTTTATTGGTGCATTTAGTCCATTTACATTCAGGGTATTTATGGATAGGTATGAATTTATTGCTGTCATTTTTATGTCTTTTTTTGTGTATTGACGACAGTTTCTTTTTCCCACTTGATTTTATGTGGTGAGTAGATTATCTTTATATATTGTCCTTTCCTCATATTTTTTTTATTAACTTTTATTGAACGTTTACAAATCAAGTCAGTCTGTCACATATAAGTTTATATACCTCTTACTCTGTACTCCCACTTGCTCTCCCCCTAATGAGTCAGCCCTTCCAGTCTCTCCTTTTGTGACAATTTTGCCAGCTTCCAGCTCTCTCTATCCTCCCATCCCCCCCTCCAGACAGGAGATGCCAACACAGTCTCAAGTGTCCACCTGATATAATTAGCTCACTCTTCACCAGCATCTCTCTCCTACCCACTGTCCAGTCCCTTTCATGTCTGATGAGTTGTCTTCGGGGATGGTTCCTGTCCTGTGCCAACAGAAGGTTTGGGGACCATGGCCGCCGGGATTCCTCTAGTCTCAGTCAGACCATTAAGTATGGTCTTTTTATGAGAATTTGGGGTCTGCATCCCACTGATCTCCTGCTCCCTCAGGGGTTCTCTATTGTGCTCCCTCTCAGGGCAGTCATCGATTGCGGCCGAGCACCAACTAGTTCTTCTTGTCTCAGGATGATGTAGGTCTCTGGTTCATGTGGCCCTTTCTGTCTCTTGGGCTCTTAGTTGTCGTGTGACCTTGGTGTTCTTCATTTTCCTTTGCTCCAGGTGGGTTGAGACCAATTGATGCATCTGAGATGGCCGCTTGTTAGCATTTAAGACCCCAGACGCCACATTTCAAAGTGGGATGCAGAATGTTTTCATAATAGAATTATTTTGCCAGTTGACTTAGAAGTCCCCTTAGACCATGGTTCCCAAACCCCCGCCCTTGCTCCGCTGACCTTTGAAGCATTCATTTTATCCCGGAAACTTCTTTGCTTTTGGTCCAGTCCAATTGAGCTGACCTTCCATGTATTGAGTATTGTCCTTCCCTTCACCTAAAGCAGTTCTTATCTACTAATTAATCAGTAAAAAAAACCCTCTCCCTCCCCCGCTCGTAACCACAAAAGTATGTGTTCTTCTCAGTTTATACTATTTCTCAAGATCTTATAATAGTGGTCTTATACAATATTTGTCCTTTAGCCTCTGACTGATTTCGCTCAGCATAATGCCTTCCAGGTTCCTCCATGTTCTGAAATGTTTCCCAGATTCGTCACTGTTCTTTATCGATGCGTAGTATTCCATTGTGTGAATATACCACAATTTATTTACCCATTCATCTGTTGATGGACACCTTGGTTGCTTCCAGCTTTTTGCTATTGTAAACAGTGCTGCAATAAACATGGGTGTGCATATATCTGTTCGTGTAAAGGCTCTTATTCTCTAGGGTATATTCCGAGGAGTGGGATTTCTGGGTTGTATGGTAGTTCTATTTCTAACTGTTTAAGATAACGCCAGATAGATTTCCAAAGTGGTTGTACCATTTTACATTCCCACCAGCAGTGTATAAGAGTTCCAATCTCTCCACAGCCTCTCCAACATTTATTATTTTGTGTTTTTTGGATTATTGCCAGCCTTGTTGGAGTGAGATGGAATCTCATCGTAATTTTAATTTGCATTTCTCTAATGGCTAATGATCGAGAGCATTTTCTCATGTATCTGTTAGCTGCCTGGATATCTTCTTTAGTGAAGTGTGTGTTCATATCCTTTGCCCTCTTCTTGATTGGGTTGTTTGTCTTTTTGTGGTTGAGTTTTGACAGAATCGTATAGATTTTAGAGATCAGGTGCTGGTTGGAGATGTCATAGCTGAAAATTCTTTCCCAGTCTGTAGGTGGTCTTTTTACTCTTTTGGTGAAGTCTTTAGATGAGCATAGGTGTTTGATTTTTAGGAGCTCCCAGTTATCTGGTTTCTCTTCGTCATTTTTGGTAATGTTTTGTATTCTGTTTATGCCTTGTATTAGGGCTCCTAGGGTTGTCCCTATTTTTTCTTCCATGATCTTTATCGTTTTAGTCTTTATGTTCAGGTCTTTGATCCACTTGGAGTTAGTTTCTGTGCATGGTGTGAGGTATGGGTCCTGTTTCATTTTTTTGCAAATGGATATCCAGTTATGCCAGCACCATTTGTTAAAAAGACTATCTTTTCCCCAATTAACTGACACTGGGCCTTTGTCAAATATCAGCTGCTCATATGTGGATGGATTTATATCTGGGTTCTCAGTTCTGTTCCACTCGTCTATGTGCCTGTTGTTGTACCAATACCAGGCTGTTTTGACTACTGTGGCTGTATAATAGGTTCTGAAATCAGGTAGAGTGAGACCTCCCACTTTCTTCTTTTTCAGTAATGCTTTACTTATCCGAGGCTTCTTTCCCTTCCATATGAAGTTGGTGATTTTTTTCTCTATCACCTTAAAAAATGACATTGGAATTTGGATCGGAAGTGCATTGTATGTATAGATGGCTTTTGGTAGAATAGACATTTTTACTATGTTAAGTCTTCCTATCCATGAGCAAGGTATGTTTTTCCACTTAAGTATGTCCTTTTTAATTTCTTGTAGTAGAGCTTTGTAGTTTTCTTTGTATAGGTCTTTTACATCCTTGGTAAGATTTATTCCTAAGTATTTTATCTTCTTGGGGGCTACTGTGAATGGTATTGATTTGATTATTTCCTCTTCGATGTTCTTTTTTTGATGTAGAGGAATCCAAGTGATTTTTGTATGTTTATCTTATAACCTGAGACTCTGCCAAACTCTTCTATTAGTTTCAGTAGTTTTCTGGAGGATTCCTTAGGGTTTTCTGTGTATAAGATCATGTCATCTGCAAATAGAGATAAGTTACTTCCTCCATGCCAAACCGGATGCCCTTTATTTCTTTGTCTCGTCTAATTGCCCTGGCTAGGACTTCTAGCACAATGTTGAGTAAGAGCGGTGATAAAGGGCATCATTGTCTGGTTCCTGTTCTCAAGGGAAATGCTTTCAGGTTCTCTCCATTTAGAGTGATGCTGGCTGTTGGCTTTGCATAGATGCCCTTTATTATGTTGAGGAATTTTCCTTCAATTCCTATTTTGGTAAGAGTTTTTATCATAAATGGGTGTTGGACTTTGTCAAATGCCTTTTCTGCATCAATTGATAAGATCATGTGGTTTTTGTCTTTTGTTTTATTTATGTGGTGGATTACATTAATGATCTTTCTGATATTAAACCAGCCTTGCATACCTGGCATAAATCCCACTTGATCGTGGTGAATTATTTTTTTGATATGTTGTTGAATTCTATTGGCTAGAATTTTGTTGAGGATTTTTGCATCTATGTTCATGAGGGATATAGATTTTCTTTTTTTGTAATGTCTTTACCTGGTTTTGGTATCAGGGAGATGGTGGCTTCATAGAATGAGTTGGGTAGTAGTCCGTCATTTTCTATGCTTTGAAATACCTTTAGTAGTAGTAGTGTTAACTCTTCTCTGAAAGTTTGGTAGAACTCTGCAGTGAAGCCGTCCGGGCCAGGGCTTTTTTTCGTTGGAAGTTTTTTGATTACTGTTTCAATCTCTTTTTTTTGTTATGGGTCTATTTAGTTGTTCTACTTCTGAATGTGTTAGTTTAGGTAGGTAGTGATTTTCCAGGAATTCATCCATTTCATCTAGGTTTGCAAATTTGTTAGAGTACAATTTTTCATAATAATCTGATATGATTCTTTTAATTTCAGTTGGGTCCATTGTGATGTGACCCTTCTCATTTCTTATTCGGGTTATTTGTTTCCTTTCCTGTATTTCTTTAGTCAGTCTAGCCAATGGTTTATCAATTTTGTTAATTTTTTCGAAGAACCAGCTTTTGGCTTTGTTAAGTCTTTCAATTGTTTTTCTGTTCTCTAATTCATTTAGTTCAGCTCTAATTTTTATTATTTGTTTTCTTCTGGTGCCTGATGGGTTGTTTTGTTGCTCACTTTCTATTTGTTCAAGTTGTAGGGACAGTTCTCTGATTTTGGCTCTTTCTTCTTTTTGTATGTGTGCATTTATCGATACAAATTGGCCTCTGAGCACTGCTTTTGCTGTGTCCCAGAGGTTTTGATAGGAAGTATTTTCATTTTCGTTGCATTCTATGAATTTCCTTATTCCCTCCTTGATGTCTTCTATAACCCAGTCTTTTTTCAGGAGGGTATTGTTCAGTTTCCAAGTATTTGATTTCTTTTCCCTAGTTTTTCTGTTATTGATTTCTAGTTTTATTGCCTTGTGGTCTGAGAAGATGCTTTGTAATATTTCGATGTTTTGGATTCTGCAAAGGTTTGTTTTATGATCTAATATGTGGTCTATTCTAGAGAATGTTCCATGTGCGCTAGAAAAAAAAGTATACTTTGCAGCAGTTGGGTGGAGAGTTCTGTATAAGTCAATGAGGTCAAGTTGGTTGATTGTTGTAATTAGGTCTTCCGTGTCTCTATTGAGCTTCTTACTGGATGTCCTGTCCTTCTCCAAAAGTGGTGTGTTGAAGTCTCCTACTATAATTGTGGAGGTGTCTATCTCAGTTTTCAGTTCTGTTAAAATTTGATTTATGTATCTTGCAGCCCTGTCATTGGGTGCATAAATATTTAATATGGTTATGTCTTCCTGTTCAATTGTCCCTTTTATCATTATGTAGTGTCCTTCTTTATCCTTTGTGGTGGATTTAAGTCTAAAGTCTATTTTGTCAGAAATTAATATTGCTACTCCTTTTTTGCTTATTGTTTGCTTGACATATTTTTTTCCATCCTTTGAGTTTTAGTTTGTGTCTCTAACTCTAAGGTGTGTCTCTTGTAGGCAGCATATAGACGGATCGTGTTTCTTTATCCAGTCCGAGACTCTCTGTCTCTTTATTGCTGCATTTAGTCCATTTACATTCAGCGTAATTATAGATAAATAAGTGTTTAGTGTTGTCATTTTGATGCCTTTTTATGTGTGTTGTTGACAATTGCATTTTTCCACTTACTTTTTTGTGCTGAGACGTTTTTCTTAGTAAATTGTGAGATCCTCATTTTCGTAGTGTTTGACTTTATGTTTGTTGAGTCGTTACGTTTTTCTTGACTTTTATCTTGAGTTATGGAGTTGTTATACCTCTTTGTGGTTACCTTAATATTTACCCCTATTTTTCTAAGTAAAAACCTGACTTGTATTGTTCAATATCGCCTTGTATCACTCTCCATATGGCAGTTCTATGCCACCTGTATTTAGTCCCTCTTTTTGATTATTGTGATCTTTTACATATCGACTTCAATGATTCCCTGTTATGAGCATTTTTTTAAATTAATCTTAATTTGTTTTTGAGATTTCCCTATTTGAGTTGATATCAGGATGTTCTGTTTTGTGACCTTGTGTTGTGCTGGTATCTGATATTATTGGTTTTCTGACCAAACAATATCCTTTAGTGTTTCTTGTAGCTTTGGTTTGGTTTTTGCAAATTCTCTAAACTTGTGTTTATCTGTAAATATCTTAATTTTGCCTTCATATTTCAGAGAGAGTTTTGCTGGATATATGATCCTTGGCTGGCAGGTTTTCTCCTTCAGTGCTCTGTATACGTCATCCCATTCCCTTCTTGCCTGCATGGTTTCTGCTGAGTAGTCTGAACTTATTCTTATTGATTCTCCCTTGAAGGAGATCTTTCTTTTCTCCCTGGCTGCTTTTAAAATTTTCTGTTTATCTTTGGTTTTGGTGAGTTTGATGATAATATGTCTTGGTGTTTTTCTTTTTGGATCAATCTTAAATGGGGTTCGATGAGCATCTTGGATAGATATCCTTTCGTCTTTCATGATGTCAGGGAGGTTTTCTGTCAGCAGATCTTCAACTATTTTCTCTGTGTTTTCTGTTCTCCCTCCCTGTTCTGGGACTCCAATCACCCGCAAGTTATCCTTCTTGATAGAGTCCCACATGATTCCTAGGGCTTCTTCATTTTTTTTAATTCTTTTATCTGATTTTTTTCAGCTATGTTGGTGTTAATTCCCTGGTCCTCCAGGTTTTCCAGTCTGCATTCTAATTGCTCGAGTCTGCTCCTCTGACTTCCTATTGCGTTGTCTAATTCTGTAATTTTATTGTTAATCTTTTGGATTTCTACATGCTGTCTCTCTATGGATTCTTGCAACTTATTAATTTTTCCACTATGTTCTTGAATAATCTTTTTGAGTTCTTCAACAGTTTTATCAGTGTGTTCCTTGGCTTTTTCTGCAGTTTGCCTTATTTCATTTGTGATGTCTCGAAGCATTCTGTAAATTAGTTTTTTATATTCTGTATCTGATAATTCCAGGATTGTATCTTCATTTGGGAAAGATTTTGATTCTTTTGTTTGGGGGATTGGAGAAGCTGTGATGGTCT